>NC_056751.1:213967402-214294902 GCF_019279795.1 Protopterus annectens
GGAAGCAAATTGTAGAAAAACAGAAGCTTAGAAATTCAAAAACATTTTTAGACAACAGAGTGAAAGGTCTGACAGAGAATCTCTGAGAAATGGAAACTTAGAGCAGACTGGACTTGCATTAATTAATGCATACAACAGGAAAATGAGACAATAGATGGATATTATGCTAGATTATTAGAATGCTTTAAACAACAATTAAAAAAATGCATTTTTAAAAGGTTGCATTGCCCCTATCAGTAGCTTTATTACAAAGCATATGATAGATCACGAACAAGCAGGCTGCAAGCCTTACTTGAGTATGCTAGACATGCTGAAAGACACTTTAATAGTAAAAAGAAAAAAAAGGCACAAGTCTTCACTGCTGAAGACGGAGCTGAAGTATTTGTATTACAGTCAGGTAAAAAGGGCATCTAGCTAGGGACTGTAAACAAAATAAGAAAGCAATGACAGAAGATAAAGGAGATGAGGACTGACTATATGATAGTGATAACAATCAAAAATCATCAGGAAAGGTTAATAAACAAAAAGAAAATGTAAATGTAGTAGAGGGAATAGAGGAAGTACAAACAGATGTAGAGGATGAAAATGGAAATGAAATTTTAGATTTAGCATTGTTGAGCCTGGAGCTCTACCTAGCAGATACAAAACCAGAAGTGACACTTCTGGTGGAGGGAAGGGAAGTCAAATTCCTGTGTGACTCAGGAGCATCACGGACTTTGATACACCCCTCCAAGTTACCAGAACATTCTGAATCACCTGATTATATATTAGTAAAAGCAGCAAATGGACAACTATACAGGGAACCACTCTCCCATAATATAGCAATAACTGACCCTGTTTCAGGTATGACTCAGAAAAATAAAATTGTAGTTTCTGCAAAATATCCAGTAAACTTACTGAGAAGAGACCTTATGCAGATATTTGGCATAGCAGTAGTTCCTACCATGCAGGATATGGAGGCACAAAGACAAATGGATGCTTTTTTGTGGTGTGATCGGAGGGTGAAGCCTATTATTGGTACAGCCAGAACCTAGTTACTGGTCCAGGGGCAGTAACCAAAGAACTGATAAACGTAGCCATCAGTAAGGTACCCTCCCTTGACACTGATCAGCAGCATTTGTTACATTGTACTCTATACTACTGTAAGCACACCGGGACCTGATAAGGAATATGAACAAGAATTGTTCAAAAAATCCTGCTAACAGATTAATATTACGAACTTTATATTGGGATACTGAGGGAAACAGTGTAGTAAGCTGTTCATTACCTCAGGAATTCATGAAATTGTATAAGTCCAATAGACTGCCACATGTCAGCTTGACAAAAAACAAAAGTGTTAAATGGGCAGACTTAGAAAAAAAGGTAACAAGATGGGAAAACAGACTGATTTAGAACTGTCAGGACAAGGGATACAAAAACAAAAACTGAATTGGTTGACACAGACACATACAGCTGTACACTTGCAATCTAGTGAGGACAGCTGATTAGCATTTTTATTAAAAGAAAAAGAAAAGGCCTTGTGTAAAATTCCAACAACTCTGTGGTCAACAGGCAAGTTAGATGTAGGGCTTATTCAAACAGCAGGACCAGTTACAATTACCCCAAAGTCAGCTTTTAGACCACAGAAAAGACAATACCTTTTGAGAAAGAATGCAGAAGTAGGAATTAAGCCTATAATAGCAGCATTACTCAAAAAAGGAGTACTGGTAGAATCTCCTGATTCACCATGTGATACACCCTATTTCCTGTTAAAAAGCAAACGGGGAATGGCGGATGGTACAAGATTTACAAACTGTAAATAATGCAGTAATACCTAGAGCACCTACGGTGCCAGACCCACATACTTTGTTGAATGGTTTACACCCACAACAGAAGTATTTCTCTGTGGTAGATATTAGCAATGCTTTCTTTTCAATACCTATACATCCTGATAGTCAATATTGGTTTGCATTTACATTTCAGGGTAAAAGGTATACATATACTGACTACCACAGGGATATTGTAAGAGCCCAACAATATTTGCACAAGAAATGGCTAGCAACCTGGCAGGATTTACCCCACCGGGAGGTAGTCAAATTCTACTTTGTGTAGATGACATCTTGCTAGCAGCCCCACCCAGCAGCAGTGCAGGGCGGATACAGTAGCATTATTAAAATTTTTAGCAATACAAGGACACAAAGTAAACAAAAGTAAGTTACAACTTTGGAGGAAACAAGTTAGATACTTGGGATATGTAATATCCAATGAAGGTAGAATACTAGATGAAGGGGAAAAAAAAAAAACAGCAATTTTGCAAGCACCCAAACCAACAACTAAGAAAGAAATAATGTCTTTCTTAGGTACAACTAATTTTTGTTGGAGCTGGGTACCAAATTATGCTTTGGAATCTGCTCCACTGACTGATTTGATATATAAGACACCAATGGCAGTACAAGATATTTTACAATGGACAACAAAAGCAGAAATGGCTTTCTGTAGGTTGAAGCAGTTAATAGCTTCTTCATTAGTTTTAGGACTTCCAAATTATCACAAACGGTTCTTTCAGGCCGTAGATTGTAAGCAAGGGTACATGACATCAGTATTAAAGCAACAGCATGGGGATAAGCAATGCCCCATAGCTTACTATTCATCACAGTTAGACCCAGTGGTGCAATCTTTGCCTCACTGTGTACAAGCAGTAGTTGCAGCAGCAATGGCAGTGCAGGCTTCAGCCTCAGTGGTGTTATTCCACCCTCTCACATTGAGAATGCCTCATGCAGTTGCAATAATTCTGCTACAAGAAAAAGTTGCATACCTTTCTCCTGCTAGACATCTTTCATGTATGACCATACTGCTGAGTCAACCTCATATGAACAGTTAGCTTTACCTAGACAAGATCTTACAGATGTGCCCTTGGATGATGCTGAGGTGACATATTACGTGGATGGCTCATGCAGAAGGGGTCCTACAGGTAAGAATCTGGTGGGGTATGCAGTAGTTACAGACAGTGAAATTTTACAAGCACAAACTTTGCCACACAACTTGTATGCTCAAGCAGCAGAACTGGTAGCTTTGACAAGAGCATGTACTTTAGCAGAAGGCAAGAAAGTGAACATATATACTGATAGTCAGTATGCTTTTTCTACAGTACATGTATTTGCACAACAATGAAAAAATAGAGGAATGATTACATCCAGTGGAAAACCTATTAATCATGCGCAATTTATTTTTGAGCTATTAGAATCTATTCAGTTACCTACCAAAGTAGCTATTTGTAAATGTGTAGCTCATACAAAACAGGATAAGATTTCAAAAGGTAATGCACAAGCTGATGCAGCTGCAAAGCAAGCAGCCTCAGACTCAGAAACTTTATTTTTGAATGAGGAATTACAACCCTCTGAGATTTTAGATTTAGACATGTTAAAAACAATGCAGATGCTTACTACAAAAGCAGAAAAACAAAAATGGGTAAAACGAGGTGCAATTCTTGAAAATGGACTGTACATTTCCAAAGAGAAAAAAACAATATTGCTGTCTAATTTATTTAGATATGCAGCTTTGTTGAGCCATGGGCAGAGCCATGTCTCAACAGGGGGGATGGTACAGTTAGTAAATCGAATATTCCAGACATATGGATACATAAATTACACACAAAAATTTTGTGCAGCTTGTCATATCTGTAACAAGCACCATGCACAAGGAGCATTTAAAAACAAGCAAGGAAGTTTTCCTATACCACCATACCCATTCCACACTATTTGTATGGATTTCATAGAACTAAATAAATGTAAAGGGTTTGACTCCCTCTAAAATGTTTTTTGGGAGAGCATATTATGTGCCTCAGTGGAAAGCTCTCATGCCTGCAGAGCAGGAGGCTGACAGTTCATTAGCTAATTATATAAAGAAACTGTTAATGAATAAATCTGTTTTGCAGTTTAACTCTTTTTCAGATAAAAGAACTTTCAACTTGATAAGAACTTTGTGACTGATACTGAAGGGCAAAATGGCCAAGAGTAAAGCAAACAGAAAAGCAGAGCAACCCCAGAACTATTGCATAATTATTTTGTTAGCTGTGCATTTGTTGACTATAAGTGTGACAATTTTTCTCTTATTGTGTTTTTTTCCTGCACTCAACCACACAAGTGAAAGTGAAAAGATGTGATGAACTGTCTATAGACTGGCATCCAAATTCTAACACATACTTGGCCATGAAACGTGTGTATGCAGAGACTATGAACATTTCAAATTGCTGGGTTTGTACAGCTATACCAACAGCATATGGAGGACTGTTAAGTCCGCTGTCCCACTGGGGATAAATGAGACTTGGGAAAATTTGCTTTTTGATACAGGAACTGTGAGATCACAGGACAAAATAGCTTTATTTTTACCTGTCACACAAAAAGGAGTTGTATGTTTCTACAAAAATTATACTCTCCAGATGGGCTGGAGTAATTGTAATATAACAATGTCTTATAAATGTTACATTAAAGTCAGAAGTGGGGGTACTGTTTGTAATACTAACTATGATTCATATCTGAGTTCAATGAAAACTACATTAAATGCAGTACGTGACAATCCAGTCTTAACTAAACAATTGTCTATTAAAGATAGGAAAATGTTTCATGCAGGGATAACCCATATTAGTACCAAAGTAATGATTTTATTTGTGGGAAAAAAGCATATAAATGGTTACCTGAGAATTGGTCCGGCAGTTGTTTTTTGGGTTATCTGGTTCCAGCAATAAGACATACTGCAGAATTACCTTTGGGTAAGATGCGAAATGTAAGGGAAACAGCTCGAAAATCTGAAGGTCCAGTTAAGAAACCTGTGAGTCCAGTTGGGAAGATCGAAGCTGGTTGGAAAGACCATAATTCAGTAAAAGACAAAAGTAAATTGACTCATATGGACTTGGGCAACAGTGTTATATCCTGGGCAGGAATACTACCAGCCTATGGAGCAGTCAAATCGATCTGGGAGCTGAGGAAGCTGTCAAGACTTCTCGAAGTAATGAGTAATGCAACTTTTTCCGCCCTAGAATTGGTGACTGATGAACTGAATGCAATGAGAACTGTTGTGCTACCAAATCGAATGGCTCTTTACTTCACCCTAGCGGCAAGAGGTGGTACACGAAGAAGAATGCTGTGCTTTTATCCCTGAGAATCGTCACGAGACAAATAATCACCTAGGGGTAATTCAGCAAGTATCAGCAATGACTAAACCAGGCCCAAACCCACTGGCGGACTTTTTCCAGAATCTGTTTGGGGGGTGGGGTTCCCTCCTGATGAACATCTTAATTGCTATTTGTGTGGGTATACTCCTAATAGGAGCATGTGTTTGCTGTGGAATTCCCTGCATGAAAAGATTAATCAAAGGTTTTGTTGATATATCTGTTACTGAAACTTTTTACAAAAATGTTGAAATTGAATGATTTCAGATGATGCTTTTTCTGAAGTATAGATTAAATGGCTTGCCTAGTTAAAAGTCCTTAAAGGAAAAGGCTAGGGAACGATATGATATTGTTTATGTTTCTGAATAGAATAAAAAGCATTAAAAGGAGGGAGAATGTTAGAAAAATATGTACTTAAACATATATGTAGTGCTAGTTTAGAAACAGTATAATATGTAATGCATTTAATTCTATTTAACAATATGGCAGTAGAAATGATCTTGCATGTAATTGCTTGAAGCTTAGCTGCAGTGTGATTAAACTCTGACCCTGGCAGTAGCCAGCTCAGCAGGCTTATGTCTTTCAGCAATTATTATCTGCTGGGTTAGAGAGAAATAAATATGTATGCATGTATATCTTTCTTGCTTCCACTGAGGAGGATGGCCTTGTGAGCTTTATCGAAGATAGAGTACAGCTGCTTACCAGAGAGACAAAGGAACGTATTAAGAAATGAACTGACTATTGTATTCGAACAGGCCTGGAACCTTGAAAGAGCAACATTTACAGAAAGACATTGTAACTGACCAGGTGCCTTGCAAGGCTGTATTATTCTCATGGGAAAACTTTTAAAAAGTATAACCTCAGCACTTTCTTATGAATAGAATATTGTAGACTGTAATGATGTAAGTGCCCTGTGACTGACCCCGTCAGTAAGGTGGGCAAAGCTGATTGTAAATAGTATAAAAAGATGTATACTTCCTGAATGTAATTAGTCAAAACTCTATACTTGTTTTGTATAGTTTTTTGCCTCCTGGTGTACACTAGTAAAACGTTTTGAACTTGAGCTTCCTGTGTTATTGACTGTCATTTTGAAAAGCCTAATGATTTTTACAGTCTGATTTTACCAATTTATTTGACATATATATATATATATATATATATATATATATATATATATATATATATATATATATATATCTATTGGGTGCCATTAAGATGATTATGGACACAAATGTTTTCAATTGGTAGATGCCGGTTAAGTTTATGTGCTGGTTGCTTGAGATATGCTTTGCGATTTTTGATTGCCTCGTATACCGGCATACGAGGCAATCAAAAATGACAAAGCAGAGCCTCTTCTGTTCAATGTGGAACAGCAGGCTGTTCTGCATTGAACAGACGAGGCTTTCCTTTTGAATTTTTTGATTGGCTTGTATGCCAGCATACGAGCCAATCAAGAATGGCAAAACGGACCCTCTTCTGTTCAATCCGGAACAGCAGGCTTTTCCACTTTGAACAAAAAAGGCTTCCCTTTGGGATTTTGATTGACTCATATGCCAGCATGTAAGCCAATCAAATATTGCAAAGAGGAGCCACTTCTACTCAATGCGGGACTGTTTCACATTGAGAAGAAGTGTCTTCACTGTGCGATTTTTGATTAGCTCATATGCTGGCATATGAGTCAATCAAATGCCAGTTGCTCAAGTCCTGGATAATGTGGAGTTTATTGTATTGCTTCAGTCTTTGATGTTAGACAAAGTCCTCTTTGCAGCACCTGCTAGGTGCCCAAATTGACTCCTTCTGCAATTCATATGGAGTTACATGTATTAATAACATATCTAATTTATGACTGTAAATTCTTTTTTATAAGACATTGCTCCTCCTACTGTTGGAACTGCCTGGCTATCCTTCTTCCACATTGCCCTCATTTCCACCTGCAAATCCTGGTATTTTATGACTGTTTCTCTCTGTATATAAGACTCTGTAATCACTCAATTTTGCAATTTCAAAGATCATTTGCCTTCTTTTCATGGACTACTATATCTTTTTTTTTTGCATCCACTTTTTCAAGTGTTGGTAATGGGTAATCCCATGTGATACAAATTTCATCATTCTCTATAATGCTTTTTTGCTCATGTTTTTAGTGCTTCTAAGCTACTTCAGAATTATAATATTTGCACAATCCCCAGTGCAACAGTCCTGCCACATTATTATGTCTTTCTGTATACAGACCCTATGCCATTAGTACGTCACACCCAGCAACAAGATGTGTGACTCTTTCCAGTTCTGTTTTACAGAACCTGCATTTGTCTGTTTCTCCCACATGTTGAATGGACTTTGTAAACCAATGTATATATAGCCCACTCTCCTGGGCCGCCAATATTACCCTTTAATCTTTTGGTTTAAATTCACTTCCCCTTAACCATACATGCATCAGGTCCTGATCAACACTAGGTTGTTATAGGAGTTTTCTCTACTTGCAACTACATTTATGCCTCTTTCACATTTCATCCTTCTCATCTGATTCTTCTCCTTATGTTCTTTCTTTTGATTTTTGGCACATTCAGTTGCTGTCTGACTTTTGTCTACTTCTGGTTTGGCTTCCATTCCAGTTTGACACTGATATGCATATGCTAAACTTAGCAGGAAAGTCATCTTAGACTTGTTCTCTTCATGTTTCAAAACTTTCACTATGTTTGGATCTGGTGGGTCAGCAGATATATATGCAGTGCTTTGACTGCAGATCTATACATGAACTGTAATCAATTTTGAGGAGGCTCATACCTCCTTCAGAATAAGGAATATATAATCTTGGTATACACTGATTTTTATATCATTTTCTAAGCGTGAAGCATTTTTCTTGTTTTATTGTCCAACAGATCCAATACCTTTTGGGGCTAGGCAATCTCCCAAAATTGTAAGTTAGAACAGGAACAGCAAATTGGTTTATAGCTTACACATTGTTCCTAGATGTCAGGGCTGTTTTCATTATTAATTGAAGTCTTCCAAAATATTCCTTAGTTTTGATTGTAGTTGTTCATGTTTTATTGTCAGTCCTTCAGAAATGTCCAAATATTCATACACTGCATCCTGCTCAAGTTCTATCAAACTACAACCCTCTCCAAGACTGATATTGTCTTGGTGCTGTGGCTCTCCTGCTGTAAATGTCGCTTTTGCACATTTATCAAGACCAAATGACATTCTTATCTCAAATGAGAAAGTTTTGACCGTTTGCAGTTGTGCTTTCAGCTCTTCATCTGATGAACTATACAGTTTTAAATCAGCCGCAAAAAGAAGATGAGAAGTCTTTACACTTTGCTGTTTCTAGGGGCCAAATTGTAGCCATGACCTAATCTGGTAAGTAGACAGCTTAATGAGTTGAGGGCAAGACAAAACATCAACAGTGACAAAGAGTCACCCTGAAATAAGCCCCTTTGAATTTTTATCCCTGGAATAATAATTTGTCCTTTACCATGGCTTAGCTGCAAAGTGGTTTGTGACTGTTTCGTGGTCACTGTAATATAATTAATCAACATAGGGTCTATTTTATACATCTGTAAGCACTTCTTTATCCACGAATGTGGGATACTTTCAAATGCTTTTTGTAATCTATCCATGCCATGCCTTTGATTCCTTCCCTTTTTACAGTTCTCTTTTATGACTTTATTTAACAACAAATGATCCTCTGTTGCATATGACTTTCTTTATTTCACAGTGTGGTAATACTGGTGCACTGTTCATGTAGCTAATGTAGCTTAACAAGTCCTAAGACATGCACATGATAGCACTGCATGTCTTTAGCCTGCCTCATTCCTATAAAATGCTGGATTACATATGTTATGTCATATAGGATATATATATATATATATATATATATATATATATATATATATATATATATATATATATATATATATATATATATATGTGTGTATACATGCACACATAGACATGCATGCAATCAAAGAAACACACAGAGAGACAGGGAGAGATTGAGAGAAAGTTACAAAACTGGCATGTTAGAAGTTGAAAGAAATAATGCAAGTTTTTATCCATTTTAAGATGGAAGAGAGAGAGATATGGTGAACAGGTGGAGGAGACCCTGGAGAGATGGAGATATGCTCTAGAGAGAAGAGGAATGAAGGTCAGCAGGACTAAGACAGAATATATGTGTGTGAATGAGATGAAGGATAGAGGAATGGTGAGGATGCAAGGAGTAGAGGTGGCGAAGGTGGATGAGTTTAAATACTTGGGATCAATAGTTCAGAGTAATGGTGAGTGTGGAAGAGAGGTGAAGAAGAGAGTACAGGCAAGATGGAATGGCTGGAGAAGAGTGTCAGGAGTGATTTGTGACAGGCAAGTACCATTAAGAGTGATAGGAAAGGTCTACAATAGGGTAGTGAGACCAGCTATGTTATATGACAGTAGCATTGACAAAAAGGCAAGAGTTAGAGCTGGATGTGGCAGAGGTGAAGATGTTAAGATTTGCACTGGGTGTGAGGAGGGTGAACAGGATTAGGAATAAGTATATTAGAGGGTCCGCCCAAGTTGGAAAGTTTGGAGACAAAGCCAGAGAGGCAAGATTACATTGGTTTGGACATGTGCTGAGGAGGGATGCTGAGTATATTGGGAAAAAGATGCTAAGGGTGAAGCTACCAGGTAAAAGGAAAAGAGGAAGGCCTAAGATAAGGTTTATGGATGTGGTGAGAGAGGACATGCAGGTGGTTGGTGTGACAGAGCAAGATGCAGAGGACAGGAAGAAATGGAAACAGATGATCCGCTGTTGCGACCCCTAACGGGAACAGCCGAAAGAAGATGATGACTTTGCTTTCTATTCAGAACATTAGAAAGAGTTTAGCAAATGGTACAAGAATAATAAAAACAGTCAGGAGCATACCTCTTAACCTCTTAGAGAATGAAATCTGGACAAAACCATAAACGATGGGGAGAAAAAGACTCTAAAATAAGGACAATTTTTAAATATTGCTCTTCCAAACGTAGAAGGTTGGTACAACAACAAGTTTTGTATTAGCATGTATTTTCTGAAGGGTATTGAAGTCTGAAACTCAAATGTCTTTCATTATTTTCTGACATCAATCCTCAGTTATTTCTCAAATGATTTAGTAGAAAACAGCAATTTTATGAGAGACAAACCAAAAGTGTGAGGCAAAAATCTGGACATTCTGTGAAAATCTGAACAGTTAAGATGTATGCTCAGGAGTCACCTCAATAAAGTGTAGTGAATCTGTTTGAATTCAAAACAGCAACAAAAGCTGACTCTTGGAAAACTGAATGTTATTAAAATGAAGGAAGTACTGCTAACAGGTCTGACCACTGAAATGACTTGCTCATTTGGATGAAGTAGATCTATGAAAATGGACAGGGAGGACATTGCAGTTTGCTCTTCAACAACAGTAGCAGACATATTTTGGAAAAAATTAATCAGTTCAGTCTCAGAGTCAATAAATTAACTCTACCAAATCACCCTATTAGAAAACAAAGTACAGATCTTACAAGCAAATTTGCATGAGTTTTAAAGAAAGCAATCTTGAGCATAACCTATACAATATAATATAGATATTATAAATATAATATAATATAAAAAAAATTCCCTTAAGCATCCCCTGTGATTAAATAACCAAATACAACAAACTGTTCATAAACCAACCAAATTAGCATGGTATTTTCTGTATTCTTACTCTATAGCAAAAATATGGGATACTATCACCACATGTATGAGGACAGAGATATCCCTCAAATCCTTCATACCTTCTGTTAAAGACTATCTGAAAAATATATGGCTCTTCTCGTGTTCACCAGGTAAAACAAACAACTCCTTCATCCTTTCCAAATTGTAACTGTAATAGCATTACCCATCATGCTATTTATATTTTATGTGATTAGTAATTTCTTGCCCCTCCTACCCATACCTTTCACTATTATTATCACTATAGAGCCACCTATCTCTTCTGTCTCCTTTATACCTTTTGCCCCCCCTATCTACACCTCTTACTTTAGTTCTGAGTATACAAGCTTCTATCTTTTACTTCCATCTCTTGCCTAGACCCGTAATTCCCCTCCTATCTCACCACTTTACTATAATTAACATGATTATTTCATTAACATACTGCATCATACTGATCTGAATCATATAATTTGTAAGGACCTCATGTTGCATTTATATAGTCTCCTTAGTATTATGTAAAGCCTGTAATTAATGTACAAGTATGTCTCACTTATAATATATAAAACATGATGTGCTGTTCTTTCTTGTATGTGATATACTTTCTTGTATATGAAAATGAACATTGTTGCTCAGTAATAATATATTTGACTCAGGAGCTTTTCTCCCTAGACCTAGAAATTGGGAATCCATTCAGTCAGACTTTCAAGGTAAACAAATGTCAAATAAATAATAAAATAAATAATAAGTCCCTGAACAAACTTTTGGATTTGGTTTGTACTACAGCAGTTAAGATCAAAGCCATCTCTGTTGTGCATTATGTCATTAGCTTGGCCTTCTCTACTATGTCAGATGCAAGGCTTAAATAAAACATTACTGACCCAAGTAAACAGGCATTCAAAAGAGCTTGTTTCAGCTAGTACTATGTAACAAACAGGGCATTGTGTACTGCACAAGATGTCTAGAAATAGCAGCAAGGAAAGTTGTGGTGCAATTCAGCATTAATAGGACTGTAACCTCCCAGGGCCTTGGCCTAACATAACACGTCTTAAGGTAAGTTAGTGTTCATTTAGTACTGATTCTATTTAAACACCAATATTGTGCACCGAATGGCAACAATGTCCCATTAATAAATTAACACATTATAAAATTTAAATATGAGGTACTTAAATAGCAAAGAATAAAAATAAAACATCTGTAAGCCTGAGTCTCTTTAGAATATGCCTTAAATACTCTGCCCTTACATAAACCACTAGGGTATAGCCTGTCAGATTTAAATATGAAGAACATCTTACTGCATAGATAAGACATATCTCATCTTTCCATTTCATAGTTATTGACCTCATTTACACAGAACATATATTATTATGGTTCTTTGATATTTTTTTGCGATCATTATCAAAATATATCCCTATTAGCATGTTTGTTGCCTCAGTTTTTTCACTATGGACAAGACTCCTAAGTCTTTTATTAAAATAATTAATTTCCATACCCACCATATATAGAAAATGCATTTAATAATATAGGTTTCAGACTGTTTCATCTGGTGTACATTGTTATTACATTTTATTTCTTTACTTGAATGAAACAGCATATCTGATGAAACAATGTCCATATGGAGGCACAGCCCTTGCTTTAACAGACATTATTGTACTTTTCCAGATTTTGTCATTCCTATCTCTTCTAAGTAAATCCTTTGTGGTTTTCCTGTTAGAGATTGTCAGTCTTGATTTCTTTTCTGCTTTCTCCCACAACACGACAAGATTCTGTTCTAACTATCCCAATTAAGAAATAAGGTATGATCCTATGGTGTTCTAGTTTATGAGCTACTGAGGCTGCCATGTGGCATTAGCAAATCAGAGTGGTTGTATTGCTTGCAAAGCTTCATCAACTTAACAAGGAACATATTATCAAGGAATACCTTATTGCTACTATAACATCTTACAGTATGAGTATACTTCATAGAAACATATTCTGCTGAGCAGAGTTTTGTTTGACATTTTACTTTGTGTTTTGACTAACCACAGTTAGTTGGATTGTCTCACCATTTGTGCACTTTCAGTGTGTTTTTTACACTTCCTCCCATAATATTGTAAACATGCAGTTGGTATATATAGGTTTTTGGGTGTGCGTGGGGTACATGGGACTTTCCTTTCCTCAAAAAATAAATTTGTTGTATGTTTTTGAGATACACTTTTGACTTTGAAAATCAATAAATCATAATTTTACCTTAAGACTGTCAACTGAAAGTAAGGAAACCTTCCTGGACACATCTTAGTGTGACTTACTGTGAACATTATAAATGGATCTGGGCTTTATTTCACAATCATATACTTTATTTGTAAAACAACACAAAAGGCACACTGATAAGTATATAACATAAAGCATCTAGTCAGTCTGAAAAGAGTGTGCCTCAGACCCCTTATAATTAAAGTTTTAATCACCTACTACATAATCCTACCTGCTTTGGAAAATGGTATTATGTAATTCAGGGAACACATTTTTTCTATAGTTCCAGTTCGTACCCATAGTTCCTTATGGCTTCTAAACCTTTTTGGGTCTACTTTCATTAACTAAGCAGCTTACCAGGTAATAGTAGGCAATATTAGAAAGCACAGAGTTAATAACAAAATGGCACTAAGACTGTTAATCAAGGACTTATTGTAGTAGAGAAATTAATAACTATTTGTCACTTATTATTCATAATTTATGCTTGTGATCATTTTTCATTACTGATATTCCTGCATGTTGTTAAAGGGTATGGTGTGATATGTCATGGTGGGAGACACCAAAATTCATTTTCAATGTCCATTTATTTATATCACACTATACATGAGGTACTACTAGTTGTTTGTTAGTAATTATTAAAAATAAAATATTTCCATATGTATTTAAAACTTCAACAACAAGTGATTTACAAACTGTTGCATACCATCAGGTGAAATCATAGATATTTTTGAAGAAAAAAGTATTTAATATTATACTGTAAGTCACACATCCAGAGAGATAGTCATTCAGTGTTACTTATATTGCTATTTATACAATTAAGCATATGTTTTTGTTTTACTTTAAATATCTCAATAAACCATGCACTCATAGAGGAAATTATTTTCATATGAAAGCTTATGTTTGGCAATAAAATGTTCTAATTATAATACATGTCTAGGTTGTACAGTTACCAAAAAATAAAATTTTGTTTGTGAAAGTTTAGCAAAATATAATTAGGGGTTTGTGTGCATTATAATATATTATAGTATTTATGGAAAGATTATGAATGCATGGATGGTTATCACTGTAAAGAATACCTCTTACTGATAACATTGCTATTTGGCAGTTTTAATAACTTTTACTCTTCACAAAATATTTACACTAAATTATCATATGCTTTTTCATTTTATTTTTCAGAAACTGCTGAGGAATGCAAGCTGAGTGTGGGGTGCTACAGGTGTAACATTCCAAACCACACAGGTGCTAATGAGTTAAGAGTTTTGCTTATTATTTCCAATATGTTATCTAAAGAGCATCATTAGTGTCTTGCAATGTGTGCAACTGCAGAGGTGAGGGTAGATGCTATAGCATCATTGGTGGGAGTGCTCATGTGTTCATTGTTTGCCCCTCCCACAATTAGAAGTGAATGACACATAGTCAGGAATCATTTGCCTCCATCCCACACTTAAGATGGTTTGATTGCTTCTTCAACTCTAGTTCAAGTTGGAGGTACCATTCCAGAGGGGGAGACAGTATGTCAGAGGAGATTGTGAGTTAAAGAAAGAAACCAATCTCTGTAGATCATTATCCTGGACAAAGGGGCCAAAACAATTTAAACATTTAGAGAAACAAAGACAGCTTTTCTGAATAAGGTCGAATAAAAGCACTAGTAGTCCATCCTTTGCTTCCCAGTAGAATGCAAACCAGCTTTTTAATCTATCTTGTTGTCATTCATATCATCTGTCTGAAATTGTAATAAAGCAGTGTGGATGATGTGTTCATTGAGGACTTAGCAAAAGCAGAGATTCCCAATCCAGCCCTGACTGTTAACACATAGTTTGGAATAAGGCAGTTATAGTCTTTAGAAATGTCATATCTCTTTTTGTTATCATAAGCACATCAAAGGCTTTTTTCCTTTTAAAAAATAATTCAGAACTCTCACATTGCAAGACAGCAACATAGCTAAGCAATATATAAAGCCTATATATCGGTAATGCAAGGTTTGCCCATGACTGATCTAGTCTGGACATACAATTCAGGCCTAATTGACTAACAAAGCAAGAAGTGGCTAGGTTTTTGAAATATATATAAATATATATATATATATATATATATATATATATATATATATATATATGTTATGCTGCTTATATTCACCATCAGCTCACAACATTTTAGCTAACTGCCAACATGGTTTTAGACCATTTCATAGTACTACCACAGCTCTCCTTTCGTTCACCAACTTTATCAACCGCAACAATAATGACAATCGCCTCACTTCAGCACTCTTTATTGACCTATCAAAAGCTTTTAACATGGTAAACCACCCCTTACTCATAAATACCCTTGAATCCCTCTCTCTAGACACCAAGGCTATCTGCTGGTTCAAGTCCTACCTTAACAACAGGCAACAAGTTCTCTGGGAAAACAAGCTATCTTCCCACCTGCCCGTCTCCCTTGGGGTCCCTCAGAGCTCTATTCTAGGACCTCTTCTCTTCTCTTTGTTCATCAATGACCTCCACTCAGCAATCCCTCAAGCTACCTGCATACAATATGCAGATGATTCTACACTCATCTGTTCTGCCAACTCTACATCTGAACTACATTCCCTAACTCAAAAAGTATTCAACACAGTAGAGACTTGGTTCTTGAAACATTGTCTCATTTTGAATGCCAAAAAGACCAAACTCTTACTCTTCACACCTTCCACTAAGTCCTGCCCCATAAACTTTACAATTAAATCCAACAATGACACCATTATAGCCCCAGACTCTACCACCAAACTGCTAGGTATCACAATTGATAACAACCTCACCTTTGATAACCATATTAGCAACACCATTAAAACAGTAAATAGAAAGATGGGCTCCTTACATAGAATAAAACCCTTCTTAACCTCAGCATCCCGAACTACAATTGCCCACTCCCATTTAATCTCAACTCTTCTATATGCTTCACCCATATATACTAACCTAAAAAAAGTAATCTGGTCAAACTAACTAGCTCCTATAATAATATAGCCAGATTTGCCACTGGAAACCCTTTTAGAACACACCATTGTCAGAACCTACAGCAACTAGACTAGTTAGAATTAAACAACATTTTGATACTATCCCAACTTACCATTGTTCATAAGATATTTTACCAACCTAACAACACCCCTATACTTACCGACCTAATTACTCCCTATAGGAATCTCAACTCCTTACGATCCTCTAGTAAACGTCTTGCTAGCACAAGCAAGTCAAACAACTTGGCAGGGGACTCCTTGTTCTCCAATACTGCAGGAAAAAATTGGAATCTTCTGCCACCAGATCTAACTTTACAACCCTCCCTGCAACTCTTTAAACAAAGGCTCAAAAAACATCTTAAAACTTGCTGGGTATGTCCCTGTAGCAACCCTGACTAATTCCTCTGCTCTCTCTACTGCTATTCTCTGTACTGCCTCCTCATACCAATCATTACTACTTCACCCCTCCAGAAGTAGTATTTATCTCTAGTAAATTAAACTACCTATGTTAGTAATGTAATTAATTTAAACTACCTATGTTAGTAATGTAATTAAATTAAACTACCTATGTTAGTAATGTAATTAAATTAAACTACCTATGTTAGTAATGTAATTCCTCTGAATGTAATGTATCTGATCTCAGATATCCTTTCTACACAGTGACTAGCTAATTCTGATATCTATAGGACATTAATGTCAGTTTTTCCTCTCATTAATACTCATTACTAAGTATTCTTAATATCCTTTCTTTGTATAATTTGTACTGGTTATTTTTAAGTGTTACATTATCTCTGTGTTACTACTGGAGCTTTTCTCCCCAGGCCTCCACTGAAAATGGAAATATATCCAGCTGGACTAGCCCGGTTAACAAATGTAAAATAAAATAAAAATAAAAAATAAAATAAAATATGTAGGGTAGGTGTGTGTATTTGTATTGTTGTGTTTGTTTGTGTTTTGTTGGTTTGTTGTAGTGTGGGTAAGAAGGTGTATGCATGTTTGCTTGTGTGGTGGAGAGTGTATTTAAAAGTCACGATTTTGAATTTTGCACTTTTGGGGTTTCAATATTGTGAATGTTCAGCTTTATAGTCTCGAGATACTGAAATTCGAGATTTCAGTATTTCGAGATTGCGAGATTATAAAGTAAATCGATATATATATATATATATATATATATATATATATATATATATATATATATGGGATCCATATAGATCCCTGACGGCACTTTCTGCCAAAGCAGAAATCACCGAATATACATAACCAAAAGTGCTGTTTACCGAAGCAGCACTTTCAGTTATGTATGCTGGTCGTGCCGGTCACACTACGGGGCGGTTAAGGGAGAATTCCCTTTTCCCCACTGTAGTGCAACCTCAGAGCGAGAATATAAAAGTAGGGGGGTGTTTGGGGCACAGCCCCCCACATGGGGGGGGGTGCAGGGGGGCTTGCCCCCCTGCATAATACAAAATTTAATGGGTTTTTTTTTTTTTTGAACAGACTTTAATGAAAGCATTTTTTTGTTGAAAACGCTTTTGTTAAAGTGCATTCGGGTATTGTGGATTCGGACTATTGAACTTTTGTTCAATAGTCCTCTCTCTCTCTCTCTCTCTATATATATATATATATATATATATATATATATATATATATATATATATATATATGTTTTTTACTTCCTGGCAGCCTTATATTGACTAGTAGCTGCTTAGCTCTCTCCCATGCTTTCAACCTCTTCTCAGCAACTTATGATATGAGAGACAGGAACTGGAGTAACCAGGGTTATCCCTAGTATTACCCTAAAGTGAGGCTGAAATTTGTGGTCTTGGATGGAGGCAGGGAGTAGAGTAAAGATGTCAAAATTATGCATGAAGATCAGAATGCCAAGGCTTTTTCTCCAAACCCTGCTCACAGCATGCTGATGCCATGCTGGCGTGAGCCATGGCCTGAGATCATGCTTGCTCCAGGCCCTAGAGCAGCCACACCTCCTCAACTATCCCAAATGCTCAGACCTGGGATTTTTTTGTAAGTCTTGGCCTACACTACAGTGTAACTGGAGATCTACCCATAGCAGCACCCAGCCAGAATGAGAATGGCCACCTTGCTGGCTCTGTCAGATGCACAATTTACTAACTGGTCCAGGGTCATCTAGGCCCTACTCAGGGCTCTATCTGTCTGCATCACTGGATTGAGTCCAAGCACAGAATGTTGCCATTACACTATAACATTATTTCTCACAAATTGAACTGTCCATGCACAACTTATAGATAATGCTCCCTATATAGACACCCATATAAGTGATGAAACTATTTTTAGTCATTTTTGTAAGAATACTACTACTACATCTGGAATGTGCACATGTCCAGATGTTTTTATGTGGAGGCTTGTGTATGAAGTAACCCTTTAATGATACATCAGCTTGATTTTCTTTTTTAATTTAATATCTATTTTTAATTTAAGTGAAATTGGTATGTGTTAGTGTGTGGAATTTTGCTATTTGATATCTAAAATGTTGTTTTTCTCCATGAAACACCATGAATTTTAAAATTTTGCAGAAAGACTTTTTCAAATAGGTAATGCTCAATTTCCAATGAGAAGCTATTTGTGATCAATAGATTGTTGTTCATATTTTGTGTCATAATAAAAACAATCTGTTTTCATAACTTATCGATAAACATACATTCCTGTTTTCTGATAAGCAGTTGAATGGTAATAGCTTCTATGCATAAGATGTAAATGCTAGAAGAAGCAAAGCTTTCTTCCACAAATGTGAAATTTAGTATGAGTAACAGTTGGCAGGTTGCTAGCCAGAAATAGCTTAAACTGTTTCTGTAACAGTCAGACTTATATAAGGGGGTAAAAGACATTATGGGAAGCATGAGATGAAGTTTAAAAGTACCACTATGTGCTTACTTTCAAAATAAGTAAGAAATATACGGTTATGAAATGTGTTTCTGCCAAAGTTGCATAGTAGTCAACTATGACCTGGGCATTGCCTCCATGGCAAAGAGAGATGGAGCCATGACTATGCAACTTTGGCAATAGAGGAGTTGCATGCAATGACAGACAGTGAATGATCAGTGAAAGACCACCCTTAGGGTGTTGGTTGACTCCTACTTTATGACATTCATTTAGGGAAAGCCAGATATTGTAGTTCCTGCAACCTGACATTCAGGTAACATGAGCCTGCTAAGGTGTTCACAAATGGTGTGGTGTTGTAGGTATGAAGAAGCATGCACCCATAACAGGTCCAGTAATATTGTGCATTGCACTGTTTTTTCTAGGAAGTGACAGATGTGTGTATTTGTTAGAAATATAAGAAGGGAAATGTAATCCCTGTTGGACAAGAGCTATAAAATCCTTACTATTAGTAATTTCTCTAGGATGCCAGGGGTCTTGAGGGGAAATGGGTTTATAGATGATGTGTTAGAGGGCTGATAAACATGGTTTCATGAGGTGGTAATGTCTAAAAAAGAATAATAAGTTATATGGAGCTGAACTGTGACAGGATACCAACAACTACAGATGATGCAGACACGGACAGAGCTGAACAGTCTTATATAACTACAAGACTCTGGGATACTGCATAAAGGAAAGTACAGTATCTTCATTATTGCAAACAGTAGTGAAATGAGTGAATGTCCATGCTGCATTACATAGTCACTGTACACTTGTCTTTAACATTTTATTTCTAGGCAAGGTAAACAGTTTCCAAGTGACGCTAGGATTTTCCATCTAAATGCCAAATCAGGATAACTAACTGTCTGCTGGAAAATTATCCTGTGGGAGCAGGGAGCTCCTAATATACAAGCATTAAATTATGTCAGCAGAGCTTAAGAAGGGTTTTATTTTAATCAATTTCAGCTTGGTATGAAAGGCTATGCTCTGGTTCAGAATTCAGGGTATAGAATTTATTTGATGAGGAAATTGAAATGACAGTTCTTTGTCAGTGCTTACCTTCTGCAGGTGTAGCTAGCTGGATTTTGGCCATAATATGGATTTCTGAGGATTGTCCATTCAGGATCATCATAATATATTAATTGCAAACAACCCTTCTGCTTCTGTACTCGTTCCTACCCTGTGATGGCCTTAGCATGACCAGTACATTTCTTTGCTTTACCTCCCTGATTTTATTGCTGTTAGTCATTGCATAGCAAATCAGTTAGATATCATTGTAAGTCAGTAATACCTTATAAGTGGCTTTATAAGCCGTGGATTAATTATTAGTACTTTGACATGATTTTACCCCTCTGTTGGATCTGTGCATGTTTTAATTTTGGCTTCTAAATATTTGTTGTCATGGTTGTAAAAACCAGATGATGTTGAATTGTAAATGCACTCACAGTCTAGTTCCCACCTAGCTTATAGACAGAGGCAGTCAAAGTATTGTCCTACGTATCATCCCCCATAAAAATCCATTGGTACCTCCCTAATAACATGCTCCCTCCAGTATAGACACCCATGATACTTGGGACCCAAATGGTTTGGGTGCACAGCTAGGCTTGTAAGAGTCCTAGTGGTGATTAGCCTAGTAGCAACCTATGATCCTATGAACCTATGTATCACTTAAAAAAATTATGTTTCATTATTCATAGTTTGTGATGCATTGCTGTCATAATGTGGCATTTTTATTTACTGGCTTCAGTGGGTATACCCTGCCTGCAGGTATGTTTTCCATTGTGTAGCAATACAAATTATCAGTCTACTTTTTTTACTTAGCGTCGTTGACTGTTTATCTATTTCACAAAGTTGTTGAATCAATTATATGGTGTAATAAATGTTGTTCATTTGTTAAGTTATTCTGTGTCACGCTTTACTGTCTGCCCAGTACTCTTTAATAAAAACACAAAAGCAAATAAAAAGATGGATGAATGTTAGATTCTGGAATGGTGTTGCATATTGAAGTTTACAGATAGGGGGTTCTTATCAGACTTTTTCATAAAACGCAGTACTTAGCTTTGATATAAAATTATTTTTTTTTGTCTGTGTGATACAGTGTGTGCCTTTTTAAAAGGTATTAACAAACAAATGCCTGTTTGATAATCATCCAAAATAAAACAACCAATTTTACCAAGCTGTATTAAATTATTTCCCTATGCGATTGACATCTGCAGTTATTAACCTCGTTGGTCTGTGTGTATGTGTTTGTATATATTGGGGGGAGCATCTCAGTTGACGTCATGATCTAGATATTCGATATTACTTTCACTTTCATCAAAGCATATTTTCTTGTTCCGGTTCCTTATCTGCACATACTAAAAAGGACAAAGCACGTACGGCTGTTACACACCTGAAGTCAAATGTTTCTAATCTCTTTCCTACTCAATGCAGCAGTTGTTTTGTGCTGACAAAGTTAATTTGTACTGGAATAATCTTAAAACAACATTTTCTATCACAAATATTATAGCACTGCACTAAATTTTCTTTGCAAAATGTTTAACAGATATTTATGATCATTGCAATATATTCTACATTTGGTTTTATGTAGCACTTCTGGTTAAAAACAATGTATACTGCTTAAATGTACCTTTCTGCATTTCCTGTTTTTCTTACTTGTAGACTTACATGTGTATTATATGCTTTCAGTCAGGGAAATCAACAGCCAAGTGCAGAATTGTTGATTAAAAATTGCAGTTATAAGAAATACAGAATATGTTTGATAAAGATTTCAGTTAAGGAAATCAAGCAGAATGAAACAAGCCAATGGCTGGATACCATCGGTGGTCTGAAGAAGAATGTGCATTCAGGCAATGTCCCTCATCACCTCATCCCATCAGTATTTATGTCTGTCTTAACTGGGTTAGTCTCAGCAAGCGAAGAGACATTTCTCATGAGTTGCCCTGGGACCATTCTTTAAAAAGAGGTAACACTTCAGCAATTGCTTGCAAACGATATACGTATTCAAAGGTAGCTGACAGCATTAGCCTAAGTAATGTGTGCAGGTTTACCGTCCCAGTCATGCATATTCACCAGAAAAGGACTGTATAGAGTGCACACTTTTAATAACAGCTCTTTTAAAGTCTTAGTCAGTGAAGTGCAAGGCATTGCACTTTAAAAAAAATTGTTGTGAAGGCCTACAATAACATTATGTAAACTTGCAGATGAGAGCTAGAGTGCAGCTAAATGCTGCAAACTGCTTTTGACTTCTTGAGCAAGAGAATATGCCACAGGTCAGTTACATCAGCAAGAAATTATTGTTTGTTTATTTATTTTGTGAATGGATGAAACCACAATGACCTGGGCAAGTTAACACATTAGCAGATGATGACATAGGTTCTATACTGTTTCAGACTGCACTCATAGGCAGGTTGTAATATGCAAATGAGGAATTGTGCTGAGACAGTTATGGGTTATCTTATTACGGGTCTCACATTGTGGGCAATTAAAATTTACAATAGAAGGAGGACAGAGTTAGTCAGTGTATTAAAAGGACTAGTATTATGCATATGGGCTGTGGGTAAAGAAATTTATTTTGAGGTATAGGGCTAGGACAGTGAATGGCAATATGATTGAAGGTGGGAGAAGGATATGAAAAATTGAAATATGAAAACCTACTAGCTGTAGGTATTAGTTGGGTGAATGGAATGTTGGGCAATCACACTGGAGACATAAATTGAAGCTGTAGCTATAAGTAGGTGTGAAGGTTTTTAAAATTAGAAGAAACATGATAACCACTGCATTGTTACAATTAAGTTAAACAGCACTTCAAATGGCTGTATATTCAAGAGGTTACAAAACAGCAGGATTTTAATTTTACAACTCATGGCCACCAGTTTTGAAATAAAAAGTGCTCTAAATGTGAGAATGCTTATGCTATGGCTATCATGTTCAGAGCTGTTGCATATTTAAGAATCTGGAAAAAGGCAGTGAAGCAAGGTTTGAATATTGGGCATCCTGAGGCAATGTAGCAACTGCCTCATGTACACAGACAACCCTCTCCTCTTACCTCCCAACACTCAGACTTGCGAGAGATGCACTTATATATCCAAACTGGAAGCCACGCACTCTCCATCCAAGACTGGAATAGCTGGTCAAGAGGAGAAGGTCAACACTTGTACCACACCTCATAGAACACATAGCCCTTCACAACACACACCAGCACTGCCTTCACATAAAAACAAAAATCACACACCCACCTTCACAGAGGGTCTCAAAAAAATCTACCCAAACAGCAGTGGTCTCCAAGGCAGAAACACACTCAACCACCACAACACAACATTAATCACGAGACACATAACTCTCATAAACAGTGTGCCACTCAGCCAAAGCCCCTAAGGCAAAACAGCATGCCCAACATACTAGTCATAGGTGACTCAATAGTGAGGCACACCGATGTCCCACTCACTAGGCTGAATAAGGAGAAAGTAACAGTCAGGTGCCTGTCAGGTGCCAGGATCCACCACATAATGCATGCACTCAGGTCCCTCAACAACAAGTACAAAATGTCATTCTACATGTGGGTGTGAAAGACTTGAGACATACCTCCCTGGACTACATGAAAAGAGACATGGAGGAGATCTCGGATTATGTAGCCCAGGCAGGTATGACCCTAGCCCTGAGCAGTCCTGGGACCTCTCCGGTTTGGGATCTACTTTTCTGAAGTACAGGATAACACAGAAGGACTCTGGCTAATAAAGTTCACAGATGACTGCAAACTAGGAGCTATAGTCAAGGCCCCAAATGATGTGGACATCCTACAGAAGAGCCTCACTGAGACATATGCCTGGTGTCAGAGCCATGGCTTCAAGCTCAATGCCAAAAAGTGCATTGTTATCTCCTTTGGTAAAAACTCTGTACCCATGAACTACCACATAGGTGTCAGTCTTCTTAATGCCAAATGTGTGATAAGAGACCTTGGGACCTAGGTGGACAGTAGTCTCTCTTTTGATAATCACATTGCCACAGTAGTCAGGAAATCCTTCTACGTGGCACACCTCATCACAAAAGGGTTCTCATCCATGAAAAAAGAGATTATTGTTCCCCTCTACATGACACTCATTAGACCCATTATATAGTACAATGCCCCTTTTGGAATGTATTGCACAAGACATCTGCAGCAGCTGGAAAGGCCACAGAAGTACCTCACAAAGAGGATTACTGGCCACAAGCAGATGCCCAACACTGACTGTCTCAAAAAATTCCAGCTTTACTCTGTAGCATATCGCCTACTCCAAGTTGATCTCTGCCTAACATATAACGCTATGTCAAACCCAGAGCTGTTGGACATGCTACACCTAAAGAAATCCCAATCCCTCCAAGCTACACGCTCTAGGGACCTAAACCTTGTCACCACAATAAATGGGAAATGCTGGAGGGATAGATTCCTGTCCCAGATACTTCCCATACTCTGGAACAAGCTACCCATCTATGTCAAGCAAAGTTCCTCATTAATACTCTTCAAGAAAATCTTGGTGAGTGGATGGGAAATAATAAATACACCCCAAGGATCACTTCTGTGGCTCTGCTCGATAGGGGCACAGGAAATTAACTTTCTTGGGTTGGCATAAACCAGGGAACTTTGTTGGCAAGGCTCACCTCAGGCCCTTGGGCCAATAGCCTAGTACTTACCTATGAACCTAGTATGATACCACAGTACAAGCAGAAAATTATTGATTTCAACAATTGGCTAAGTTTCTGGTATCATTCCAAGGGGATCCAGTATCTGCCTGGGATGACATGATTTCCAAAAGACAAAAGCGACAAACTTCAACAACGCTTGCCCACACTCTCACCGTGGTTCCAGAGAAAATGAACCACTCAGGCAATCCCAGTCAGGTCTATAAGTCTTCAAATGTAAAAAATGCTGGATGCCAATGAACGAAAAATTCTTTATTTAAGCCAAACAACTCTATGCAGCTTTTCGTCGGCGATGAAAAGCTGCACAGAGTTGTTTGGCTTAAATAAAGTAGTCATTGGCGCCCCAAAGACTTATAAACCTGATTGGGATTGCCTGAGTGGTGCGTTTTCTCTGGAACCGCGGTGAGAGTGTGGGCAAGCATTGTTGCGATGACATGACTGACAGACCTTGATTCTTTGCCAGAGACGGCCTGCATCTGTCACCCCTGGGGTTCTGGATACTGGCTAAGGCTTTTGCCACCCCTATAGTGCCTTTTTTAGACTGTGTTCCAAAGACCAAATTATCACTGTAACAGCTACAAACAAATGCAATCTGATGGTCATGCTGCTCAATGCTATAAGTCTAAATCTCAAAATGCATCGCTCAAAGCACTCCTTAAAATGGAGAACATCGAAATTTGTGCTGTAACAGGACCTGGTTCAAAGCAGCAAAAAGCACCCCTGCACTACCAGGCTAAAACTCATTCCATACCTTTCAGCCCCAGAACTTGGACCGAAGCTCCAAAGGCGGAGGTGTTTCCATATTCACAATGGATGTGCACACTTTCAGACTGGCAGTCCAACATAATGCATCAGAGATACGTCACGTGCACTAACACTGGGTAAGACAGCGCTTCAGGTCATCGCCTGCTATAGGTCCCTAGCCATGTCCCAATACTCACACTCCATGTTCCTAAGCACCCTGGAGAATATTAGGGTCCAACCTAACACTCTCATACTGGGCAACTTCAGCAACCCCTGCATTAACTGGGTAAACTACTCATGTACCAATACACTTGCTCACCGTTTCCTGGAATTTATTAATTCCAGTGCCCTGGACCAGCTCATTCTTACCCCCACTAGAGGGAGCAACATCCTTGAACTGGTCATTTCTAACATGGGTGACCATTGCTCTATACCAATAGTCAACTCCTCCCTGATTAGATCTAACCGCAAACTAATCACCTTGGAAATCCACATCCCTCCCACCCCTCCACAAAGGTAACCACCATGAAAAATTCTCCAAGCTAACTTTGGGTTCCTAAAAACAGAAATGGCTAACTTCACAGCATCCATGCAAATGGAGAATAGTTGCATGACCACTGAATCATACAACAAAGTATTATACTTACATGTACACAGATGCATGGATCTCACCATACCCAATGGAACCAAGACGCTCTCCTCCAAAAAAAAGAATCAATCTGGTGGTCCCCTGCCTTACACAAACTCTATAACAGAAGGAAGAAACTGATGTGGAATAAGGTGAAGTCCCAAGACTGGAAAAACTCCCTTATCAGCCTCAACAAAATGCTGAGATCCCTCATCAAATCCTCTAAAGCCATCTATGAAAACAGAGTTGCAGTAGATAGTAAAGACAACCACAAGGCCTTCTATAGTTATGTAAAGAATCTCCACGGCAATACCCAGATTTGCTCTGAGCTACTGCACAATGGTACCTCCTATAGCGAGCCAACATATATTGTCAATATACTGGCTGACAGATTCAGTGCCAACTTTATCCCTCCTTTCCCCCTAAAGGACCAATCACAATGCCAGTAGATTGCCAGGAACCCAGTATTACTGCTGCACAGGTTAAAACAGCACTGTCCAAGGCCAAGAATACAGCTTCTATGGGACCTGACAATATCACTGGCTGTGTTCCACATGAACTACAGAGTGAACTGGCACCACACCTGTGTACCCTACTCAATCACAGCCTCACCTCAGGCTTTGTCCCTACCGAATGGCACACTGGTACAGTAATCCCTCTCCACAAAGGAGGAGTGACTACAGACCCTGGGAACTATTGCCCCATTAGCCTTGATATGCAAATCTATGGAACACATCATCATGGACCTAATAAACAAAGATATAGGGAATCACCAAACCCTGGATCCCACACAGTTTGGTTTTGTGAGATCATGCCTGCTCAACATGGTTGACTTCTTTGAGTCAGTTGCCAGAGCTGTGGATGAGGGCAAAGTGGTTCATACAGTCTACCTTGATCTGTCCAAGGCCTTTGATACCATTCCCCACTCAGGAATCACAGAAAAACTCACTAAGCTAGGCATCAACCTCTATATCAGTAGGTGGGTTGCAAATTGTCTCGCAGATAAAACCCACAATGTGAAAGTAGCTGACTCCAAGTCAGACTGCTGACCAGTCACGAGTGGAGTCCCACAGGGTTCAGTCTTGGATCCTCTCCTGTTTGGTTTGTACTTCTGTGAAGTCCAGGCCAACATGAAGGGACTCTGGCTGACAAAGTTCACAGACAATTGCAAGTTGGGAGCTATTATTAACTCCACAAGTGATGTTGACATCCTGCAGAAAGGCCTCACTGAGACCAACGACTGGTATCAGAACCATGGCCTTAAGCTCATTGCCAAAAAATGTGTCATCACCCCCTTTGGGAAAAACCCAGTTCCCATGAATTACCACATTGATGATAGTCCACTGAAGACAGAAGGCGTTATACGAGATCTGGGAACACAGGTTGACAGCAACCTCTCTTTTGCCCACCATATTGCCACTGTGGTCTGAAAGTCCTTTTATGTGGCACATCTCATTACTAAGGGTTTTGCATCCAGGAAGAAAGAGGTCATTGTCGCCCTCTACTCTTCCCTCATTAGGCCAATCATCGAGTACAATGTCCTATATGACATGTACCTCACTAGACACCTGCAACAACTGAGGAGACCACAAAAGTACCTCACAAAGATGATCTTAGGCCTTAAAGAGTTGCCCTATATGGACAGACTCAAAAAACTCTAACTATTCCCTGTCTCTTACAAAGCCATGTCTGACCCAGCTCTGTCAGAAATGCTACATCTAAAGAAATCCCAATCCCTCCACACTACATGCTCTAGAGACCTCAACCTCATTACCACAATCAATAGAACATGCTGGAGGGACAGGTTCATAACCTAGAGACTGCCCATGCTATGGAATAAACTTCCCATACATGTCTAACAGAGCACCTCACTGCCCCTCTTCAAGACAAATCTTGACAAGTGGATGGGAAATAGAAAATTCACCCCGAGGATCCCTCCAGTGGCTCTTCTCGACAGAGGCACTGGGAACTAATGTCGGGTGGCATGATGCCAGGGTAATCCTATGGGCTAGGCTTGCAAAGGCTCCAGGGCCATTAGCTTAGTACACACCTATGACCCTATGAACCTATTGGGTTACTGTCCACTGATGTGCCTACATCCATTTATAAGGTATAGTTTGAAGGCCATTTTCATCTGTGGGCTACTGAACCTGTTGCTCACTATTCAACAATGCAATGTGGCAGGAATATACACCAATGAACTAATCTGTTTTTGCCTCCTCCGAGTTTAGCTGCTTAATAATGTACAATGTTTAGTTCTACCAGGACCCTCTGGAAGAGGAAAGTGAGAAATGCTCTACCACAAGTGAATATGGATGATGATTTGAAACTAGTTACTTATCTTGCAGTAGCTCTTGCATCATATAGGCTTTTATGCAGTGATAGACCCTAACATACTACTTCTCTTCTTAGTCCCGTAGAATAATGGACAATGTGTTTTTCATCTTGCGGTATGAAGGACATGGTACTTTCTCCTAGACATGGAGAATAATAGACATATCTGTTTTTAGTCCTAGAAAGTGATGAACGTAACATTTCTTCTTAATCCTGAGGAGTAATGGGCAATATGTTTGTTCTTTTTCTTTGGGTATGATGGACACTACATTTGTTCTTAATTTGGAGAATGATGGACACAGTATTTGTTCTTAGTCCTAGGGTATAATGGACACTACACTTGTTCACTTGTTGTTGTCTTGGAGACTGATGGGCACTACATTCATTCTTAGTCCTAGACAGTAATGGACACTACATATGCTTGCGCCTCTTCAAGAAAATCTTGATGAGTGGATGGGAAATAGGAAATACACCCCGAGGATCACTTCTGTGGCTCTGCTCGATAGGGGCACAGGAAATTAACTTTCTTGGGTTGGCATAAATCAGGGAACTTTGTTGGCTAGGCTCACCTCAGGCCCTTGGGCCAATAGCCTAGTACCTACCTATGAACCTATGAACCTAGTATGATACCACAGTACAAGCAGAAAATTATTGATTTCAACAATTGGTTAAGTTCCTGGTGTCATTCCAAGGGGATCCAGTATCTGCCTGGGATGACATGATTTTCAAAAGACAAAAGAGACAAACTTCAATAACGCTTGCCCACGCTCTCACCATGGTTCCAGAGAAAATGAACCACTCAGGCAATCCCAGTCAGGTCTATAAGTCTTCAAATGTAAAAAATGCTGGACGCCAATGAGCGAAAAATTCTTTATTTAAGCCAAACAACACTATGCAGCTTTTCATCGCCAGAACTCGGACCGAAGCTCCAAAGGCGGAGGTGTTTCCATATTCACAATGGATGCGCACACCTCCAGACTGGCAGTCCAACATAATGCATCAGAGATACTTCACGTGCACTAACACTGGGTAAGACAGCGCTTCAGGTTATCGCCTGCTATTAGGTCCCTAGCCATGTCCCAAGACTCACACTCCATGTTCCTAAGCACCCTGGAGAATATTAGGGTCCAACCTAACACTCTCATACTGGGCAACTTCAAATACCCCTCCATTAACTGGGTAAACTACTCATGTACCAATACACTTGCTCACAGTTTCCTGGAATTTATTAATTCCAGTGCCCTGGACCAGCTCGTTCTTACCCCCACTAGAGGGAGCAACATCCTTGATATGGTCATTTCTAACATGGGTGACCATTGCTCTACACCAATAGTCAACTCCTCCCTGATTAGATCTAACCACAAACTAATCACCTTGGATATCCACATCCCTCCCACCCCTCCACAAAGGTAACCACCATGAAAAATTCTCCAAGCTAGCTTTGGGTTCCTAAAAACAGAGATGGCTAACTTCACAGCATCCATGCAAATGGAGAATAGTTGCATGACCGCTGAATCATACACCAAAGTACTATACTTACATGTACACAGATGCATGGATCTCACCATACCCAATGGAACCAAGACGCTCTCCTCCAAAAAAAGGAACCAATCTGGTGGTCCCCTGCCATACACAAACACTACAACAGAAGGAAGAAACTGATGTGGAATAAGGTGAAGTCCCAAGACTGGAAAAACTCCCTTATCAGCCTCAACAAAAAGCTGAGATCCCTCATCAAATCCTCCAAAGCCATCTATGAAAACAGAGTTGCAGCAGATAGTAAAGACAACCACAAGGCCTTCTATAGTTATGTAAAGAATCTCCACGGCAATACCCAGATTTGCTCTGAGCTACTGCACAATGGTACCTCCTATAGCGAGCCAACAGATATTGTCAATATACTGGCCGACAGATTCAGTGCCAACTTTATCCCTCCTTTCCCCCTAAAGGACCAAGGTCATGATCTCATCAGAATGTTGTGAGATACTTGGCTAGACTAAGTTCTATTCCAGTCTGGATGAATTTCCAAGTGCTAACACATTGGCAGAATAGTTTGTTCTTGAGCTAAAGTATTTAGTACCTGAAATGACACAGCTCCACATTTCAGGTAGGCATAATGGTTAAAGTGTTCACGTCATAGACACAAAGTACAGAGTTTGATTCTCACCTTTGAAAGGGAAATTGGTCAGGCTTAAAATGGCTCACAAGAGCAGCAAGCCCAATACTTACCTATAAAGTACTGATTTAGTTTAGAGGAGATGTGACTTATTCATTTGCAAATTAGTCAACTCTTTGATGTGAAGAGCAGAGTCTGTAGGTGCTTCTTAATTCAAAGATCATGAGGGCAGCATCCAAAGCACACTGTGCAATGCCCTGTGGCCTGTAGCTATGGCTAAGGTAAGTAAGGTAGACAGAGACTAGTCAGCATCCAAAGCACACTGTGCAATGCCCTGGTGCCTGTGGCTGTGGCTAAGGTAAGTAAGGTAGACAGAGCATAGTCAGCACAAAGCCCTGGGGCCTGTGGCTGTGGCTAAGGTAAGTAAGGTAGACAGAGACTAGTCAGCATCCAAAGCATACTGTGCAATTCCTGGAGCCCTTGCCTGTGGCTAAAGTAAGTAAGATAGACAGAGAATAGTTGGACAACTATAACAGATCCCCTGCAAGATTAACAGATAGGGGGTATTGGCTGTGGTGTGGTGTGGACACTGATAGGGCAGTATGCCACTTGGTTGATTAATGCCTTTCCAATGGGCATTAGGATATCTTACTTATTGTTACTGGATCTTGGCAGCGGAATGAGTAATTTTCTATGAAAAATAAAAATCAATCAGTGACAAAGACTGTGGGATGTGGAAAATGTAAACTTGTGTTCGCACAGGTCTACTTCTAAATTTTGAAGTTTCAAAACTTCAAATTTCTTATAGTCGAGACTATATGATCCAAGTTTTGAAACTTCAAATGTAAATAAAAAAAAAAAAAAGAAAAAAATATCTTTTGAATGTTGCCCCCCCCGCATGCCCCACCCCTGGCTAATTAAATATGCCAACTCCGAGATCGCACTACAGAGAGGAAAATGGTAAACATAACATTCCGCTCTGTACAGCGATCTCCATTTAAAGGGTTTGAAGTTTCAAAACTTTGATCTTATGGTCTTGACCATAAGAAATTTCTAATTTTTAAACTTCGAAATTTAGAAGTAGACCCGTTCTCATACATATCCACTATATTACACATACACAATATTGTTGCTTTGTTATGATTCAGTAATGCGCTACAATAAAAAACATGTGGAAGTTTGTAAACAGAGCTTTTTTTTTTTGCTTAAGAACTTATATGTTTAGTATACTACTTTTCCTGATCATGGTGAATAGTGAGATCATCCTGAGGATTTTCTTGCTGTCTGCTGATCTCAGTTTATGTGCCAATTTTTTTCCATAGGCTGATAAATAAGAGATCAATCTACAAGTCATGAAACTTGAAATACAGTCACAGACAATGACATTTAAATGATTGTAGACCAGAAGAAGAACAATGTGTGGTTTCTTTGACACTGGTTATTACTACTGAATGAAAACTCAAAAGTAGAATGAAAGCAATCAGTAGAAAGCAGGTGAGACCTACCTTCTTGAATGAGCCACTTGGAAGTTGGTGTGTTCTATGTCTGTTGCTTATTTTCATCTTAAAAAGGGAGTTTAATATGAAGAAAATCCCCACTTCTAGAAAGCATTTGGACAGGTCACTGTAACTTTCTTCATGAATATGACTTCTTCCTTTCTTTATATGAATACTCACTTTTCATTAATTGTGAGATATTCTATAATTCTGAACATGACCATTGCATGACTACAGTAGTAAGGAAATCATCTTATGTTGTGCAACTTATAAACAAAGGTATATTATCTATTTCAAAGGAGGTCATTGTTCCACTATATTCATCCTTCATTAGACCTATTATTGAGTACAATGTCTACTTCAGTATGTACCTAACTAGGCCACATCCAACAATTGGAATGTTCACAGATGTTCCTCACTAGAAGAATACAGGGCATAAATAACATGTCCTATGCAGAAAATCTCAAGGCCCTATCCCTATATTCTGTCTCCTACTGGATGTTGAGGGGAGATCTATGCCTGGCATACAAGGCATTATCAAACCCCACTCTGATGGACCTCCTGCATATCCACAAAACAAAACACCAGAATTACCCATTCTAAAGCCTTAAACCTTGCCTGTGATATAAATAGGACCTGCTGGAGAGACATGTATGATCCCAGAGCCTACCTCTTCTCTGGAACAGGCTCTCCATCCATGTGAAGCAAAGTTCCTTCCTAATCCAATTCAAGTGATATTTGGACAATTGGATGGGGAACAGGAAATGCATCCCTGCTTTGGCACTTTTGTCTCTGATGGGTACAGGCAGCCTGTAAATGGTTCACTTCCCAGGCCTCTTCTTGTAAATATTTAATCTCCCAAGGCCCTGCTTACAGTTATCTAGCATATCAGAACTTGTCAGAGATTTGAGATGCAAGCCTTGGTTTAAAAAGGCCACAAATATTCTCTACCACTCCATGAAAACCAAGAACCAAAGTAGAAGTGACCAGTAAGACATTGCTTTATTCCAATTCAGACAATAACTGATCAAAACAGTAACTCAAGCAGTAGTTAAGAGCGTTTATCTGTTAGGACATCATCAAAACTACCAATACAACCAAATTGCAAGTTTAAATACAATTAACATCATCACATGGTGCAATTTGAAAATCTAATACATGAAATAACAATTGCCAAAAAATATTACCTTAATAAAATACTAAAATCACACTATTAAACTAAGTAAAAAATATTTAACATTCTAAACTTTTAAGATGCAAAATGAGGGAAATAGAACAAGTATCTGGGGGACTGTCATTCTGTTGTTTACAGGAGGAATTCTACCATTAAACAACTGTTAGAGAGAGGGTTTACAACAGATGAGAAAGGATCTATTTGAACTAGTCTTCAGGGTATGTTTAAATGTGGTTGTTGTAAAATATATCCCCGTATTTTAACTGGACAACAATTTTTGTTGAATGGACAAACTGTTGTGGTGAGGAGAAAAGGAAAATTATAACTGTGATATCCAGTCAGTGGTTTATGCTGCTATTTGTTTTGATTGTCCCACCTTTTATATTGGCAAAACTATCAGACATGTTAAAGACAGGATTTATGAACACGAAAGGGATATTTCAAAGAATAAGGACACTAATACATTATTTAAGCATATTGAAAAATTTCCCGACCATAGTTTTGGGTATTTTGTGATTGAGCAATTAAAGAGAGATGCTAGGGGTAAAATAGTTGAAGAACATTTGTTAGTCAAGGAATTGAAATGGCAGCTAAGATTAATTCCTTTATTGTACCTGGCTTGAACGATACTTGTTCTATTCCCCCGTTTTGCATCTTAAACGTTTAGAATGTTAAATATTTTTTACTTAGTTTAATAGTGTGATTTTTAGTATTTTATTAAGGTAATATATTTTGTCAATTGTTATTTCATGTATTGGATTTTCAAATTGCACCACGTGATGGTTTTAATTGTATTTAAACTTGTGATTGGGTTGTATTGGTAGTTCTGTTGATGTCCTAACTGATGAAAGCTCTTAACTACTGCCTGAGTTACTGTTTGGATTAGTTATTGTCTGAATTGGAATAAAGCAATTTCTTACTGGTTACTTCTCCTTTGGTTCTTGGCTTAAAAAGGCCCCTGTGGTCATTAGCCTAATACACACCTATGAACCTATAGGAGGAACATATGGGTCACACCCAGACTTCCATCAGACATGATGTGAGTAGGAATTAACAAATTTCAAAAGAGGGATTTTTATAATTTACAGCACCCCTCATGCACTGACTCTCACAACAGATTCTCTTAGATTTAATATATTGAAGAAGCAGTTATTATAATATGTAAAGGCAGAGTTATCACTAGATATTATGAGGGTCAGAAACTTGTTCACTATTAGATGATTAGACTCAGTAGTTCTGCTCAGGGATGAGGTGTCACCTCTAAAGGAACACTTCCAGGGAAAGTTTAATGTAGATTCTCATCAAATATTATACAAACAGAAGTAGTCACTGAGTGAGCTAATCATTACCCAACATAACATACTGTGTTAGGTACCTGTACAAGCTGAAGAAGGGTGGGTCACAGAGTTAGTCTTCACTCAGATTCCAAATTCTAAATCCTTTACAGCAGCAGTAGCACTGGTGCAGATACCACACAAGCACCAGATACACGCTGTCCAACAAATACACACATAGTCATGCAAATGCATAGAGACACATTCACATGTTATGTTCTATGCAGGGGCAGCACAACCCTCCAGAACTCCATGTGGGGGATGTTCTCCTACTTCTCATACCCAAATATTTCTTATTGACGAAGGATGATATGATAACTCTTAGACTATGTTTTAATTGTTCTTGGAATTATTCAGCCAAAAATGCTCTCACTCATCATTCAAGCAGGCATTAAGAAATGTGACTTTTCCTGATGTGGGATGGGTGGGTTATAGTAATATGCTCAGGAATAAAGTGTCTGTCTTGTTGTGCTGGCCATGGCTGTGCAAATGATGACCTAGTGTGGGTGGCCTTAACGTGCGCCCTCTGTTTTTCTCAAAATATTGAGCAAGTTGACACTAATATCACCACTGATCATTATTTAAGCAGAGATAGTTTGTCTCTCCTACCCCATGATTCTAGATAGGAGAACATGAGTGAGTTTACTTGAAGAGGGTACTGCCCACAGAAAGTAGTTTAGCATGAATTTTAATGAAGATGTTAAGAAAGACAGAGACTTAGTGATCCCTTTTCACTATCCCACCCCTGGTAGTACAGCACCTATATATCCATTTTGTGATCCATTATGCCAAGGCACATTTTCTTGAGGTGTTTTGTGTGCTTTATAACTTTTATCAGTGTATAATCACAAACAAGACATGTAACATTTAGTGCCCTCCAAGGACTGAAAGTCCTCACTTCTGAGACCTCTCATGTTAATATACTATATCCAGCACCTCCTTGTTAACCATTGTTCACTCTGAGTCTCTGTGCATTGTGCTGGTACTATGGATAGGAAAGAGAAATGGGAGAACAGGTAGTGGTATGTGTCCTATGTCTGTGATACAGCAACGCATGATGTCAGCTGATCTAGCAACAAAAGACAAGTGCAGATGTTGCCTTTTGTGCTGCCATGGATGACTTTCACATCATGTGTCTAAAAGCTAGACTGCCCACATTGGACTTGGTTTGACAGATAGAATCTATGCTTAGGTACACAACAAGGCAAACTGTGATGTGACATTGACAGGAGAAGAAATAGTGAAAGGCTATGACATATACAAAGCTGTGTGATGGGGGTGGTAAAAGTAAAGGAGGAACAGGTTAGGAAACCTGATAAATGTCTGTGTCCTATATACAACTTCAGGGTGGTCAGTAACAGTACCAAAAGATACAAAGTTGTATACATTTCTAATCAATTATTATAGGTGTCCTTCAGCTTTTCTTATGTACTACAAATTACTGTTTATAAAGGTACAATAGGACAGCTTGTGGGGCAAAGGAGTTTAGGGGTCAATAATCAGTAAATTAATCAACCAATCTTTAATTTTATGTTTAAGAAACTAGGTGCATTATAAAATAAATGACAATACCAACTAGTATATAGTATAGCAGATAACAGTCTTAAATGTAATCTCAAAAGATCACAAATATCTTCAACAGATAAAAGGGTTTATGTGATGAACCTTCCCACAACCCTTTTATGTATGTGATATTGATATGACAGCTTATCAAGCCCCACAGTAGGGAAGATGAGCAGGGAATGTATTAGTGTGTGTGCGTGTGTGTGTGTGTGTGTGTGTGTGTGTGTGTGTGTGTGTGTGTGTGTGTGTGTGTGTGTGTGTGTGTGTGCGCGTGTGTGTGTCTGTGGGGTGAGGGCTATATGTAGAAGCAAGAACAATCAAAGCTAACGAGACCTAGACAACAGAAGTTCCAGGGAAACAACAACAGCCACTGGGATTGGGGTGAAAGATTAAAAAATGATGGAGCTTTGAAGTTATGATATAAACGCATGTGGGGTGAAGTGCTAAGGCATTTAAGTCAATATAGCGGCCCAATACATAGATTTCAGCACAGTATAGGGAGTGGGGCATGTTATACTATAATAATGTCTTTTAACACAAATTAAATGAGAAATTAACATTTAGGACAACTTAGTTAACATGGATATTGTCAAATGATATAAAGTATATCAGGTACCATTAGCTGATAATCTAAAGCAGATTCATTTTTACAGTGCATTTTCAATCTATTGCATTTTTCACAGCCAGTGGACAAGCAAAATAATAAGATAATTCATTTGTTTGCCCCTCCAGCATGTTCTTTCACACTGGTGTGAATGGCATGAGCTGGGGGAAGTCCACCACTCTGAGATACAACAGACAAACAGGCTTCCCACATATGTGGAGGTGCAGTTTTTGTAAAGAGGTTTTACAATGAAGATTAATTATGTTACGATGTGATCAAGATTCTAAATGGATTTGGTCAGATCATGTGACAGATTTCCTGATGACAAAGCTGACTTCCAAAAGATGTAAGAACACATGGAACTATAAAGTTAAAGGGGTGCTGACAATAAATATTTACCATATAAGTCTCTCATACCCTGAACATGTCACTTGCTTTGATAGCAAAGACTGATATCTACAGCTGTTATATATAACTGTGTAATTTTCAAGTGTGTTGAATTACTATGTAATATATTGTGTGTCTGATAGTTGTGACAAAAGTATTCCATGTCACTTGTACACAATAATACAGCTACTGATATACATATATATATATATATATATATATATATATATATATATATATATATATATATATATGTGTGTATATATATATATATATATATATATATATATATATATATATATATATATATATGTGTGTGTGTGTGTGTGTGTGTAGGTATACACATTTGTGTGCATGTCCATGTGTGCATGTGAATATGTGTATTAGAAACACTGTACAGAAGTCAGGATCTCAACTGAGTCGAGACAGTTTCTTTTTAGTTATTTATCTCTGTTTGTTTGTATATTTGTTTATCTAATTATTTAGTTGCTAATATTTTTCAGAAGAAACAACATCAATAACTGACACAAGCTCTTGAGCATTTGCTAGCTAAGTAATTATGTACATATGCAGTAGAAGTTATTTGGACAGGCTATAAATGTTCACAAAGCTAATATTGTAAACAATTAACCAGTGGTTGAAAAGATTGGAGGCAGTGCAATATAAGAAGGAAATTGCCAACACAAGATGTTAAGACGTAAGAAGGGTAAAGGTAATAAAATGAAATAACAAAGCAGAACATGAATGAAACCGTGGGAGGTCATAAAGACTAGAAAGAAATTAAGAAGATAAAGATAAGCTGAAGAAATATTTACACTACTATGTATCGGTTTGCCAAAGTCATTTCAAATAAAGCACAGACAGGTAATGTCACTGAGGCCAACCCAGTTACTGAAAAGATAACAGATATCTTTTTTTGATGCAGGTTTGAAAGGCTGTATCTTTCATCTGAGTCACAAAAGGGAAGGAATTATATTCCAAGGTTTGCCAATGGGACGAGAAAGGTCCTTTTTTTTTTTTTTTTTACTTTGAATATAGGCCAACAGTAGAAAGGTTGCATTCACTTCATGTTGAGAGGGAGACACTTATCTTTTTTTAGGGAGGGGCATTTAGCCGTTGGGAGTTTATAGGCAAATGTAAGCTGGAAGAGTGCCAGTCACTGGCTGTACTCCAATCAGTTAGATTGCAGAGACAATAACACCGATAATTGTACCTTGATGACCACTTCAAACATAACATTTCTCTTTATGCCTGTTCTAACATATCCATGACTGGATACCTGTAAGTAAGTCTGCTGTTCAGACAAATGAGGGAAGTAAGTAAGCATCTGTTGTGGCTAACCTAGCACTTGAAGAAATAAGTCATTTTTGCCATGTCTCTCATCCAGAGTTAGGCTATCCACTACAAGCAACATATGTTGCCAATGTGCTTATCAATGTTTTGTTAACCTGCTTATCACATTTCAGCTATCTGTTATGGAATTATGGCATTTAACTTGGAGTTACTTTTTTTGTTCAGCAAATTACCTAAGGCAATGATGCAAATACAATCACTAGTCAGACCATGTATTCCTGTAGAAGTTCAACGTTTCTAACTTGTAAAATCATTGATTTGGTCGTGGAATTGTTAAGATAGAGTGCTGTAGAGTTAAGCCATCACTGAAGTGGACAGAAGCAGGATTTTGAATAATGAATAACATCAGCAAGAGTCCTGCAAGCAAGAAGGAAATAGGAATTGCAGCATAACATATACATTTTAAATTCTCACAGTGATGGACCATGACATTAATAAAGATAAAATGATAAATGTGGCCGACAAGAATCATTTCAAGACACCAACATCCACTATGAATGGTGGGAAACATAACATTATTTAATTTTACAGTCTGATATCTGTTGATTATGTAACTTCAGGACCAATGTGTGACACTTAAGTCGAAGGGAGAATAGTTAACATTTGACACAGATGATTACGATCTGATCTCCATTCGTAATTAACTCATTATTTCTTCAAGGTATGTATGTCAATGAAGTCACTTAAAATTAATAGTGGCATCTCTCTCAAGAACACGTAATAAGGGTTATGGCTGATAAGACCTGATCATACTTCGGTCTAGTGCATGGAGCTTTATGTGCTCCAGGTACTACAAATTATAAGTATAATAGTTGAATGTGCTATACGGTGTTGCAGTGTTAGAAGGCCAATAAAACACTTAGTGCTGCAGACAGAAACTGTACTTGTAAAGAATGAATTGCTTTAAAAGTTGTAAGATACTATTGTCGCTGTCACATTTTTTTGAAAGTGTGGCAGAGTGAAGTATCTAACAGTTTTCAAAGATGTTTGACCTTCTGCTGCTATGCTTTTCCAGCTGCTAAACTCTAGCTTAAGACCTGATCTTAGTAGTGCTTAGGGATGCTTGACAACACCCTTTTGACATCTGAAAGGTGTTTAACAAATTTATCTTTTTCTACTTTTTGAGTATAATCAAGGTGTTCCATGCAATACATAGCTTTTGCCAACAGTTTGCGATAATGTAAGGCCTGACTGGATTTAATAAGATCCAGGAAAATTGATTCAGCTACCTTGCCTGTCACGATGGTACCAAATAAATTCTAAGATATCACAAAGGGTAGTATCAGTTTCCTGACTGAAACTAAAGCAAGGAGGATAGAACAGTTAGTCCCCACTTATGAAGAGAAACTAGAATACTTTTCTTATGTTAAATTCAATCTCTAAAGCCTTATCTTTACCAGGATAAAACTGGATACAAGGAAAACATGAAATTAACTAGAAGGAGCAGCAAGAATAGCCAATTGGCACAATGTAGAGGGTTATGATCAGATCTCTGATCATAACCACATTATTATTATTTGTTGAACACATGGATGCCAAGAATGTCACCTCAAGAGCAACGTTATCTCAAGAACATACAGTAACATCTCACTTAACCAGCACCCATGGGGATTGGCAGATGCTAGTTTCCAGCTGCTTGAGAGCTGCTTTGCAATTTTTGATTGGCTTGTATATCGACATATGAGCCTGCTGATCCACATGTAGTAGAACTCGCTTTGCTTTGTCGGTTCCTTGAGAATGCCGGTTGCTTGAGTTCTGGTTAACGGAGACTCTATTGTGTAATAATCAGATATGATCAGTGAGAGCCAATCGTAACTCTTTGTAGCACATGGGATTGTATCTACTCCATGTACTACATGTTACACAAAAAAGGCTGAAGGTTTTTACTGGCTTTAAAAGCCAGTCAGAGCAGTTAGCAAGTCTTAAAGCAGTTAGTGAGTATTGTCAAATGGACAGCAAATTTAATTAATTTACTTATAGACTGAAATCTGTAAATCTATATGGACATGGAAGGAAAGATATTCAGGGAAAATTGAGAGTGAAGGAATGTCTCTTCCTTTATACCTGACTTTATCAGACTTTAGGGCATCTACAACATTAGTTACACACCTCTCATAGCGCTGTTGCACTTGGGTTTCATGTGACAGGAGTGCATAATATATTTATCTTTTTTTCCAGTTTTGGAGCGGAAAAACACAAACAAACAGTCACAGAGCTCTATGCACTACAAAGATATTAAAGATAATTAAAACTATTTAAAGTAAGCACTTCCAGTTCTACTCGACATTCAATACCTTGGTCCATAAAGCATTGAAGTGCAGGATACAGATGTTCTGTTTAGTTAAAAATAAATCTTTCAAAACACTTACTACTGGAGAACTCTATACCAACATGGGTTTGTTGAAAAATGGTACGATCAGTCCAGCATAAAGTGATTTCATGACTGAGTTACATGAGGATTTGACAAAGAAAGCTCAGATAATTTTATTTAACTTCACTGAAGCCTTTGTCTCTGTCCACTACTGCAGAGTAGAAGGTAGATCTGGAGGGACTTACAGAAAGTTGACAAAAGTAACTTATGAGGTATCAGAAAGAAAGAAGTAACAGTGAGTGGGACTTTCAGAAAGGAAAAAAAAGTAGCTAGGAAAGTTTGAATGAAGTCTGTCCTGAGAGCAGTGCATTTCAACATCTTTGTATCAAACTTAATGACTGGCATATCCAGTAAGATTAGTGCATTTCTGGATGGCAGTAAATCAGAATAAATGTTTTGACTGCAAACCTAAAAAGGGTCCAAAGCAGACTAGTACAGTGGGTTGATAGTTAACATCAAAAGTTTAATGCAGAGAACTGAAAGCAGGTCACCTGGGTTGTAATAATCACAGTATAAAAATACTAACTCAGAAGTGCATCCCTCTTTTTGTGGTATCAAAGCAGAGAGGGATCCACCAGGAACAAACTGACAAAGCTGTAGATTAGGCAATAAGATGTTGGCTGTACATTTACAAGAACAGGCACCTAGAATACTGACTATATTATTTCTCTATACATTGTTGGCCAAGACTCATCAGGGATATTGCATTCAGCTCCAGCTCCCAAACAGGGAGGAGGATATTAAACTAACCAAGAAGAAACAAGAGAACCAAGCTAATAAGGGGAACTGAAGATAAGGGATATGAAAAGCTATAAGGAGCTAAGTTAGTTCTCACTTTAGGATAGACCAGAAGGGGAAAAAATTAAAGGTGCAGAACACACTTGAGGGGACAGTGTAACAATGCACTGCATGAGAGAAATGACAGGAGGAGACCATGCCTACTAGATTAAGTATAGACATTAATAAGTACTTTTCTTGGAAGAGTTGGGTTCATCAAACAGGTTTTTCAAGTGTGTAGGGACTGTAAGACCACAGAAGCCTTCTTCATGATGGTTTCAGATGGGTCATGGGTTAAGAGATGAGTCATATATATGGGTTAATTGTAATTAGATTGACTTGCATATAATCAATATAATCAACATCAATCAATCAAAAGATTGACAAGCCATTGTGCTTGCTTAGGGACATAAGTTCAGGACATCAAAACTTTTGATAAACATATACACTTATATGTAAATGTATATGTATATGTCCACATAGATATTTGGTCATACATTCATTGTCAGTATACCTATATATATATATACAGTAAACTCTGAGTTAACCAGAACTCAAGCAACTGGTAAAAAAATATCAAAGAAATACAGTACAATTTTCATGTGTTGCACTTTCTGTCTCCCCCACCCCTGCAGAAACATACCTTATATTTTTGGAGTTTTAGAGTTTTAAAAAGGAAGATAGGAATAAATTCCCTCTCTCCCCAACCTCACAAGTCAAATCAAACAAATAGTATAAGGTACAGTATTAGTCAGGCCTATTTTTAATAGTAACTCTCAAGCAACCAGAAACTACAGTTATCTGGCATCTACCAATCCTCATGGGTGCTGAGTAACTGAAAGTTTGGTGTGTGTGTGTGTGTGTGTGTGTGTGTGTGTGTGTGTGTGTGTGTGTATGTATACATATATATATATATATGTGTGTGTGTGTGTGTGTGTGTGTGTGTGTGTGTGCGTGTATAACACCACAAGCATTAGAGCAGATTGTTAAAAAAAGTGGTGCTAGATTAATTCAGATAATAGAGTCACTTTATACTTGAGTAATTTATTTATTTTATTTTATTTTACATTTGTTTACTGGGAAAGTCCAACTGGACACAGGTCCTTTTTCAGTGGAGGCCCGGCGAGAAAAGCTATGAAATACAGTATAGCAGTCCAAAAAGTACAGAAGAATTGAAAATAGAGACATACAAAAAATTTGACATTAATGGTTGTCAAACTATTGAAGACTGACATACTTATATGGTTGGTAAAATTTATAGGAACTTTACACCTTTCAAATATTATATAATGTTAGTGTGTGTGATATAAATATAAACAGTTTATTTCAGTATAAGCAGATTGCGTGATGTTGGTTAATAATATATTTTATAGTAAAACATTAATAAAAATCACAGCAAGAGGGGAAAGTGGATTTAAAGAATTGATAAGTTACATGGAGGGAGGATACAAAATGGATTACAACTAAGGGAGGGGGTAGCACAGAGACTGAATGCATCTCGATTATCTTTTTAATTTGATTTATAGGTTTTTAGTCTACAAATGAAAGATGACACCTTATAGAAGTAACTTGTGTAAATAATGTTTACTTAAAATATCCACTCTTGCATGTGGCTTCAGCCATTTATTGCTGATGATTTATTTATAAGTTTTGACTTTTTCCTAGCAGTTATATTCATTTTATCCAATGACCCTTTTACAGTTACTTTTATGTAGTCATAAGGTAGCTAATTAGGTCCTCTGTATCTCTTTTCTCAATTATATTAATTAATTTACATCTGATAGCACTGAGCTCTTCTGCCGCAGGAATATATTTCCTATCTACTACAGTATAACTCATATAATATTATCTCAGGAATGAGGGACACCCACTGAATCAGGCAAATTGTTTGAGTAAAATAAGCATGTTTTATATACAGCCTGGGTAATTTCTTGGCTATGCTGACAAGAGCTAAGTACAGCTGGTCATTCATAAAACATTTGTGTGATCTCAAGTGTTTTCTGGTTGAAGACATCTCAGCTCGGGTTAGTAAATGCATCAGGTGTTATGAAGAGCCTATGCAGATATATCCATGAAGGGAACTGTGTTTTGACCGAAGAGAAGTTTACATTTGATTGACGGTGACCTTGTTTGTTATTTCTCTGGATACTGCCAAAAGGATGTATATAGTTGATCATGTAAAACTAGTACAAGATGGGATAATAGAGATACCTACTTAGAGATTTGATATGTTTTATGCTATACTTATGATAAGGATCAAACTTGTTAACTTAGTTGTCTATTTTGTGGCTAGAGTATGTCAATTTTGTGTTAGATAATATCACATGCCTCTTGTAGTTACAGACATTGCTTCTTAAGGCTAGGGTATTCTTAAATTATTTTTAGATATATAACTGTTATGTCCGTGAAATATATTTAGTGGTTTATGTCTTCATTTTCCCCTGATTTGCTGACTTGGTCTTATGCTGCTGGCAAAGAATTTTGTGTGTCTCAAAGAGAGTAATTAAAGTAACCAGTGTTTGAGAACTGGCCCAGATTTAGGTTAATGTGTATCTTTGTTATATAGGGAGCTGACCTAATTAATTTTAAACCTTTTCAGACATAAACTCAGCCACAAGAACAGGGTTATGTGCAGTACGTACGTACATGCATACGTACATATATACAAATATTTCAGACATGGGCATTAATACCCTTCTAGCCTGCCAGTATACCAAACTAGCTGTTCCCATAATAAGTGTCCAGACTGTTCTTAAAAATATCTAAACTAGTACTTGCGTAAATGTAATTTGGTGGTCGGTTCCATGCATCAGCTACTCTCTCAGAGAACCAATTAGTACACTTCTTCATTCCTACAGAATCTTCAAGCTTCCCAGAAGTAGTTATCTTTAAATGCCCTATATACGTGAATTAGGTCTTCTCTTAAATATCTGTATGAGACATTGTACAAGTTAAGATATTTTAGTCTTTCATAATAACTTAAATTTTCACATCCATGGATTCCCTTTATATATTTCCACTGTATTGTTTCCGGTTTACTCATGCTTGTTTTCTTATAAGATTTCCATATTTATTCTATACTCAAGTTTAGGTCTAACCTAACTAACAAACAATAACTTCATCATTTCTGATTTCTTAGACTTTATACATCTTTTTATGCAACCTATAGTTCTACAACTATCATTAACCATTTGGTCGATATTATTAGAAAAACTAAAAGCTGGATCTACCCATATACCCAGGCCTTTAAATGAATCTAGTTTCAGTCACTGTGTGCTTTGTTGCTCATTCACCTTTTGGTTTTTGACTAGCAAAACTCATATGCTTAGTTTTTGATGTATTTATTATCACATTATTCTGCTGTGCCCAAATTGTCAAGTTAGTCAAGTCCTTTTGTAGATGTGCCCTGTCCGTAACACATGTAATCAGTTTATCCATTTTCAAGTCATCTGCATACAGAATGTAGAACATATGTGGAGCATTAATATTGCCTCCTCTCAAGCAGCTATCATACAATACACAGATGATTCAGCCCTCATATGTGCATCATCCACAATAACTCAACTTCTTAAAGTCACACAAAAAGCATTCTCTGATATTGAAATGTGGCAAGCAAACTCACAACTCATTCTCAACCCTAATAAAACTATACTTATGATCTTTCATCCAGTTAAGCCTACTAAACTCCCAGCCAACTTTTATATCACTGCCAGTAATAATACTAGGACTAAAATTTGACATACACATTTCTAACACAATCATAAAGGTTCACAAGAAAAAGGGAACAATGCATAGAAACAAAAAATTCTTAACAGACACTGCAAGAATAGTCGTAGCTAGAACCCACCTTCTCTCCTCACTCTTATATGGATTTCCCATACTTATCAACCTCAAAAAGTCAGAACTAAGTAAATTAGAATCATAAAAAACAAAAAAGCAAGACCAATAAGATGTTATAGCAGGCTGCAACGAACTCCACTTTCCACAAAGCATAATTTACATTTTTTATATAAAAAATATATGTATAAGTAAAACCTTTCATAAAAGTATTTTATGAAAGGATTTTACAATATTTGTTGAATTGATTTTTGTTTTATGTAACTTACATATACTTATTATACATATATTTTTATTATAAAAAAATGAGATCACTTCCTGTTAAATTAGTCTTTATTGTGTCATTTCCCATGTTTTGAAAGGTGGATGTTTGTGGAAAGTGGAGTTTTTGGGACTTTGCTAAATTAGAATCATGTTATAATAATATTGCCAAATTTGCAAGAGATTCCACATATTCAGCCCATCACTGTCAATGCCTAAACAAATTTTTCTTTGTTGGAACTACCTCATACTATGAACTATAACCAGTTAATAATGTCTCACAAAATAATGCACAACCCTGACAATGTACTTTCCTTAAAAAATCTTCTACAACCCTACTCTAACATTTGATACGAATACACCACAGTTCCTAAGCACAATCCCAGCACAAAAGGCAAAAGCAGACACGTCAGGTAGTCCCAAAATATTTAATACAGAACAAGGTTAGAACATACATTTACACTCTCCATATCCTTTTATAACACTACAAAATCACATGACTCCAAATCACTCACACCTGACAATCATTAAAATACAAAGCTGCTCCATTACCTTATAAAGTGCAACAGAACTCACTGACACAATAATGCATACCCCCTATAATACATACAAATCCTAATGTTATAACACATTTGCTAAACATTTAATAGGAAGACATTACTTAAAAACTCACATTCCTTTAAAAAAATTTTATATTATATATATGTAATAATAAATTCTAAAATGCTGATACTGGAATAGCCATCAGTTAAGACACATCCTGACAGTCAGTTATAAATTCTCAACTGTATAATAATAGTTAATACAGAGATACAAAAACATACAAACTGTGCAAACTTTCCCTACTGATAGGTCATCATACCTATACCTACCCCATGTTATCCAAAATGGGTTTAATAGATATATGGTCATTAATACCCGGATGTTCAGAGGCATTTAATTTAATTTGCCACTTGACCTCTCTGTCACAAACCTTCTTTTTTATATCTCCCCCTCTGACATTTTCCTGAATATGTTCAAGTATGCCAAATTTAAACTTAGAACAATTTTGGCTATCTCTAAGGTGTTTCCACAGGGCATTATTTTCATCTTTATTCCTTATACTGTAATAGTGATCATAAATCCTACTGTTGGTCATGCCTAAGCAGGACAGTTGGTACACATAGCCAAATACACTAAATTCTTACTCCTACAATTTAAAACTAATTTTAGCTTTATTAAAATTATGTAGAGTAACATTTTCTTCCTCACATATGTACTGGCATTGCCGACATGTACCACATCTGCTAGTTCCCTTACTAGTCCTGCTTGCCATGTTGGTACCCTTCCTTTCCAAGAGACCTTTCATGTTATAACCATTCTTATAGACAAAGAATGGCTCCTTCCCCACTATTCTCAAAATCTCAGTGTCAGCTTGCAGAACCTTCCAATTTCTTTGTAGGATTTCCTTAATGCCTCCAGTATGTTTGGAATATTTTTAAAATACATGCCCTTTTGAAATTGCTACTATCGGCTTCCTGACTAGCTCCCTGATCAGCACCCTCGTATACAGTACCTTGTTCAATCCCCAATAATGGCTTATATTTTTTTCCCCACTCTCTGGTAACATAATCACTAACGTCCTCTATCAAATTCTCAAAAATTCCTTCACCTTATACATTTCCTCCACAACCTCGTTCTTCTGAGAGGTCATCCTAATGCATTGCCCCTTAATTATATTCCTTTTCTGTATATATTAGATTTGAACTGCCCATCTTCTATCGTGATCCTAACATCCAAATAAGGTATAGTGACCTTATCCTTGTTAAAGGTAAATTTGAAGTTTTCACTACATGTATTTAAATCCTTCCATAATAAATCTTAGGTAACTACTGATGTACCTGTACCCTCAAAATAAATGTAATTGTGCGTCAAAACTGTCTCCATAAATTCTAGCAACACTAAACTTTTTTCTTCTACTCTAACATTTGTACACTTCGATCATCTAACAAAAACTTACTCCAAGTAACCAAACTTATCCAATATAGCAGGCACCTCTCTTTACTCTAACATTGTTGCTAAAAATTGGAATACCATTCCACATAGTATTAGATCCATAAGCAATCTTAATCATTCAAAATATCTCTCAAAAGATACTTATTTGAATCCTGGCTTTGCACATGTTACACTCCTGGTTAAATATTAACTTAGCTATACTTATAAAATTTGGCTGTACATACTAACTCTGTTAACATGAATCAACGTGACATAAAATGGAAACAATGCCAAAAAACAAAACACCACCAACTCCCTCCTAGAATTTAAACAACTTCAGAATTTAGCCAAAAAATGAATAACCAAAGACCGCAAAAGCTACTACAACAAACTCCAATCCATGTACTCATCCAATCCAAATGTTTTGGAGCTCCGTTTCCTCCATCCTTCACCCTGGCAATAAAAGCAACCCATGCCCAGACCCTACTCTCACCAATCTAGAAACTGCCACTAATTTCAACCATTTCTTCATAGATTGCATAGCAAACAAATCCTCCTCCTTCCCTGACCACCCTTCCTGCCCCATCCCCACAAACACAATAAAAAGACTTCTCCTCAAGCTAAAACCTTGTCGTAATGCACCAGACAATCTACCACCCACCTTCCTCAAACAATCTGCTGAAACCATCGCCTAGCCTGTATCTATTCTCATAAACCGATCTATACAGGAATCATACGTCCCAACCATCTGGCACCAAGCATACATCATTCCACTTCAGAAAGGTGCTAAAAACATAGACACAACCAATTTTAGACCTATAGCCATACTCTCCCCTCTCTCAAAAATACTAGAAAAAACTATCCATGCACAAATCATGCAACATCTAAACCTGAACAAACTTCTCTCCCAAACCCAACACGGCTTTAACCCCAGCCACAGTACCATCACTGCCTTCCATTCCTTTCTAGAGACTATCATCCTAGCATGTGATAATGGCAAATATGTATCATCATTATTTTCAGACGTTTCAAAAGCATTCAACACCATCTCCCACTCCTTACACCTATCCCAGCTCTCATCCTTACATCTCTCTCCACCCGCCCTTGCCTGGCTCACCAGCTACCAATCCAATCACCAACAAGCCATCCAGTGGAAGGAATCTACCTTTCCTTTCCTACCTACACCCACCGATGTCCCTCAAGGTTCAGTAGTAGGTCCTCTGCTCTTTAACATATTTATCAACCACTTCCACCTCTCCATCCCTGAAGCCTCCATCATCCAATATGCAGACAACTCCACCATCATCTCCTCAGCCTCCTCCCTCTCTGAACTGCTACTAAAAACCCAACTTGCCTTTTCCAAAACAAAATCCTGGATGAAAGCCAATCACCTTGCCCTAAATGCTACCAAAAGAAAACTAATAATCTTTACCCCAACTAGAAACTCCACTTTAGACAGAAACCTGTTCTGCATTACAAGCCAAAATAAAACTCCATTAGAAATAGTCCCCTCACCCAAACTGCTAGGCATCATTATTGATGAAAACCTAAAGTCTGACTCCCACATATACTCTGCTATCAAGAAAACTCATGAAAAAATTGGTCTTCTATACAGACACAACCACTATCTCTATCCCTCCACCCGACAAACACTTGCAACTACCTTTCTCCTCCCATCTCTCATGTACGGTGCTCCCCTATTTACCGACCTCCAACTAGGCCTGCTCTCCAAACTGGAAGCCTGCTACCACAAAATTAACAAATTCACTAACAACTCCAAACGTTCATCTCATCACTGCCAATCACTACTCATCCTGAAATGGTTAGAACTTCCCAACTACCTTAGATATCTGCAACTTACCACTACCCACAAGCTCATCTTCAAACCATCTGGCTGTCCATCCGTAGCCACAGTGCTAATACCCTACACTCCCTCCCGCTCCCTAAGATCCGAGAACCAAAACCTGCTTCAAGTACACAGATCATCTCATTCCCCAGGCCAACTACTACTAGCCTGCGCAATAGCCAAACTTTGGAACTCTCTCCTGTCTCACCTAAGCAACATGCCTAACCATAATAACTTCAAAACCCAGCTCTTCTCACATCTATCCTCCAAATGGGAATGTCCCTCTCATGCTCCTACCTAAACTACCTCCTTCAATTTTGTTTTCTATCCTTTTACTCTCCCTTTTTTTACATGACTACCTAATGAACATTTTCTCTGCCAGTCTGGTTTAAATGTGAATAATATGATTTCCTATTCTACTAATGCTACCTAATACTTTGGACTGAATATTGTCTATCAATAGTAATGTAATATAAACTTACATATATGTAAAAGTAATGTATGTAACTTAATTTTTTTTTTGTAGAGCTTTTCTCCCCGGGCCTCCACTACTATCTTGGTCAACAAATGCAAATAAATAAAAAAAAATAAATAAACATATCCCTTCTAACAACACTACTTCTGTCTAAGTAGGTTAATTCCTAGCTACAACTCTCACCACAGAAGTATTACTAACTATACACTAGTTTGCCTAAGTGATTCTCCCTGCTTAATTTCCTAACTAATGTTATGTTCCTCCACATATATAAATTCAACCATATATTTGTCTATATTCAAGTGTTTAAAGTCTTGTTCTATTTGATACTAGGTATATATTTTTGTTTTCACATTTTTATCCTGTAAATGTGTTAATACTCATTTTTTGTCAATTTTGTTTATAATTTTTATTACTTGTTGTGATAATTTGTATGTAAGCTTAGACCTGAGCTTTTCTCCCTGGACCTCCGATGAAAATGGGCACTGTCACAGTAGGACCATCCCAGTAAACAAATGTAAAATAAGTAATAAATAAAAATAAAATTTAGAACAGCTAGTCAAATAGCATGTTTTTGAAAGATGAGAGAAAACTGAAGTACCTACAGAAAGGCCATACAGACGCAAAGTAGTCATTCAAAACTCCCACAATAAGCACAGATTATGATAGGATATCTTGCATTTCCCTTACATTTAATTTCCTGTTTGCTCTTAACCTATCATCCCCAATTTCCTCCTCTGCCACATGTGCCTTCCACCTACCTTCTTAATGTCCTCTAGTTTTTTGTCTTTCATCAGGGTTGCCGCATGATATATTAAAAGGCAAATAACTAACATCTCTCTCACTGCCTCAGAGCCCCCCTGTAATATATCTACTTTCACTGTCCACTTATCAAATAACCCACATCTCTCCTCCTTCAGTTCTTCTCAGTTCCTTTTTCTAATTTATTCTGTTGGCAGCACTCCTATGTCCCAGTTTCCTTTTTCTCACCATTTCCTATTTTAATTGCTACAGACTTCTTAAGAAGACAGATTATATATGTTTTCTCCCCAAACATTTAAAATATATTTAGCACCCATGGTATCACCCCTTCTGCACTCTTCAGTAATATCATACAATCATCAGCAAACATATTAATTCTGTACAATTTACCATAAATTCTCTTAATCTCTAATTCTCTGTATAGCACCAAAAAGCCTAAATTGGGTAGAACTACCTCATTAACTAACATATCTGCAGCATGTTAGCACCTATAAAATTATCCAGCATTCATCTGCTTGTCTAGCACTAAAAACATTCTACACAACTATGTTCCCAGTTGGTTATTAGTGACGAAAAACTCATGTCTGTCAACAAACCTATCAAAACTGTTGGGCATTGCCTGTACTCGTACAAGATTGCTAAGGCCTGGAACTCCTTACCTGTAACTCTCGCCTGTTTTCCCTCACTTCATATTGCAGTTCCTGTTTGTATTAGACTAACTTATCTTAATTTCTCTACCAACTTTCTAAAATTTCTCTAAATATTAAATGATTGTCAAATAACTTGCATAACCAATGTTTTTATATTATGTCCAATTTGCTATAAATATTTAAACTGCATATGTTTTTGTTTTATTTTTGAAGATTGTAAAATTATTGTTGTTAAATTGTTTTGTAATAATTTGGAGCTTTTTCCCCAGGCCTCCACTGAAAATGGGCTTCTACTCAATTAAACGTTCTCAGTAATCAAATGCCAAACGATAAATACATAAATAATCTTTGAGATAATTTTTCCATCACCATTAAAAACATCGCCTATGATAAAAAAATACTCTTGTTTTGGACATCTTGCTAAGATAACCCGATCAGATATTTCCAACTCGGTTATAACCTGTACTCCTCAATCCTTAATTTTCTATACTCATATGTTACCTGCTCCAATGTTCTAAACACTGACTCCGAAGTTAACACAACCAAATGCCTTCTGCTTACAATAAGTACTACAGTAGACTTACCACTACCTTCTCTTTCTCCACACCATATCAGATTTACTTAATGCTTCAGAGATCCATTAATAAACTATCCTTCACAATCTACTCCTGAGAGTTTTCTATCACCTTTGGTGAGGCTTCATGAAATCTTGCTACCATATTCGTGGAAAACAGTTTGGCATTCCTTTTGCAGAAGGGAATGGGTTTATAATTAGCTGGATCTTCTTTCTCCCTTCTACCTTTAAAGAAGAATTGTCATTTCTACTTCCCTCATAAAAGCAGGCAAGTTCAAGACTGTCATTTCTGCTTCAATCATAAAAGCAGGCAAGCTCCTTCCTTCCCTATGTTTTTGAAAAACTCATCCAATTTGCTACTGACCTCTAAACTTACTAATTAATAAAAATCTAATGGAAACCCATTAGCACCTCCTACCTTCACTTCTTTCATATGTGTCATTGCAGCTGGTATGTCTGATATCCCTCTTTCTCTGTGTGACCACCATTACTCCCCTTGATTTAACATAGGCCTTCTCTTCTTAGGTGTACTCCCCTCACCTGTTTTTTCCCTACAGGTCTAAGTAGAACTTCTTGTGTACCTATCTAACTTTTTAACTGATAAATACCTGTCTCCATCATTTAGACCTCTTCTTTACCTTTATTTTATAGGATAGCTTCTCTTCTTCCCCATTCTGCCTGTATTTGTCCTCTTTCTATTTGTCTTAATTCCATCTTTAAAGCTTGACTTGTGAGCATTCTTGTGTTGACATCTCTGATGCTTTCTATCATCTTGTTCCCTTTTCAATTTTCTTTTTGTTCCTGCAGTCTTATTTTTTATTTTATTCACCTTGTATATATCTGACATATTCTGCTGTCCATCCAATTATTAACTCATATTTTAACCTTTACCTTGTCTATTTAATTCAGCTAATTTACCATATAATGCAGTAATTTCCCCTCTTTTGACCCTCATCTTTTTCCAGAATTCTACCTCCATTAGATCAGAAAATCATCCCCTACTTTAAACCCCATTATCAGTAATGCATGGTCCAGATATTTCACTGTTTTGTATCCATATTTTTGTCTGCCTCCACATCATTTCCTTATTCATTAGCATTCTGACAAGTCTATACATATTTGCTGTCATTTCTAATGAAGACAAAGCGTCTTTCATCCTATCATCTCTTCTTCCATACAATAAATAGACTCAGCTTCTCCATTCTCTCTTTATTTTTCTTTTTGCATTTGAAATTAAAATAATGTGTGTGTGTGTGTGTATACACACACACATATATATATATATATATATATATATATGTATGTATGTATATATATATATATATATATATATATATATATATATATATATATATATGTGTGGTTTCACTTCATAATACTGAAATATCAAAACACTAAAAATGAGAAAATTTCATAATATGGAAGCTCAAAATACAGAAAATCAAAATCCTGAAAACTCAAAATCTTGAATGTCAAAATACTGAAAACAGATAAGATACATATGCTGACTGTAAACAACAAAAAACTAATTACATTCCTTCAAATATAAGCAGTGGGGCAGGCCCCCTTACACCCCCCCCCATGTGATGGGCTGTGCAACACACACCCCTTGCTACTTAAATATATCAACTCCAAGATTGCACTTAGTGTAGTTAAGTACAATCTTGGAGTTGATATATTTAAGTAGCAGGGGGTGTGTGGGGGGGGGTGCAGCCAACCCTGCTTATACTTGGTGGAAAGTAATATGATTTATCTTGTCTAAACTCAGTATATGTATGCTGTGTGTTTTCAGTATTTTGAGTTTTCAGGATTTTGAACTTTCAGGATTTTGGTTTCAGTGTTCTGAGATTTAATATTGTGATATTTCAGTGTTATGAAGTATATACTGTATATAGTCTATTTCTAAACATATAACTACATTAAAATATCCTGGTCAAATTACTCTATTACCCACTTGCCCCAAGCTCTGTTTAACTTGCATATGTATCTTTCTTCAGTCCATAATATAAAATTACCACTGTTCACATTTATTTACCCAGTATTTACCTACCTTTACACATTAACCTTCACCCTAATCTACCTTATACACTTTGTCATAAATCTCACCACATTTTCCCTTACTTCCTTAAGCCATTCATATCGACTTACATCCATCTACTTTTCCCGTTTTCCTCCTGCATAATGTTAACTCATGTATACATGGAATTTCTAGTCTCTCTCTCTCTCTTTCTCTCAATCTCAAGGCAGCAATGGCCCTCTTTCTTTTTACTAAATAGCATATACAATTTTTTCTGTTTTATTCTACATTGTTATTGTTCTTATTTTAAATAATTCTTCTTATATTTTTCTTTAAATACCATACACCATTCTGTCCAATTATTATAGAAATCTCTCATAGTTATATGGTCTTTCCGTAACTACAATATATAATCTTTTCCTTTCTCATCTCACACTTCCTCATTTATGCTATTAATTCATTTTCCAATTTGTATATGGTATTTATTTTCTTCTGTTTCTAGCCATATTCCCATACAATCTGAATGTCCTGTTTCCTCTGCTTCTTTTATGACTATTTCTATAGTTTTAGAAACTAAGAAATAATTAATCTCTGTTTTAACATTTCATTTCCTATATGTACTTGTTTTTATATTTGCCATGACTAGATTTGCACAGTTCATAATTTCCCTCATTTTTATCTGACTTATCTTTTTAATTTTTAGTCTTTAAGTCACAGTTGAAATCACCAGTAACTATAATATCCATATTTAGTATTATAAAATCCAATATGTCTTTAAACAACCTGTCTCACTCTTTATGTTACATATGCATATACTGCTATCAGTCTATAAACTCTATTTTACCATCTTAGATCTACCATAATAATTATCCTAATCTAAGTGAAATAAAATCCAATATTGAAATTGTCATACTACATAGTACTGCTATCCCTGAACAGGTTTCTCCTCCCAAATTCCAAAGTATACCTTCTCTTCTTAAGTTTTTGGTTTGTAATCGTTCTTTCTTTGTTAAACCTCTGACATCTTCTATTACTGTAATGTCGACTTCACATTTATTGCACCACTCTAATACTCCAATTCTTCTTACTAACCTTTTTATACTGTTCACATTAACTGATAAAATTCCAAGATTATTTGTTTCTCTTCTTCTTAATCTATATGAAATTATGTATTTTTATCCATTTCCTTTTTTGCTTTTAAGACTAATCCTAGAAATTTCCTTTTTCTAACTTGTATTGTTTTTCCAATAGAATATTTTGTTTTAACTACTATGAGTCAATATCTCCCCATCACTAACTTCTGACTCAATTTCTAATTCACTTTCCTCTCTTTCCTTTTTGTCATTATCTGCATTTTGTATATTATTATTCGTCTTTTCTACAAAATCATTTTACTAGCCCCCAGTCCATAATCTATCTATTACTTTTGAAATGTCTTTAACTTCTTTACAGAAGTTCTTTAATAAATATATATATTTTTTTACAATTTCTCTTTCTGCCTCTGTTCAAAACTATATGTGTACTTTATTTTGTGTTTCATGATAAAAAGTCTTAGTAATATAATTATTCCATGGACGCATGTCTTTTCTTTAATATATTCCCCCAAGAAAGTCTCCAGTCCTGTTGCAGTCTCAAGAAAATGTCATAATAGGCCACATTTTTATCAAGATATTATTAAACACTCTTACCTTTTGTGCCTTAGTTCCTAAAGGCACAATCACTGTGTATTATATCCAATACTGTCCATCTCTTTCTCTTCCTTATTCTGTATATACACAATGTACTTCTTTTTTTCTGATTCATCCATCTTAATATTCACTCTTTTTTCTTCTATCCTCTCCCTTACTTCTTTTGCAAACCTTTTTTTCTATATATCCTTCACTTCTTCCTTTTGAATCTTGTACATAATCTCCCTCACAAGAAAAATCTTTTCTAGTATCTGGCTCATTCTCTTCCATCAAGTCCATCAGTAAATCATCCCACAGCCCTTGTGACTGGAGGGTTGTAATATAATTTCCTCCAAACTCTTTTCAAGTAATACCAAGGAGACAGCATTTGCCTCAGCTACTGTCTCGCTGGTTACCATGTTGTGCACCAAACCCCAGTTGACACTACGGCAGGAGAGTAACATGCACACACACTTGTCAGATGTATGAACTGCAAGTGCCATATTGAGTAGGGGAAGTTCACCCAAGTCCTGGCCAAATTTTCCTTAGTTAGTAGAAATACCACCTCAACACCCCCTTTAAAAGAGAGCAAATAAATGAATAATAATACATGTCAATCCCAATAGCTCTCTGTGGGTCATAATTTTTAGCCTACCTATTCTTAAGCTCATAAACTACCAGAAGTCCCTCTTTCACTTCTTTTGTGATGTCACCTTATATCATATACTCTTCATCTCACTGAGCTCAGATGTTCCACATACAGGAGGCACATTTCCAATATTCCCCTCCGTCTGCTCCTTTACCTTATTTTTCTCCAAACTGTCAATAGATTTGACCAGTTCTGCAACAACCCTACTAGCATCATTAGTAACTACTACTGTCTTTAAGCAAAATGATATTTTCTTGATAAACAATTAACATTTTCTACAACATATGTGTCTCTACTCATAATCCAATTCCATTTAACCTCAAATTAGATGCAGCTTTAGAAATGTTCATTTATCCACACCAGATTTAAGGTAGTTTAAAAAAATATGACATCAGCTCTATAGACCATTTATCCTCTCAGCTGTAACTACTGCAGAAGCCAACAGAATAATATAACATAATCTTCTTACTTTCAGTCATTTTCATACAAGGACAGAACTTCTCCATTATTGATACTGAAAAAGAAATCAGCATCTTTAGCCTTCTGTTTCAGTAAATGCTCAGACAGAATGCAATCTCACGCCTGTCAAGTCATATTTCATCTCACCTTACATCTCATCATTCGATTCATCCTGTTACTACCATCCTGTTCTCGGTTTCAGTGCATATAAGTCAGGGTATGCATACAGGAAAGAGGAAAAATGAAAATACTTGCCTTGATACTCATCCTTTCTGTCCCTGTCCTCTTGCAGCTCCGCCTAAAACCATTCCCTCCAGTGGAGATCTTTAGAGCCGATACTCTGCTTTCTGATGGGTGTGGCCTCAGCCTTTTACAAAATATGAAGATGTCATCATTTCACTGTTATGGTAGCCTATGGCTTGTATACTGCCAAGGATATAGCACCCAGCCAGCTTCCCAAAGGCTCAAACCCTCTCCCATTCAGTCACTCTGGTTGTCCATAAGCTAATCCCTTTTGGAAGGAAGTTTAATCACAGTCAGAGTGATTAAAAATGTTCAGGACTTTCTTGTACTAAAACAGAAAAAAATGAAGCTCATCCTGAAACAGCCACAACTATCGTAATCAATGAAAAATAAAACACAGCAAGCTCAGCAATCAAAGATGTAACCCACAGCAGCTATGTACAACAAGGGGAGATGATGGGTGGGTACGGCTACTGCAGCAGTGAAGAATATAAATATCTACTGTTATGGGTAAGTGCAACTCACCCATTAATTATGATGCTGTGTATATGAGTACATGTATAATTGTATTTTATATTCTTTGTATTCATTTCTGTAGTTTTATTTACTTGGTGTCTTACTGGAAATCAATGTTGTTGTTGTTGTCTTTTGGCTTTTCCCGGTTAGGGGTCACCACAGCGGAACTCCGGTCCACTAATGATTGGTAGTTGATTTTTACGTGCCGAGTTACCAGCCCTGACGCACAGCCTTCAATGAAGGTACGCCCATTCACGCATGTCTCCATGCAGAAGACACTCTAGCTGAGAATCGAACCGAACAGCGTCTTACTGTGAGGCAACAACGCTACCGCAGCACCACCACCATGGTAACAACTCTTACTGGAAATCAATAATTAAATAAAATCTCAAAACTCTCAAAATATAACTGCAATTAAGTTAAAACTAGAAATCTTGAAGGTATGCTTTAAAGGCATGTTTTTGCAGGGGTAACCCCCTCATCCCCGCAACCCCCCACACACACACACACACACACACACACACACACACAGCTTCTATTTATCTATACTAACTCAGATCACTGCAGCCTGAAGAAAACAGATACAACATTTTGAAACTTCATATATGTTTCAACAACAGGGACACAATTTACTTTACGAGAGGCTTTGTGTGATCTCTATTTAGCTTACTATATTGTATTTTCTTTTTATTAATATATCCTGGATTTGCTCCCATGCATACAGCACATCAGGCATCAAGCACCCTTCATCACTTGTTGTTTCCATAGCAGGTACAGGTTTTACAGGATCAGGTTGCTAGTCAAGGCCCATCTCTCCTCAGAGGGTGCACAACACACTCACACCTATTTAGTGTCCAATCCAACCTACTGCATGTCTTTGGAATGTGGGAGAAAGCAGGAACACCGAGAGGAAACCCACACGAATGCAGGGAGGACATGCAGACTCCACACGAAGGCACCCCAGCCAAGAACTGAACAAGAGAACCTCTTTCTTTGAGGTGACATAGCTATACCCTACACCACTGTACCATCCTTTATTAATATTTGCCATTTAATAATTCATGTTTGGCACATTCTTTGAAGTTTTAGTTTATTCGGGTTTGTCTTCTATTGGGTCTTTCATACCTTCTGTTTTCTAGACAGCTATGAGAATCTTTAGTAGCAAATAAATAGCTAAGTTCACCAGAAGAACTGTAAGGTAACTGGTGTATGACAGAAAACCTTTTATTACCCCACAGCTAATGCTAATACATAATTACTATCAAACCCAAGAACAGGCTTTTGTTTTTATAGACATTAATAATCAGATCACAGAAATTTCTACCTAAAGCAATACCAACTGTGAATAATTTTTTTTAGGTAAACAGTTTGAATTATTGTGGTTCTGATATTGCTCCTGAATGGAGTAGTAGTGCAATTTTAAAATAGGTATTGAAGTTTAACAAATTGCATTCTAGTACTGTAATAAAATATATTAACTATGGGGTGCTTCATTCCAGTCTGTCATAGCTGTCACAGTCCCATGAAGGTATTACTGAACTTTCAGTAAAGTCTAGACCTCAGTCATGTGGAAGGGAAATGTCCGCTCCCAGAGTATTTGCATGGTGCATTCCTAGGCCTTAAGTGATTAGAGTCTGAATGGCTTCCTTCACTTTTCATTGCCACAAGCACAGCACTGCATTTCCTAACATCTTAGTCACATGTAAATTGCACACATTGTTTTGAAGCTCAACTTTACTTAATGTAACTACAGTTTTATAGCATTTTCTGTGCTGTTTTTTATTCCCTAATAATGTTTAACAACCAATTGTATTAAAGTGGCATATATATAAAATATGCATTAACTGTCATTGTTTTCAGGGAAAACCCAGGAGGTTTGATTTGAAAGCTTAATTTTTAAATATCATAACTGGAAATAATTTATTCCAAGTTAGAAATTATTTATTGCCCCACAAGCCCTATCCTACCATCAAGCAACAAATTACATCACTCCAGGTTGTCTTAAAGCTAAGCTTTATTGCAAGAACTGAATATAAAAATATTTTGTTAATATAGTCTTTAATTTGAATAACATTTATTTCAGGCTATATAAATTTTTATAACATTTCACAAAGCTTTATTGCAACACTTTGTGTGCAAACCCCACAACTAAGCTTTATTAACAGCCACCATATCTAAACATATTATAAACAACAGTAAACAGCAAACCTCCGTTCTTTAAATTACTCTCTGTGGACAGGTAAAACCAGACAGCATGACTGACTGCTCCCTTTAGATACCCATGTAAGCCAATGTAGTCTGAGTGGTGTTTAAGACCTCCCAATGCATTCTCTTCAAATAAGCATGTTATTTCTCCCATTGCAGCATTCACTGTCTGTGCCCCAGTTACTCCAATAGCTCGGTCCAGGAACAAGGGAGGAAGAGAAGGGGGGGGTTATAAATCTGCCTCTTTTACCCAGAGGATATCAGAACAAATGTTTGAAAAGTAAATAAACTTGATTACGTTGATGAACAAAGATCCACTGAAGATGAAAAAGGGAGACGGGATACTCACAGCTACTTCACCAAAGAAGTGGGCAGTGACACAGTAACACTTCCTTAAATTCCCCTCCAAAGTTTCCTCTCCTTAACTTACCTCACTTCATCACTTCATCCCTATCCTCTTTCTTATACCTCCAAAAAAAAAAAGAAAGAAAACCTGAAAGAGCCATTTTACATCAATCAAAACCTAAAGGCAATTTAGAAGACAGCATTGTTCTGATGGAGAAGACAATTTAGAACATCTGATAATCATTTTACCACAGCTTTATAACTTTCACCGTAAGATATGACATCTACAGAGAAAGGTACATGGTTAGAAGGAATTCTGAGATAAGCAATGATATCTTGAGAATCATATAGGCCTTTGAATGCATTTTTATGTTTTTTATTTGTTTGCCTGATTTCTTAACATTACTATTACAATGCCTAGAAAATTAACATTAAAATAAATCATATATATGGTAAAAATAAAAAAAAATGTGAACAATGCAGGGACAGCAGTCCAACTGTTTAATGAATAAGCATTTATTTCACTTTTTTATTTTATTTGTTTTTCCTGATAGCAGTGTTTTGATTTTTTTTTAATAGTGTGTATTAACGTTTTGACAATTGCATTGAATGACACCTGGCCTAGGGAATGTTGGATATAAAGAACTGCAAGTCCCAGGATGAACTGTAACAAGTTAAGGCAGTTTAATATCATGATCCTGCTGTATGTGGGTGGGTGACAGGGGAACTGGGATCATTGCAAAAGAAAAGCCTGTCCTGACGTCATGGAAGCAATATTGCAATAGGGAAAGATTCCTTTACCCAGCATAGAGGAAATGATAATTATTTTAAACTGCTTTATCTGAAAAATTAACTACACTCTTCATTAACTTTCATACAACTCACAAATATACATTTCAAAAAACATTCTGCAGTACTGGACACAACTTTTAGAGTATAAAAAGTCTAGTTTAAAGGTTTTCAGCCAACAGAAAAAAAAGAAACCAGCTATAACTTCAGTCTTACAATGTGTAGAAAGAGACCACATACATTTTGCATATTAAAACTGGCACATTTACATTTGCTGTTTTTGAAGCAGTCCAGGCTGATTGTAAAATATCTGTAGCCTATATATGACTACATAATGTTGATTCGATTGTATATCATAAGACTTCTGTTGTGAAAGTAATTTGGGTGAATTGGTAGTTTAGGTATGGGAGCTGGATATGGAGCCTCCATAAAAACTGACTTCCCACAATGCTCTACTGCTGTTACCATATTGATACGCTGTGTTGTTTTTCCTGCATGATGTTGATGCCCGTTAGCCACTATGTTTTGCTTGCCACATCTGTGGACATCTCTTACAGATCTGGAAGTATTGTTTGCTAGCAATAGATGAAAAAGATCCAGGAAAAGCATTCTCATTTGCTGTGAATGTCAGTTAATTTTTCTGTACTTAACAGAAGTTTATTATTTCACTTCTGAATATCCCCCCAACCATTATCCTATCCTAACATGTAAATCAGTATCAGACTACAGTATGACTCATACATAGTTAATTTTCATAGTTAAGACCAAAGAAATAGTTTCCACTCTTAACTTCCACTTAACTTTCACTGTCTTTCCTCTTTGAAGTTTACATAATAAATTCTAAATGTGCAGCAAAGGAAAAGTAAACTATTTAATGCAGTATTACTAGCATCCAGTCAGCATCGTACACACATGCCTCCATTATTAAGCTAAAAATTAGATAAAAGGGTAATGCTTTTTATTTTGTTTGTTAGTAAGTTTGTCTGTTTGTATGTTTACCTGCTATTTGGGTAGGTGAACTGGTCCGTGGACTCTTTTTCTTTCATGACCTAAGTACTAGTGTTGCACACATAACTAACAGGCATATATGTATTTTGGTTTCAGATGCACTGGAGTGATCATATACAATATTCCCTTTATCTTATTGTGTCATGTCAAACAATTTTATGGAAATATGTTGCATCCATGTGTGAGTACACTGCTGACAATACTCCTTTTCTTGTTGTATTGGTGGCATATCCTTAACATGCTATCTCTGACTATAGCTATGAATTTTGTCTTCAGGATCAGCTTGGTAAACATGAACAGCTATGCCTACAGTATTCATTTATTTATTTCATTTTTAATATCTGAATGATTATACAACCAAGCACTTATTTTTCAACATTTCCATATTTATGTAAGAAAAATTTGAAAATGAGGCTGTTAATATTCATTACTGCATTTTATCTGTTTCAAAGAACTATTATAGCTAATCATTTACTATAAAAATACATGTGGACATGTGATATAAAACAGCCAGTAAGGGATTTAAGATCATGGAAAATGCAATTGAGAGACAGCTTTAGCCCCAGTGAAGCTAACTTACATGTCTTTGACTTGCAGTTTTCTACCAGTCAGCACTTTGTAGTGATAATTTCCTATGGCAGCCCATGAATTGCATTAGCACAGGAATTCCACATACATTGGCATACACTGGCACACACACACACACACACACACACACACACACACACACACACACACACACACACAGAAACATACAAACACATACATATATACATACATGCACACAAACACATACAGAGAAACATACATACAAATGCATATACATATACACACACACACACACACATACACACACACAGAAATATACATACAAACACATATTCACACACACACACACACACACACACACACACACACACACACACACACACACACACACACATGTACATACAGACACACCACATATACAAAGAAAACACACACACGCACACACAGACACACACACACACACACACACACACACACACACACACACACACACACACACACACACAAACACATATTCACATACACACACACACACACACACACACACACACAGTACATAGACACACACAACACATAACAAACACACACAACACTCAGACACACACACACACACACACACACACACACACACACACACACACACACACACACACACACACACACACACACACACACTTTCTCACTCAGATCTAACTCTGCTCACACTCCAAGAGACACGCACCTACACTACCAGACATACTCATATAGTCACATACCCTGCTGCAACATACTCATTTGCATACACACACACCCGCCTCCCCATGTCTCCATACACATATGCATACAATCACACCCCTCTCCCCTACATCTCCACACAAACATGCATATACTCACACCACCTTCCCTATGTTTCCACAACCATATGTAGGCAAAAAAAAACAACCCCTATGTCTGGACACACACATATTCAGACACTCACACACCACTATGTCCCCATACACACATGCAAAGACTCACACCACCCTCCCACAGGTCTCCACACACATATGAATGCACTCACACCCCCTTCCCCTATGTCTCCACACACCTTCATATACACTCATTCCCCCTCCCCAATGTCTCCACACAGATATGCATAGACTCACACCCTCTCCCCTATGTCTCCACATAAATATACATACAGTCACATCCCCCTCCCCAATACCTCAGCACATATATGCAGACTCTCACACTACCTACCCTTATGTCTCTGCACAGATATGCATACACTCAAACCCCTCAACCCTATGTCGCCAAACCCATATGCATACACTCACAACCCGCTCCCCTATGTCTACACACAGATATGCATATAATCACACCCTTCCCCTGTGTCTCCACACATATATGCATATACTCACACCCCCCACACTTATATCTCCACACACAAATGCATCCACTCACCCCCCATGTCTCCACATAGATATACTGTACATACACTCAAACCCCTCACCCGAGGTCTCAAGCAATTTTCTAAATTACTCAGCAGTGTAAATTGGTAACTCTAGGCATTTCCTTGGGATGACTACATTGTTAATTAGTATTTGCCAATCCCCAGGATTGCCTCATTACCATGTAACATTGCCAGCGTGATGACTCTGTGTGTGGATTCTTCCAGTCATGAAACATCAGTGCAGTACTGTGGTCTCAGAATTAGAAACTGTTGCTCATGATAAGGCTTTCTACTCGCAATGGCATTTCCTGAATCCCAGTCTAGTTTATTCCCAAACTAATGCCGGCTTTCATAAGCAATCAATAATTACCTTTCTGGTCTCCCTTTTGGATTTCAAATATTTACCATTGTAATTTCTGTCACTGTGGCATGATTTCTGCTAGTGATTTTTAGCCAGTGAAAACAGAATGCTACTAACAATAAAAATAAAAATAAAAAACAATCTCTGTAATTTCAATTTTTAATCTTACCAAGGCCATCATTTCACATTTTATCTACATATTATAAAATTAAGCATGCTTAAAACACAAAAGAGTAAAATGTGACATTTATTTTATCTTTATTCATGTGATACTTTTGGTTTGCCTGGTTGTTTACGGTTAAGTCATACCTTGGAGAAGACTGGTGATTTTAAGCAGACTACAAGAAAGGAGCCTGCAAGCATGTTCCTTTCATATGCTGCCATCTGAACTGTTTGCCTCTGTAGTTTTATCTTATAAAAGCTACAGTGCCTCTTTCCTCACTGTCAATAACTTTTTATAAGCACAAAGCCATGGGAATACCTGCAAAATGATGGTATATATAAAGCCTTGACTTCAACTTAAAAAGATAAGCATTAAATTTGTTTTATTATTTGATTGTTTTCTTAGTTTTTTAAACTGTTTAACCCTATTTGGTGTATTTCATTTATGTGCAGTCCTCACCTATGGTGCATATCTCATCAGCAACTGGCTGCTTCATTTCCTACACTACCCCCCCCCCCGACTTCTGCCTGGGTTCACCCTGTACTTCCTTCTGCTATGATTCTTTTTCACTCTTGTAATATTCTTATACCTCTTTCCATTGTTTGTTTGTTTGTTTGTTTTCTCTTTTCTTCCTTCTGGTCAGTTTTGCCATTTTCTATCCTTGTCAGGAACCTCTGTGTAATTTACACTGAAGTGCTGTTTTTGTCTTCTTCAAGCTGTGAGTGATGACTGTTTTAACTTCTGTACTTAGCAGCCTGATAATGTTCATTTCTCTTTCTTCCAGGAGATGTCTCCATTCCTTATACCACTTATACAGAATTGCTAAATATACTCAGTTTTTGTTTGAAATGTCTTCTCAAATCTTCTATGCCTGCTTCCATTCAATTTGTGCCCACCCACAATCCCAGAACATTTGTATCATTCCTGCCACTTCCTACTGCCATTTCCGGCATCTGCTATCCTTCTTTCTGCCATACTTTACTAATCCCATAGGAGATGGATACTACCTATCCGGCATTCCCAGACATTGATCTCTTGCTCTCTGTACTTTTTGCATGTGCCTGACTGTCTGATTGTTTTCAGCCAGCATTTCTCAACTCCCTTCCATCGTTTTCCCTTTTCCAGTTCATTTTCATTCTTTCTTCTTCAACCTTGTCCCTTCTTTCCATTAGTACTTCATAGATCTGTTTTGGTCTGTTGCCTTCCTAATCCCTTCCACTTCTTCGAGGATGCCATCTTCTCTCCTTTTGTCCTTCCTTCCTGCCTGTTCCCTTCTCCTGTTGCTCTCTCTGTATGCATTTTCCAGCTGTGTCAGAGTACCAGATAGTTCTACCACTGGACTTCTGTAATCCAGCATTAACTCCATTATTTTAAGGCTTTCCTACCATCCTTTTCTCTGCATACCAAAACTATCTCACTTCTCCAGATTTTTGTTTTCCATTTTTCCCATATCTTTACCCTGTCACCTTTCTGTTCCTGTAGTGTTTTTGAAGTTCCATGAAACCCAGCTCTTTTAGTGCTGCTTATTTCATGTCCTTTAGTACGTTTCTCCACATCTCCCTCTCTTACTCTGTTCTGCTTACCTTCGTTATCTTCAGTTTCTGTCCAGTGACTGATGTTATATGCACAGACAGATTGTCCAAAAAAGGAGGTGGTGTAGCATTGATATTTAAACACCACCTCAATATTCAACTCCTGAACTCATCGGACCCTCACCATAGCAATGAAGAAATCCTTTATGGCAATCCCAAACTAAACCCAAACTAAACAATCAATATCATAGGATGCTATTTCCCAACAGGACAAATTATCACACCCGTAGAAAGTTTCCTGAGATGGGCTACTCTATCTCTGCCCCAGGAAACCATCATTCTCGGTGACATTAACATCAGCTTACTATCCTGTAATAACAATCTCCCAACCATTCACCTTAATCTCCATGGGTTCACTCAACTCATTCAATCCCCTACCTGAATCAACAAAAACCCTAAAATCATACCTTACTTGACTGGATCCTAGTCAACAAAGAACCTCACTCTTACCTAGCAGGCTGCTTACCTGACAGTCTTAGTGACCACTCCCCCATTTTCCTAATTCGCACCACACAAACAGTCTGAAGCCCATTATCCACAGGCAAATAAGGAGCAAGTCCATCTTCAACCCCAACTCCTTCATCTCCTCCCTGCAAAAAATGAACTGGTCACCACTAAAATACCTCAACCTAGATGAGGCTGTCCACTTCTTAAACAGTACCTTCCTCTCCATCCTAAACACCCATGCTTCTGTAAGAAATGACAAAGTCAGATCCAGGCATGCCCCATGGTTACAAAAGACCACCAGAACCTAATGAAATCCAGAGATAAGGCCTGGAAGCACTGGTGACTAACAAAAAATAACTCCGATGGGCAATCATTCCTTGAACTGCACAATAAAGCCAAAAAGCATATAGAATTAGACAAATCCCTCTACTATAAATCCACCCTAAACTCTACCAACCACAACCCTAAGCAATTCTGGTCCACTATTAACAATAATCTCCACTCAGGGAAGGTTGATACCCCTCAGCCGTCCATTCCCCCCTCTTCCAGCAGTATTGCTGAATCCTTCAACAAACACTTCACTGAAACTATAACATCTCTAAAGAAGCAACACTTCCCTACAAGAGCCCCCCAACTCCTAACCCTAAACCCCCCACTCCTCTTTTCTTCTTCACCTCAGTACCTATATCCAACATAAAAAGACTATTGTCAAAACTTAAACCCACCAAACTCACAGCTGACAACCTCCCCTCTGCATACTTGAAAATTGCATCTGATACACTAGCCTACCCAATTTCAATTCTAATCAACCATTCCATAACAGAAGGCTATGGTCCCTCAATATGGAAAATATCCCACATCATTCCCCTCCACAAAGGCACCCCCTCTACTGACCTCTCCAATTACCGCCCCATTGCTATCCTCTCCCCTCTCTCCAAGATACTTGAGAAATGTATCAACACCCAGGTCTCCAACTATCTCCTAGCTAATAATCTCCTCTTCAAAATCCAACGTGGTTTCAGGCCATATCACAGCACTACCTCCACTCTGCTCTCCTTCACCAACACTATACTTCATCAATAAAACAATGACCTCTTCTCTACTGTCATATTTCTAGATCTCTCAAAGGACTTTGACATGGTATCTCATGAGCTACTACTCTCTACTCTCCCCAACCTCTTCTTCTCACAACCAGCCTGCAACTGGTTCCACAACTCTCTACACGGACGCCAGCAATCAGTAATCTGGGACAATAACACATCACCTCGCCTCCCAGTTACTCTCGGAGTTCCCCAAGAGTCTATCCTTGGCCCTCTGCTATTCTCACTTTTCACTAACAACCAACATACTGCCACCACACAAGCATCTTTTATACAGTACGCAGATGAATCTACTCTCATCTGCTCTGCCCCCACTCTACCAGAACTACAACAAATCACACAGGAATCATTCTCTTCTGTAGAAAGCTGGCTATCCAATGCTCAGCTCCTACTCAAGTCAAGTAAGACAAACCTTCTCCTGTTTAAACCTTCCAAAGCCACCCAAAACATCCCCCACTTCAACATTCTTGCCAAAGACAATACCATCATCTCTCCATCAGAACACACAAAATTACTTGGTGTGGAAATAGACAACAAACTTAGATTTGACACCCACATATCTCTCACAATAAAAAAGTTCACAAGAAACCTGGTGCATTATATCAAAGCCGCCAATTCCTAAGCAAGGCAGCTAGAGTCTCCATAGTAAATCTCCAGCTAATCTCCACCCTACTCTATGCATCCCCCATACTTACCAACCTTAGAAAGACAGACCTACAAAAGCTGGATGATTGTTACAACAAAACTGATAAATTTGCCACTGGAACCTCCTACTGCAGCCATCATTGTATCTCCCTTAAAGAACTAAACTGGCTAGAACTCCCACAACTCCTTCACTTTAATCAACTCAACCTCATTCATAAACTTATTAACCACCCCCTTAACATCCTGTCCCTTCAAACCCTTCTCCAGCCCTATCATCCCACTAGGCCCCTAAGAACAAGCAAAAAAAAAAATCAACTCACTGTTTTCAAACCCAAAAACTCAGCAGGAGAAGCCATATTTTCATGTACCATATCTAAACTTTGGAACAATCTTCCACCCTCTGTAACTACTCTGCCTTCCAGAAGCCTTTTCAAGACTACACTCAAATTACACTTAAATATGCACTGACTTTGTCCTTGTTCTAATCCAGACTAACACCTCTACCCTTACTCCCCCCCCATCTAGACTCTTAACCCAACTATACTACCACCACTACTAACCACAGTCAGAAATAGCTAGTTGTCTTTACATACTTTAACATCTTGTCTGAAAACTTTGCTACTAATATTATAAATGATAAGAAACTATCTTAACTTGCAACGTTTTCTGTATATACTGTTGATAATCAATATGTTGTTATTGTATTAAAGCCAACAACCTGCAATGTTGTTTACTATTGCTGCAAATGTGTGTCTCTATCATGTACATTATGTGGAGCTTTTCTCCCCGGGCATCCGCTGAAAAAGGACCTGCGTCCAGTCGAAATTTCCTGGTAAACAAATGTAAATAAATAAATAAATAAATAAAATTAATATGCCATTGCATGCGTATGGATATGTGAGTCCTCAGACACTGCTTTTTCTATTTATTTAATTTTTTCCCTTACATTAATTGAGTCAGTCCTCTGTGCATTTTTGCATATGTTATAGCATTTTGTCCCTAGGGTCTATTTGCACATTTTGTCCATATGGTCTATCTGTAAATTTTGTCATTAGGGTCTATTTGTACATTTTGTCCCTAGGGTCTATCTGTACATTTTGCCCCTAGGGTTATATTTGTTCATTTTGTCCTGGGGGTGTATTTGTACATTTTGTCCCTGGAGGTGGGGTCTATTGGTACATTTTGTCCCTGGGGTGGGTCTATTTGTACATTTTCTCCCCAGGATCTATTTGTACAATTTGTCCCTAGGGTCTATCTGTACATGTTTTCCCTGTGGGGGGTCTATTTATACATTTTGGAGTATGTGGAGGATTATTTGAAGTATCATCATCCTTGCTGCAGTAATTCTCCTAAGCAATGTATAAACACTCATACAAATACAGAGAAAGCCTTCTGCTTAGACATTGCTAAAATCACAAAAGTGAAAGAATAATGTTACCTTGTTGGTTATGACTTAAACCCAAGACGTCTCTCATAACACAGCACTGCAGTGATGTCACTGCCACTGGACCAACAAAATCTTCTCAAAAGAGAGGTGCTGAGCTTTCCCTTTAGAGCCTTACCCCTTCTGCAAGGAATGCCCTGCACAGTGATTCAGATCAAATTGCAAACACACACACACACACACACACACACACACACACACACACACACACACACACACACACACACACACACACACACACACACACACACACAGTCCTTTGTTTGGGCACTGTTAGAATCACAGAAGTGAAAGTTTAATATTACCTCTCATTTGGGACTCAAACCCAAGACTGTGATTGTATCACTAGTAAAATGAAATATATTCATTTGTGACATTGCGAACAACTAAAATGGTTTTGAGGTACCTGCAGAATAAAGCTTTTAACATATTTATAGTGAGACGTCTTGGGTTTAAGTCATAACCAACGAGGTAATCGACCTCAACCAACTCTCAAAACTTAACCTATCTCCCTGCTCTTTGAACTGGTTCTCCAGCTACTTATCTAACAGATATCAAGCAGTAAAATGGAAAAAGGCCACCTCCTCATTTCTAAATTCCCCTACTGGAGTACCCCAGGGCTCCATACTGGGTCCCCCTCTCTTTAATATATTTATAAATGATTTCTGCAACTCTATCCCATTCTCAGACATCATCCAATACGCAGATGATTCTACTATTACATGCTCTGCCACTTCTATCCCCTCACTCCTACAACTGACTCAAGATGCTTTTACAACCACTGAGCAATGGATGAAAAGAAATCACCTAGCACTCAATGCCTCTAAAACCAAATTAATGTTATTTACCCCCTCCAAAGTAAATACACATTCTCTATCACTAGTCAAAATAACTCACCTGTGGTCTGGAACTGGTGTCAAAGACCAAGTTACTTGGGGTCCAAATTGATAGCCAGCTCAAATTCAACTCTCACCTACAGCTAAATATAAAAAAACCCATCAAAAACTAGGTATGCTCTACCGACAAAATCATTACCTTACACCTGCTACCAAAATCACCCTCTCTACCTCATTTCTTATCCCCTCCCTTCTCTACAGAGCTCCACTCCTAACTAATCTACAGACCTTTCTGAAAACACAACTTTCCTCTTGTTACAATAAAATCGCCAAGTTCGCTACCAACCACAAGTCCTCCACCCACCACTGTTCCTCTCTCCAAAAACTACAATGGCTAGAGCTACCCAATTATCTCACATACACTCAACTAACTCTTGCACCCAAGCTCATTTTCAACCCCTCCCTCTGTCCCTCCCTTTCATCAGCCTTTAAAATGCACCTTCCTGTTAGTGTATTAAGGTCCAACAATCAAAATCTATTAGAAGTATATAAACCAACTCGTCCCCCAGACAAAAATCTTCTGTCTTATTGCCTTGCATGCCTTTGGAACTCCCTACCACCATCCATTCGCACCACCCCCAACCATTTTATTTTTAAAAGATCTCTTCATTCACATCTAGTATCCCAGTGGGAATGCTCTTGCTCCCACCCCACATAACTAACACTTGCAATTTCCATCTTCCTTCTTTTCCCTGTTTTCCTCCTGCATTTTTTCTTATTATTTACCCCTAACTCATACATATTATTATTCCTAGGATATTTGGAAATAACTCACTAGGCCACACCTCCTAAGTGTTTGCTTCCTAATATGTTATTATTTCTCAGTTTTTTTGTGCAATACTTTCAAATATATTATTATTTCTCAGTACTTTCATGCAATATTCCTTTTAGTCTGTATTATCTATTAATTTCATCACTAGTCTGTATTAATTCTAGTTTTGCTGTATTATTTGAAATTGTTTTTCTTGTATCTTTAACTTTTTTATAATTGTATAATTTGTATAACTACTATGAATAACCTACTGTGTTTTGAAGCTTTTCTCCCCAGGACTCCATTGAAAATGGGTTCATTTTGGCCCAGTGGACTATCCTGGTAAACCAACTGCAAATAAATAAAAAAAATAAATTAAAAATAAAAAAATACATTTTTTATGAGGTTACAAATGAATGTTTGATATATGCACATACTGAATATATGAATTCATAACTTGTGGAATAAAAGGTTTGGAATTCAGCTTCTGTGTCCAGCGGTGCTTTTATACTTCAATGAAGTGTGTTTTCTGTGGGTTACTAAGTTTGGTGTGTGGAGAGGCTTCCTGGATCATGGAAAGTGTGAGTTTCAATAATAAAATTGTAGAGCTACTTAACCAAATCAATCAGCAGTAAGCAGAGCATACAACCCATATTAAAACCTTAACTGCCAAACAGAATGAGAGGGGTAGCAACCCATTTGGTAGTCTGGGAATTCCTTTAACTCAACCTTCTCAGCCTTCACAATCCACTCTAACCACTCACTCTGAGCCGCAGCCTAATAGTTCATTGGGTGGTTCAGTTAACAATGGGCACAATGGTTTCAACAATGGTTCAGTTGGTAACATGACTCCGATGGCCAACAGCACTGGGGATTGGAGAAATAGCAAATTTGATTTTTGGGCCAGTGCAGGTGGTGTGGCCAGTCAACAGACTACTGTGCACCAGGCTTTACTAGACAGGATCAAGCCCTTTGAAAAGAGAATGTTTTGGTTTAAAAAGCTACAAATTGAGAATGGTTACCTAGAAAGGAACATTGAATTGGGGCAAGTCCCAAGGGGTTTACAATGTTGGAATTACCCCAATGGCATAGAAAGTAATGGTGAAATGTTTGATGAAGTTCACTGGCTCATTGACCGGACAGGTATGGAGCTTATTAAAATAATAATAAAACACAATGGCCACATGATTGATCAGCTTTAGGGAGAACTGGAGAAGGAAAAAAAGCTGATTACCAAGGACTTGCTGTTGAACATTACCAGACCAATTGCCACAATATTTTAGCTGGTACTGACACAAGTTATAACAACATTTTCCAAAGGAAGATTAGCAAGTTGAAAAGGGGCATACTGGAGTATACCAAAAACAAGGTAAATCCGCTATCCATTGGTAACCATGGTAACCAAGTGTCTCCAACCAATCAGCTTTCCAAGGAGAACAAAGAAGTGAAGGTTCAACCGAGGATTTTTCAATCAGTTCAGCCAGCATTCCCTTTAGAGGAAGGCTCAAGATGATCCGAGTGACTAAGGAACTGGGAAGAGAGGATAATGCCAAAAGAAAACACCGATCGAAGGTACAAAGAGCAAGGAGCAAGGCCATAGACCCAGAACAACCAGTGGAATTATCGGAATCATTACTAGAGGACCAACTTACACCAATTCAAAACTCTGCTCAAAGACCACCTCACTAACAACTGGCTCTGCTCCTGCACCAAGCCAGGCTAATCCCACATAAGCCCACATCGAATTTCATCCCCTAAATTTTATAGTTTCGATGTATACCCCACTCCCACTTGTTAACACCACCTATCAGCTGCCTACAATGAGTATAATTTAATAATTTCTTTTTTTTTTTGTAAGGGTATACATATGTACACGTATTAAAGTATACTCAAATGATCAACTAAAGATGGACCCCTGCACTCAAAAAAAAAAAAAAAATATATCTATATATATATATATATATATATATATATATATATATATATATAGTTTACCATCATGTAATCGAATACACTGCAGTCAAACCCAGCAATGCTTGGTCAAAATCCTGAGGTTTTGCATGTCGAATGGCTGAAACGTGAATGTGACATTTTTGACTGCTCTACATCCAAAACAACTGCTAACATGGCTCCAGAAGGGGGAGTGGGATTACCTTTTGATGCATTTGCGTTCAGTATTGTCAAGAGTTGCTGCACTGCATTCGATACACGAACTGTTGGCATTGTGTCTGTCGACTACACGGTGGTAAACATATATATATATATATATATATATATATATATATATATATATATCTAGGTTCATAGTTTCATAGGTAGGTACTAGGCTATCTGCCCGAGGGCATTTAGAAGCCTAGCCAGAGTGTGTCGGCTTTCACCGCCCCATTGATTAATTAACTGAGCCTCTGTCAAGCAGAGCCAATGAAGTGATCCCAGGGGCGTATTTTCTGTTACCCATCCACTCATCAAGGCTTCTTTTGAAGAGTGTTAGTGAGGGGCTCTGCCTAATATAGTTAGGAATTTTGTTCCAAAGCATGTGGAGTCTCTGTGACAGGAATCTATCCCTCCAGCATGTTCTATTTATTGTTGTGGCAAGGTTTAACTCACTAGAGTGCGTGGCTCGCAGTGACTTGGATTTCTTTAGGTGGAGCGTGTCCATCAATTCTGAGTTGGACATGGCTTTGTACGTCAGGCAGAGATCACCTCTGAGTAAGTGATATGTCACATAGTACAGCCAGAATTTTTTCAGTCGGGCTGCATAGGACATAAGTTTGAGGCCAGTAATCCTCTTGCTGAGGTGCTTTTGTGGTCTTTCCAGCTGTTGGAAGTGTCTTGTGAGGTACATCCCAAATGGGGCATTGTACTCTATGATGGGTCTGATGAGAGACGAGTAGAGGGGCACTATAACCTCTTTATTTCTAGATGCAAACCCCTTAGTAATTAGATGGGCCACATAGAAGGATTTCCTAACTACTTTGGCAATATGCTTGTCAAAGGAGAGATTATTATCTATGTGGGTCCCCAAATCTCTTATTACCTCTTCTGTATTAAGGGAGCTGCTGCCTATGTGGTAATTCGTGGGTGTTTTGTTTTTCCCAAACGGGATGACTATGCATTTTTTGGCATTTAGCTTGAGGCCATGACTTTGACACCAGGTGTCTGTCTCAGTAAGGCCTTTTTGAAGAATGTCCGTGTCAGCCGGAGAGTCAATTATGGCTCCCAGTTTGCAGTCATCGGCGAACTTGGTTAGCCATTGTCCTCCTGTGTTTGCCTGTACTTTTGAGAAATATATGCCAAACAGTAGGGGTCCCAGAACAGAGCCTAGCGGGACACCACTTGTGACTGGTTTAGAGTCGGACCTGGAGCCCGCTATTCTTAATGTATGAGTTCTGTCTGTAAGCCAGTTGGCAACCCATTTTGTGATGTAGGGGTTTATGTTCAGGCGGGTGAGTTTTTCTATAATACCCGAGTGAGGAATGGTGTCAACCACCTTGGCGAGATCAAGGTAGGCTGTGTGAACCACCTTTCCCTCGTCTATGGCCTTGGTGACTGTCTCAAAGAAGTCAACCAGGTTTAGTAGGCATGATCTGCCCTTAACAAAGCTGAACTGGGTCAGATCAAGTGTTTGGAGGTTCCCAATGTCTTTGTTAATGAGTTCCATGATGATGTGCTCCATAGCCTTGCAGACCAGGCTAGTCAGGCTTATGGGGCGATAGTTACCTGGGTCAGTTGTGGCCCCTCCTTTGTGGAGCGGAATAACCATTGCTGTGCGCCATTCTATGGGCACATAGCCTGTGGAGAGACTGAGGTTGGACAGCGTGATTAGGTGGGGGATTAGTTTGTTCTGTAGTTCGTGCAAGACGCAGCCTGGGACACCATCTGGCCCCATTGATGCTGTGTTTTTGGCTTTTGAAAGGGCTGTTTTCACCTGTGCTTCTGTGATTTCTGGGACACTACACTTTCTGGTATTGTTATGGGCCATTTTGAAGGTGAGAGGGAGGTGAAGTTTGCACTGAATCTATCTGCCAGGATGTTGGCAATATCAAGTATATTTTGTGCTATTTTGCACTAGCTCAGAGCATATTTGCGAGTTGCCACTTAGATTCTTGACATAGCTAAAGAAGGCTTTGTGGTTATCTTTCGAATCCTTGGCTATTTTTCTTTCAAAGTTAGCCTTGGATGATTTTATGAGGGACCTTAGTTTCTTACTGATACTAATCAGGGATGTCTTTACTTCCTATATATATATATATATATATATATATATATATATATATATATATATATATGAATTTACAACTTTTTCACTATAGTGCCTATTGTATATTGTACTTTCTTTATTGTCTCTAGCTATTTCTGTTAAATTCTATGTAAAACTGACACTGTACCTGTCAATGTTGTTCTTGTTTTATTGGAGCTTTTCTCCATGGGCCTCCGCTGAAAATGGGCTCACACCCAGATGGACTATCCTGGTCAGCAAATGTAAAATAAAATAAATAAATAAATAAATACATAAATACAGTAAGTGTTTACATGGACTATGATGCATCTTTTAATTCTGACATTTTATGAAATACTGTTCAGTCTTGTGAAACAGGTTGGCAAGACCATGTTCTCATTGAGGCACCAAATGATTCAACAGATAGGTGGCTGGTTAATTTGGAGCATTTTATGGAGAGTGAGTTTGTAAATACAAATGTATCAGACAGTGGCAATGGTCAGGTGAACAGTGATAGATTTATTGACAACAGGCAAGTTGGCTTTGATAAGTCGTTTAATGTCACTTCTGAATGCAACAATACATGTGTTGGTAGTGGTCCGTGTATTTTATCAAATGATTTAAACAACAGTAGGTGGGTTATCTTTGAGCCTCCCATGGAGATTCAGTCTGTAACCTCAAATGTTTCAGACAGTGACCACGGTCGGACGAATACTGATATTTATTTTGACAATGGGCCAATTGACTTTGATATTTTATTCAATGTTATGTCTGAATGTAATGACACATATGTTGATAGTGGTTTGAATATTATTGTCAATTCAACTGGAGATTATAAATTATATAACTACTCTAAAAAGCTTCTTAGTGTAGCACATGCTGACTTGTTATCCAAGGGGTTTACGTTTGTGCCATGCAGGCATGGTGATTTATTTAATATTTTAATAGATTTGAAACCTTTCACCCACAAAGTGAATTTGAAAGTGTGGTTTAATGGGGGAAGTATGGTATGAGTTAAAGAGACCTAGTTACTTTAATCCCCCTCTTAATAGCAGTATAGGGACATATGAGAGAATTTGTGAAATTGACATTAGGGATGGTTATAGAGGACAACCCTATAGTTTACCTAATAATTTGTCCATAAATGAGAAAACTTTACTGATAGAATTGGCTACAGACACCAATATCCGGATAATGAAGTCGGATAAAGGTACTGGGGCTGTAATCCTTGATAGGTGTGATTATTCTGACAAGATGACAGCCTTATTGACTGAAGACACTTATTGTGAGAGCAATCTTAATGAAATTCATATAGCATATAGGAGATTGGATCTTCCAATAGAGGATATGTTATATCAGGGGCAAATCAATAAAAACAAATACCAATTTCTAAGGAACGATTATCCTGTAATACCAAATATTTTTGGTATTCCTAAAATCCACAAAGGCCTAGATTCCTTACAGTTTAGGCCTATTGTGGATGGTAAAAGGGCAAAAACCTGCTTTTTAAGCAGGTATTTGGACCACGATTTGCAAAAGGGGTTGGAAACATTTTTCTATATTACTAAAGATTCATGGCAATTTTTGGATCAATTAAATGGGGTCACCATCACTGAAAATACCTTTTTAGTCACCGTAGATGTATGCAATCTCTTTTCAGTGATACCCCATGGTGTTGTGGTAGAATGGCTGGGAGTACAGCTTAGTAAGACTCACCTTTTTGACCAAGATGAAATTAATGTCTTTACCACCTTGATGGAGGCAGTATTAACCAATAACTTTTTACACTTTGAAGGACAATATTACAAGCAGGTGACTGGTGTGGCTATGGGGGTGGCTTGTGCGCCTATATATGCCAATTTTGTTATGTCCCACTGGGAGCAGGAATTCATTTTTCCTAGTGAATTTTGGGCATGTATAAAACACTATACCAGATTTTTGGATGACATTTTTGTTGTTTGGGATGGACAAGAAGAAATGTTAAAAAACTTTCTTCAATATATTAACCAAACAGTTGAATTTTTTTAAGTTTACCTATGAGTATAGTAGAGATAGTGTTTCATACCTGGATGTCATTTTAACTATTGACAGTAGCAGCAATACCCTGAGATTAAGCATTTACAGAAAACCCACATTTTCCAACTCCTATCTGGAATTTCACAGTTGGCACCCTTACCACCAGAAAAAGTCCATTGTCAAGGGACAATTTGTAAGGGCTACCAGAATGGTCATGGTTGCTCAAGACTTTTTATTGGAGCTCGAGTTTATGATGGAGTTATTTATTAAAAGAGGTTACCCTGAAGTTCTTTGTAGGATTTTGGCAAAGGAAGTTAGATCCAAAAGAGTGGGGGGCATGTATAAGCCTATACTTAGAGGGGATTATGGATTCCAGCATGGTAGATGGTTCTAACATGCCAAGGAGCTGCAACTCAGATGCAAGAAAGATGGGGGGGTGGGTTACTGTTTATTACCAGCTTTAATTAGGATGCCGAATGGGTCATCCATATCATCGAAAATAATTGGAGATTGTTACATGCTAATAGTTCACTCATGGACAAACCCCCAGGGTTGTTTTTAGAAGAGACAGATCCTTCAAGGAGATTTTGGAATTGGGGTCTCATGTTGACTCCCATCAGTGTAGTAGAGCACTTGGTAATTTCAAGTGTGGTAGATGTAATGTATATGCATATATTCTTGAGACTGGTTAAAAAACATGCATCAATGGGAGAACCCTCCATTTGTATGGATACTTTAATTGTAACAGCAAAAATGTAGTATACATGGCCAAATGTGAACATAGTTTACCCTTCTATGTCAGCAAGACTAGCAGGCATTTTAAAGATAGAATTAGGGAGCACATTTTTGACATTAAGAATGTGAGGACCACTAATGCACTGGTGAGGCACATAATAACAAATCCATGCCATAGATTTAAATTAGTTATTTTGCAGCAATTGATAAAGGATAGACAGAGCAGAGTTCTGGACCTAGACTTAGATATTTGTGAACTGAGGTGGCAATTGAGGTTGGATGTCACCAATTTTCTGGGCATCAATGATAGTGTCAGTATAACATCTATATTGAAATTAAAGTACTTTAGGTTAACACAAAAACTTTTTTAATGTTTTAATTTTGTTCATTTACATAGTTTGTATTTAATTGTTTGAATTTTAACATGTATTAATAGGTGTTTTAAGAATGGGGTAAGTTTATTGACTCATTTATTGGTCAATTTTTTATCAGAATATTATTATTCAATTTTTCAATTGTCCAATTAAATATGTTTTAAGGTGTGTATAAAAAGGGTTGAGTTTTTACCATGTATTGTTCTGAAGAAGTCCAACAGAGGCTGGAAGAAAATGCTTAACTTGTGGAATAAAAGGTTTGGAATTCAGCTTCTGTGTCCAGCAGTGCTTTTGTACTTCAGTGAAAAGTTTTTAACATACTTAGTTATAGTGTAATTTGTTCATGGGGTTACAAATGAACTTTTGAAATGGAAGTACACAGTCACTTTGCTAACCCTAATAATGAACTTCTTTAAAGTTACGGTAGGTGTACTGCTCCAGATCACACCTTTCAGGTATAGCTTATCCCTCTGTAATGAAGCCAGAGTGAATGAACAAATTAAATATAAAAACAGATGTACACAGATGTCAAAATGAACCTCAGTCTCATAGTCCTGGTTCGAGAACAACTGTATTCTGAGTGAAAAAAGTGCCTTTACAGATGATCTAGGAAAATATTTGAATAATTTTATTTCTTAACAGACATTAAAGGTGAGGACTTTCCTATTTAACATCACATAAACTCAAAACTGAAAGTTTGCTGCATAGTGTGTCCATCCTTTTATTCCTTTGGTTACAGAGACTGTAATGCAAAATTTAGCACACATGACACTGGCATGTCCAGAAGAAAACAATATCACTGAAATTTAAACTTGAAAGTCAAGGTCGCTCTAGCTACTGTGGTATAAATGACTTTTAAATTTACACAAAATGAAGAGGGGGTCCTACAGGGGAGAATATGAATGTGTGTGTGTGTTTGTGTGGGTGTGGGTGCGGGTGTGTGTGTGTGTGTGTGTGTGTGTGTGTGTGTGTGTGTGTGTGTGTGTGTGTGTGTGTGTGTGTGTGTGTGTGCATGTATTTAGGAACAACCTTTGTATTACATACTGCCTCAAGAGTACTACATCCTTATGTAAAGAAACAGAGTTTCAATAAATTTCATAAGAGCAATATGGAACTAGTCAGGACCAAGGACGGGAAATTCATGTAACAATACACTTGAGACAAACAGCGGTGCTAACCCATGACAATGCGTTACTATCAAATCCAGCAGTAAACAGGAGTAAACTCTGATCTTTTTACCAGTTTGATGAATTATACACAAGACATCACAATTTCTGCCATAGGGACAGATAAACTGTTAGTATTCTGAGAACTATTAAGTATGTTAGGGGCAGAAGTAAATTTCTTAAAGATTTCATAAGTGAGACTAAAAGTTTAGAGAAGAAATAGCAAACTTATAACTCCTCAGATCAACTTGGTGTGTAAGAATGTCAAGCATCCTTAACAGATAGAAAGGATAATAGGATTTATTGTGGTGGGTTGTTATTGAAGGGAGTGGGGAGAGGCTAGGCAGGTGCAATAGTGACAAAAGAAAATGTTTACCTGCTTTAATGTGGAGGGAAGGATGGGACATGTGAAAACAAAACCACAAAACTGTGCTACTTCAAAGAGAAAAGAGAGAAAAATTAAGTATATCCAGCCACATTCACCTTTTGATGAAGGTGGTTTGCCATTGTTGTACAGTTATGTTGCAGTAGCCTGCAGTCCACAAAGCACTCCACAAAATGAGTGCTGGATCCATGTTATAAAACTGTCAAAAATTCATTCAGATTTTTACCATTCAGCATCATACAAAAAGAGCCCATAAAAAGTATTCTTACATTTCACAAACACTTGGACAAAATCACAACATTTTGGTGCGCCCTCTGTATAAGTGGCTAGACTGACAGCTGATCAGAAGTATGACAGCTGTAAGGTACATGATCCATTCTCATTACACTCAGAATAAATGCAGGTACAGACTACAAAGCTGTCTAAGTCAAGCAGATAAGATTTTAGTATTAAAATTGAGATGGTTAGCTTTAAATTTGGAATAGAAGGAAGACAAAGATCTCTTAAAATATGTAACAGACTCAGGAAAAAGGCAGCTGAGGTTTTCTTGATTCTAAAAACAGCTCCTTAAAAATTAGGATATATGTTGTGGTTTTACTCTTTAACTTCCAAAGTAAGATGTTTGTAAAATACAGTTACTTTATGAGTGAATAAAATAGTGTCAAGGTCAAAAGCAGCTACAAAGTAAGGAGCATGGTTTTCTAGAACTGCTGACAGAAAAGCTCTTACCATCGTCTTTGGACCACAGTACTATTAGAGACCCTCTCCAGGCCATGAAGTAAAACAGTAATGAATGACTTAGCTAGTTCACTAAAGTATAAACTAATTACTCCAATGATGTTGTGTATTAATTGTGTGGATGTGCATTTGTTTCTGAGTTTGACATCAAAAGGAACGAATAATGTCTTGGTCCAACTCTTCATTAATTTATCATAAACTGACATTATCAGAACATCTGACATATTTAATCTGATAATGTAATCAATCTTATTTTACAAGTTGAATTTATTTGAATAATATTTCTCAATTATTTCTCATAAACTATGATTTGCATCACATATCTTTTTGTCATTTGCCTGATCTGTCTTTTTAGCCAAGTCAGTTGATTCTTTTTGGCAGAAGTGCAGGTGTTACATTTGTTTAACTATAGATTACGGTATCATTCCTGTAGTGGCTTCAATGTGTGTCACAATAATAAGCATCCATTTAACAGACATAATTTTATACCAGTGATCTTATCAAGGCAGTGAAGACATATACCTTTGACTTTAAAATCTTTTGAATGCCTGGTACCTGAACTTTTGAGACAATCAGATGAATGATTGTAAACTAAGCAGGCAGTGACATCAGTTTAAAAGATACACATTCCTGATAAGCAGTCAGGAACAAAAAGAAATTTACAAAAAGCATGTGGTCTGTGGGGTGCCCCTTCTTAAACATACAAAACTATTGCACAATTACTCTTTTTTTTTAATATGACGTATTTTGCAAGCCCACACTTATCAGAGTGTATGCTTTAGACTCATTTTTTTTCAGAAAGGAATGTGCCACGTATTGTTTAAAGATCTTAACATTTGGTTCCTTGACCATTTTGCTTTGTTCTTATTAGGGATGGGCGCAGGCACAATTCCTTATCCCATGATTTACCTGTGAACATGTCCTCACAATGTTCCAGCTTCCTGCCATAAAGCCTAGGTACCTGTATTTGACATAAATTTGGGTGTAACTCCAGTGAGAAATCATCAGATTTTTCAAAAATGTAAATTAATCCACTAAAGCTGTCTCATTCCATTTTGATGGAAGTTTATTACTTCCTATGAACAATATTATACTAATTTATCATTTGCTGCTAGAAAAATTAAAACAGGACAATACACAGGACCTCAAAAACTACCTGTTCACATAACTGAGAAAACGCTTAATGCCACATTAATATGCAAAATACTTTTTATGAGTGTTTTACCTCTGCTATGATTAAAAGTGTTTACTTTCAGATGTGTGGTAATACAGTACAGGAAAGTATTACCAGCATGTTGTTGAGTCAAGCAATTAGCCCGATTACCACACTATTGCATTCATTGGATGAAAAAATAGGCAGCGGTGATTTAAATAAAGAAAGCATGTACTGGTTAATAATGCTGTGCTCTGAATTTGTCAAAATATGGCAGTTGTTAATACTCCAAACCCAACAAGCTCATAGGTAACACCCAAGACTCACCCTAGAGTCTTACAAGTCCTCTCTCTCTCTCTCTCTCTCTCTATATATATATATATATATATATATATATATATATATATATATATATATATATATATATATATATATATATATATATATATATATATATACAGAGAGAGAGAGAGAGAGAGATTTATAAGGCAAGTATGCTAAAGCAATAGACAAGAAAACAAGTTCAGTAGTTGAGCTATAGTACAGTACCCATACACATCAAAAGTCCAAAAATAATTAAGATAAGCACTTCATTTATTTTTCTGCACACTGTATATAGTGTGTGCATGTGTGTGTTTGTGTGCCTGTACATGTGCATTTGTTTTATTTAAATCTTTACAACCCTTGCATATTCTATTTGGGTTCGCATGTAATGACACTCACCATTCTGTATTGTTGCATGCTGTAATTTTTTTAATTATAACGATTAGACCTGGCACACAGTACCATTTAAATGCAGCTGCAGTATTTTGATACTAGATGCTCACTGTGGCACATATCCCCATTCCCCTCTGTCTCTATTTGATAGCATTCTATGTGTCCATATATCTGAGCATCTGCGGATGAGAAATGGAGGCTTGAAAAGACATTTGAACTTACAGCAGCTGAATAAAGAAGTGAGATGTTGCAGAATACATTGATTGGCGGTTTAGCAAACCTGCATTGGTATCAGATGTACAGAGATTTTGAAAGAATAACAAATAAATAAATATCCTAATTACAAGAATAACAAGAACATAAGACCCATTGAATTTATTGTTGTACAACCATCATTTGGTTTCAAAGACTTTTTTGTTGTAGTGTTATGGCCCTCAAGGTATAATAAATAGTAAACTAATAATTTCTACACATAAAAGTTTTAGGATGAATTTGCATCTAAGTTTATCAGAATGTTTTAGTGGAATATGGGCCAGTATTACTTAGGTTGTGCCTTATCATGCTTCTAACCCTTGCATGCCTGTTCAGACCCTTAGTGAGTCAGTGGATTAAACTTCAGCAAAGACTTTCTTCATCCGTTATGATGAATGCAAGTAGAAACTATATTCTTGTCCTTAGTAACAAGTACTGTTCTCAGAGATGACAAAATCAAAGCTAACTTCTGTATTACATGCTTTTTGCATCAGTCATTTTATGAACTTTTCATATCTCTTGCTATGACACAGCTATAATCATAATATGCTAAATGAGGTAGGGACATGTTACATTATGATCAAGTATTAAATGTATGCTATTCACCGACATGGAAATGAAGATGTTGCACAAACATGGACAGCAATATTAGTGGTGCCCACACATAAAAGTAGAAATGATTATTTACTTATCTATTTGGTTGTGAGTAGGGGGTTACAAAATGCAGTTCATCACTGGAAACAGAGAATAAAGAAGGTATATGTCCTGCTTTAGAGAACAGCACTTGAAGTCAGATAAACCCTTTAGTTTATAATTATGCACACGAAGAATGGATCTTGCAATATTTTTTGTAGATATTTTATAACTGTATTAAAAGTGTGTCGTAGTAATCTAGTATAAAATCAAACTGTCAGAATTATGAAATTAGCAATTTACCTATTTGCCTGTTTTGTTTCTTGTTGTTAGTTTCTAGAGTTTCTGTTTTTAAATGTGCTAAAACAATAGGTTGCAAGAATATTAATATTCTAAGTTTTCTTCATATCCTGCAAACTTCCATGCATTCCATTTTTTGACTTACAAAATATTTAGTATCAATTGCTAGTCATTCTTGAGTACATTTCTTTCTGGTACAAAGCAATTTATATATCATTTTGCAGTTGTCTTAAAAGTTCATTGATTTTTATAAACCGTGATGTATAAAAATCACTTGCCTTTTTCTCTACACCTTTTCATCCCTTTCTAATCATTTCTAATCAGTAGTCTCCCTAGTTTAACCCCAGAGCTCTTGCTGACTTCTGACTTGTCAGTGCTGTTGTCCCCATCTACTACCCATTCACCCACCCCAACGCCCAACAGCCATGCCCTTACCATGACTGCTGTGGAGAATGAGCCTCTTTCCAGATTAACCTTTTTGTGACTATCTTGAAGGCCAGACAGTCCAGAGTCAACAGAGCAGGTACAGGGCAGGCACAGAGCAAGTAGTTTTGTTTCTTTTTCTTTTATAGATGTAACTCCCTCAGCAGATCACATTACAGTTGTCACTTCGGTGTAATGGGTCTCCAGGTTACCAAATCTACTTGGGGAAGATGAATATACAAGGAGTACCTGATTAACACCTCCCAAGACTATGAAGGAAAAAAGTTAGATTATTTTAATTGAGAAAACAGCATGCTTCTGTATATTCTAAAGGTTTATTTATTTATCTTTGTTTACCGACTGTCTAACTGGGATAAAACCCATTTCAGAGGAGTTCCTGGGAGAACAGCTCCACATTTATCCCCAGTTATGACATATACATAAAATATACTGACATGTTATCAGGAGGAATACAAAACAAAGGTAAGTGTACTTACATGAGGAAAAAAGAAGCTTTGCAATAGCTTACATAAACAATTTAGAAATAGAGCATGGACATAGCTTGCATAGGTATATACAGTACTTAACATTCATTAGAAAGAGATACAGGCTTGTATATATCAAAGAGAGGTATAATATTTCGAAAGATACTATACTATTATCTGCAATTTCTAGCAATTAAAGTAATAAAAAGAAAACAGGCAGCTTAACTATGGAGATGTATATTCTACAGTTGTACAGATACATTCAAAACATAGGAAAAAGATGGATGGGCGGACTTGGAATAGAAGACTAATGTGAGTTTGGATGACACAAAAGATAGCATGAATGAGAAAAGGAAACATAATAAACTGACGAATGGAGAACACAGCAGAAATTGGTGCCAGTCGAGAGATTTGTGAACATGAGAGATGAGTTACTTTTTCAAGGACTGGAGGGAACAGGCTAGCACATTTAAATATTTCTTACTGAAGAAGTAAAAAGGGAGTAAAGCGGAGGTATATTAGATATCTGTATTTGACCCTTTACCAGAGAGAATAACCTAAGAAGAGGAGGTAGAGTGAAATAAAAGGAAGATTGAAATCATAACTATATATTCCATATTTTTCAGTACTTTTGATTTAATACATTTAACATATTTAGCAGTGCTCTTTCTAAACACACATGTGACTTATAAGCTTTTACAACTTGATCCCATCTCCCTTAAAGAAAATACTTAATTTTTGATTACTTGAAATATGAACTGTTAACTTTTGTTTCCTTAATATCCATTGGTAAATCGTGTCTTCATAAATTGTTTTACTCATTTTAACTGGAGCATGATTAATAGTCAGTATCAATATATCATTTGCATGCCCAGCTGCTGTGTATGGCTCATTTTGAATATTTGCAATGTCTATGCTTAGATCCAGTATTAAGTTAACTGTTTTATTAATTTATGTCAAACACAATCACAGGGCTAAAATACAACCATGCCTATCTCCTTTTTTGTTTAACCTTTCTTACTTATGTGACCTTGATACTTCTACCTAATTCTATCTATCTTCCATGGTCTGCAGCAATTTAAATCATCAGTCGCTGACTTAAAACTGAATTAAAGCCCCCAAGTTCCAGGTATTTAAAGAAACAGAACATTATGTTTAAGTTTCTAAGACTCCTTATAAGGATTTTCATTCCTACAACTAACTGTTTGCTTGATATTGTTTCATTAAGCTGGCTTCTATATCTTTGCTTCCATTGAAAACATGCAAAAGATTTCCTAGGACTATATTAAATCATCTATATCTCCATTTACTGCATTCCAGTCACATTAAAACAAATTCATGGTTCCTATTTATGTTAAGCTGGAATCTATGTTTTAACCCCCCCCCCCAAAAAAGCTTGAAGATAGTTCATTTAATTCAATGAGCATATGTAAAAAAGTCCTTGAATTCCAAGCCGGGAATTTCAAATGTCCAATGACAAATACCACCAGTGTCTGAAATATAGTTGCAACCTTATACAGTTAAATCAGAAATTAATATTCCAAGACATATTATATTATCAAAATAGCAACACAAGCAAAATGCCAGAAGATGCAATTTTTATCATGAACATTAAATCTCACATACTAGAATGCAAATCTCCTGAAGTACCCAGAAGAAAGGCTATCCTTGTTTTGCTACAGATAGGTCATTAAAATCCTTCATTGCAGGATGTATTTGTTTCAAACCAGAGCTAACATATAAAGCAGTGTCCACCAAAATATACTACCTGTTAACCCATGGGGTCACTATTAGGTGATTAACTCAGTCCCTGAGACCCAAACAGCCAACATGGTAATATATGCAACTGTAACTGCTCTGCATTTCTCAAGTAATGCCACAGACTGCTCACTTAGACATAAAGACTAGTGCAATGTCCATAACAGCGGAGATTGTAACAGCTAACCTGGAGAAAATGATTGCATTTAGTATGCTTCCAAATCACCTATCCATCTGTCTTGTTATACCATATGGCAATACTGTTGTGACTTCAACCACAACACTGGGCATTATATGAAGTATGATGGACTTGCCAATTGATAGAAGATATCCTTACAGTAAAAAAAAAATGGATTGAAAAACTCAACTAGTTTTGTGAGATATGCTTGAGGTCCTTTGATGCTCCCCAGTATGAACATCATATACTCATCTATTTCCCATGACTCCAGCCTATCACCAGTACCACCTGATGGAAGGGAAGGATGCTGAGAAATTCATAAAAAGCAACAAGATCACCATCTCAGCTGAGTCTGTTGCAAGGCTGCCCTAATATGACAGAAGGACTGACTGGAGCAGAGCCAGCAGCACTGTGTACACTGACAGGAGCACTAAATGTTCACTGAAGAAGAACTGACTGGAGCAGAGCCAGCAACATTGTGTACACTGACAGGAGCACTTGATGTTTCCTGCAGAAGAACTGATGGGATCAGAGCCAGCAGCACTGTGTACACTGGCTGCAGCAGAGCCAGCACCATTTCATACACCGAATGGAGCACTAAATGTTCACTGAAGAAGAACTGACTGGAACAGAGTCAGCAGCGCCAACTGCATTGTGTACACTGTTAGAAGCACTAAATGTTCACTGAAGAAGAACTGACTGGAACAGAGCCAGCAGCGCCAACAGCATTGTGTACACTGATAGGAGCACTAAATGTTTGCTGATTATTGATTACAGTCCTGACCCCTCCCTAATATGCTTACTTACTTCTTCAAAGCCTGGGAGGACAATGAATTGTGGAACAAGAGAATGTACTTGCCCAGGCCTAGAACACCCATGATTACTTGACTAACTGCGCTCCCAACTTGACAATCTGTCTATGCCACAGCATCCACAAGGGCTCAGTGAGAGAGCCATGCATCAGGATCAGCAAAACTATCATCCCTCCCTACCAACACCATCAGGACATCTCGGTTATAGTTATGGCTTGATCCATGTACCGCTGACCTAAATGTAATCGACGAAACTGTTAGCACAGCTGTGTCAAAAAGGAACAAAGCACAAAAAGCTTATAAACTGAGTGTTGATGATAACAAAAAAGTACACATAAATCCCAGATAAATAAATGTCAAATGATTGTTAGATAAGCAAAAAGACAATGCTATACAGCTTGTCAATGGCATGACTCAAACAAACTGATCTTCCTGTGGAAAGCTATCTTATTACAAAACAAACACAATTATTGAAAATCAGCTCAGACAAAGATCTCAACAAGCAACAGCTAACAGTTTTAAAGACTATGTCGTCACCTTCTCAGTCACTTCTGATTATATGAGGTACTTCAATGCATATATTGCCAGATGGTAAATCAACAGATATGAAGCATGAGCATTTTGTACTAATGCCAACTGTTATTTTAACAGCACATAAAGTTTTCAGGGTAAAATAACTAACTAAATAAACAGAATGACTCACCATCTCTTAATAATCTTACCCCAGGCTTCTTTAGATAAACAGCTGACTTTATCAACCTTTACGTTTCCATATTATCAGCACAACTATTTGTAAATAAGTTGTTCCATATTTCTGGAAAGGGTCAAAAGCTACTCCACCATTTAATACTGATGATGGTCATACATGGAGAATGTTCAACTAATCAGCAGCCTTGGCACCCTGACTAATGTGGTTGAAAAGTATGTGCAATGAAAATCAAAATCACCAGGAACAAGACGAATTACCACAAGGCTATCATTCCACCCACACCTTCATAATGAAATTAATTGACAAGATATCGTATAGCATAGATAAGGGCTCATATGTGCATATGTTTTCTTAGATTTTTTTGAACATTTTTGATCTTGTTGACTGAAAGATTATACTTAAAAAGCTGGGAGAAACTAGGCTTCCAACAATTTTTCTAGAAGAAAGCTGACTACATCACAGTAAAGATGTTGTCTGACATTCACTATTCCAAAGTAGGAGATCCTTGAGGTGGGGTCTATCTCAAACCTGCTACGTTTCTCTATCTTTACAGATGAGACGCACCCAAGAACTTCAGTAAGCTGATTGTTCGATTCTTCTCTACAGTCCTGAAGAATAAAAACATTACTAAGTAAACTGCATGCACATATCAGTACTGTTAAGGTGAACAACAATCCATCTAATATCACAGAAAAAGAAAAAGAATGATTTATTTTGACAAAACTTGTGATAATTTTAGCCTCTATATCTAATATAGACTGCGGGAGGTCATGCAACATTCTGACCCAATAAAATGATGCATGACCAGAAACAGCTGGGAATCCCTGCTGACAGATATCTCATCTTCAAAGAAAACACTGAGCACATGGTTTAGTAAAATAATTGCAAATTAAGTAGGTTTTGCATTTTCAAGTTTCCTTGGACAGTAGAAGCTAGAATTATTCTGTTACATACCTGATTACTCTCTATACATCTACACTGCAACATTTAGAGGTAATATGTATACTCTCCTATGAATAAGTCTGTTTTCACATATAATGGAATTGCTAAGTTTGAGCCTCATCTTCCATTAGCAAGGCAGCACAGTAATGTCCTTGAAAAACTGAAATTAATCACTTTTATGTTTGCAGAAAAGCATAATCAACATGCATTTACTTAGAGACTGCTGTATGAAAACAAATTCCCCTCACTTATTCAACCCACTGGCCAAGATTTCTGGAAATACACTGGACATCTGTTCATCATTTGCACAAATAAGCAGCAGTAGTAAGTCTGTTGAAATAAAACATGCAGTGCTTATGGACAGGTAGCTGATCTCAAAGACATGCACATTAGCCATTTTGCAAGCATGTAAGTGGAAGTCAGCATCAGCCACATGAAGAGATTCCTTGTGCAGCCTACAAAAAGACACCTACTGCCTGTCTCTTCCTTCACCCTCTCAAGTGTGGTGCAGTGGGAAAGGTGGCCAAGGTGCTGTCTGGCCCAACTTTGGGTTTAGCAACCAAGGTGCTGACTGACCCATTTCTGGGTCTAGTGACCAAGGTGCTGACTGACCCATTACTGGGTCTAGCAACCAAGGTGCTGACTGACCAGTCCCTGGGTCTAGCAAAGGCAATGCAGTAAAGAATGATTTGTCTACCTTAACCCCCATAATGGTGTTCCTCTTCCTTGTGTCTCATCTCCCTATGTTGTTTGTTATGTAGTCCTCCCTAACACTACTGTATTCCCTTTATGCTTCTAAAATTCCACTGTCTCCCTGGCCAAGTGTGTCAGCACCTCTGGCATCAAACTTTATCTTTGTTTTATGTTTATTTGCCACTGCTTCTAAACCTCAAGCTCGTTCTTTCATTTGCCATATTCTTAAATCCTCTCACATCTTTCCTTCTCATTAATAAAGAAATAAATGAGTATTTGTCCTTAAAATATATATGCATTTCCTCTCCCCCTCCCAGTGTTACCTCCTTTGTTTGCAGTATGTATGTACCTCTGCTTCCTGCACATTCCTTTTCATGTTTAGCTATATACTGTACCCATTTCTACCTATATTAAAGGTCAAAAGATATATTTATTTAAACACTGCTGTTGACCCTTTAATGTGGCTGGCAAACTGTCTGTGTCACTATGTAGTACATGTGTACAAGCATGGTCAGACACTCACATCTTCTTTGCTGCATTTCTTTGTGTTTGACATAGTCTCAGCTGCAGTGGTCTCGCTTTCTGTGTCATTTCCATGGGTAGATGTTATAATAAGAAGTCATATCTGTCATGAAATTCTAGCTAGTTAATTGGTAATTAATTGCCTTTAGGCGTCATTTCACTGTGAGCCATTTCTGTGGGAGGTTCCCTGAGAATGAGCTATGTATGTTTTGAATCACACTGATTGTGTACTATTTCCACATTTAGTGCTACACTTGTTCATAGGTTCATAGGTTCATAGGTTCATAGGTTCATACTAGGCTATCTGCCCTAGGGCATTTATAAGCCTAGCCAGAGTGTGTTTGACTTTCGCCACCCATTTTAAATTAATTTTGCTATGCCCTTTTTTGAGGTTAGTATACTGTGCCTCTGTCTAACAGTGACACAGAAGTGATACCCGGGGTAAACCTACGATACCCCATCCACTCATCAAGATTCCGCTTGAAGAGAGTCGATGAGGGACTCTACCTAACCTGGACTGGGATTTTATTCCAGAGTGAAGGGAGCCTCTGGGTTATGAATCTGTCCCTCTAGCATGTCCTATTTATTTCAGTGCTGAGGTTCAAGTCTCTAGATGGGATTTGGATTTTCTGAGGTGCAGCATGTCCATTAATTCCGGTTTGGACATGGCTTTATATGTCAGGCACAGATCGCCCCTGAGCAGGCGGTATGCCACTGAGTAGAGCTGGAGTTTCTTTAACTAGGCAGCATATGGCATCTGTTTGAGCTCTTTGATCCTCTTGGTGAGGTACTTTTGGGGTCTTTCCAGTTGCTGCAGGTGTCTGGTAAGTTACATCCCAAAAGGGGCATTGTACTCAATTATGGGCCTGATGAGGGATGAGTAAAGAGGCACGATGTCCTCCCTGATCTAGATGTGAATCCCTTCATGATTAGGTGGGCTATATAAAATGTTTTTCTAACCACTTTGGCCACGTGGTTGTCAAATGAGAGATTGCTATCAACTTGGGTCCCCAGGTCCTTAATTACTTCTTCCATACTTAATGGATTACCACTTATGTGGTAATTTGTGGGCACTTTGTTTTTGCCAAAGGGGATGACTATACACTTTTTGGCGTTTATCTTGAGGCCATGGCTCTGGCACCAGTTGTCTGTTTCTATGAGGCCCTTTTGGAGGATGCTTGTGTCGGCTGGAGAGTCGATTATGGCGCCCAGTTTGCAGTCATCTGCGAACTTGGTCAGCCACAGTCCTTCCGTGTTGGCCTGTACCTCTGAGAAATATAAACCGAACAAGAGAGGTCCCAGGACTGAGCCTTGTGGGATGCCACTTGTAACTGGTTTGGAGACTGACATGGCTCTAGCAATTCTAACCATGTGGGTTCTGTCCTTGAGCCAGTTTGCAACCCATCTAGTGACATAGGGGTTTATATTTAAGCTGGTGAGCTTATCTATAATGCCCGAGTAGGGTATTGTATCGAAGGCTTTTGCGAGGTCCAGGTAGGCTGTGTGGACCACCTTCCCCTCGTCAATGGCATTGGTGACTGTTTCAAAGAAATCGACCAGGTTTAAGAGGCAGGATCTGCCCTTAACAAAGCCTAACTGGGTAGGATCCAGTGTCTGTAGGTCACCAATATCTTTATTTATAAGGTCCATGATGATCCTTTCCATAGCTTTGCAGACCAAGCTAGTCAGGCTTATGGGGCGATAGTTTCCAGGATCCGTTGAGGCACCACCTTTGTGGAGAGGGACCACCATTGCTGTACGCCACTCTTTGGGTACATATCCTGTAGTAAGGCTGAGATTGAACAGTAGTTTTATGTTTGGGTTTAGCTCTTCTTTGAGTTCATGTAGGATGTGGCCCGGGACACCGTCTGGTCCCATTGATGCTGTGTTTTTTGCTTTGGAGAGGGCGGCTCTTACCTGAGCATCTGAGATGTCAGGGGGGCAGCACTCTGCTGGGATAGATATTTGCCCTTTTGGTGGGGAGGGGGGGAGAAGTTTGCACTGAACCTGTCAGCTAGGATGTTGGCAATATCTGTGGGTTCGGTGTACTGTTTGTCATTTTGGACTAATTCTGAGCATATCTGGGAATTCCCACCAAGGTTCCTAACATAACAAAAGAAAGCCTTGTGATTATCCTTAGTGTCCTGTGCAATTTTTCTCTTGAATCTGGCCTTAGACAATTTTATGAGTGCCCGTAGTTTTTTGCTAATACTGATCAGAGATGCCTTCCCTTTTTGGGATTTTTCTCTATCATGTAGTAGCTTCCTCCTTCTATTGTATAGTTTGTTTATGGCTGGGGTCCACCAGACAGGATGTCTGCCTTTGGAGGATTGGGTCTTGGTTTTATTTGGGATTGCATGATCCATGCATTCCTGAAGGTGTTCATAGAATGCGTTTATAAAGGATTCTGTGGTCTGGGCCGTATTTTCCACAGGCCTGGGGGCTTTGAAGGATTCCACCTCGGTTTTGAGGAGTGTGAAATTTGCTTTAGAGAAGTTTTTCACTGTGGTTTTCTGGGCAGGGGGTGATGTCGGGATGTGAATATCCAGTGAGATTAGTTTATGGTCTGATCTTACCAGTGAGGGATACACTTCTGGTCTGGAGCATAGAGTCCCCATGTTGGTGATGATCAGGTCCAGTATGTTTTCCCTTCTTGTGGGAGTGGTAACAAGTTGTTCCATAGCATTTGAGTTTATAAATTCTAGGAACCTTTGGGCTAGGATGTTGGAGCTAGAGTAATGCTCCCAGTCTATATTTGGGTAGTTGAAGTCGCCCAATATAATGGTGTTTGGAGAGACCTTCATATTTTCCAGTGTTCTCAGGAAGGCCGAGTGGAGTTCCTGGGTTTGGGAGGGTGGTCTGTAGCAGGCTATAAACTGGAAGGCAGTCTTACCCACTGTTAGTTGCACATGGATAGTCTCTGATGCTTCGTGCTGTGCCACCAACCTGGAGGTGTGGGTATCTTTGACGAATATTGATGCTCCCCCTCCTTTTGTGGTTCGGTCCAAGGTTTGGGGCCGAAAAGCATGCTATGAGGTATAACCTGGTAGTGTTGGGGTGCTCTCGGGAGCCTTGAACCAGGTTTCTATTACTGCACAGATATTGATGTTCTCCATGCTAAGGGGAATTTCGAGTGCATGCATCTTGAGGTTTAGACTTATGGCGTTGAGTAGCATTGCTCTTAATTTCTTATCCCTTGTAATACCTATGGAGGTGGGTTTGTCTTTTGAGCCTTGCCTAAAAAAGGCACTATGGGGGTAGCAAGAGCCTTTTCCAATATCCGAAAGCCCAGGGGTGATAGGTGCAAGCCATTCCTAGCGAAGCATCATGGCTTGTCGAGCATGTCATCCCAGGCTGACAGGCATTTAATCCCCTTTGAATGACACCAATACTTAAGCCAATTGTTGAAATTGATCATCTTGTCTTCATATTGTGGTATCATTCTTGGTGAAGGTAAGATGCTACTCAAGGTCAGGGTCGTACCGGCCTGGGATACATGCTCAGAGAGCTCCTCTATGTCTCTTTTCATGTAGTCTATAGAGGTACATCTCAGGTCATTCACACCAGCATGGATATTGACTGAGTCATATTTGTACTTGCCTTGGAGTGACCTGAGTTCTTATGTTATGTGGCGGATCCTAGCGCCTGACAGGCAGCTCACCGTGACCTTCTCCTTGTTCAGCCTGGTGAGCGGGACGTCAGTGTGCCTGACGATAGAGTCACCTATTACAAGTGTATCAGGTATGTTGTTTAGCCTTAAGGGCTGTGACTGTTCAGCACACTGGCTTTGTGAGCTATGTGTTGCACGTGTTTTGTTTTGGGGTAGCGGTTGCCTGGGTGTCTGCTTTGGAGGTTTCTGCTGCTTAGGCAGATTTTTATTTAGAGCCTCCAAGTATGTTTTTGTGTGTTTATGTGTTTGGTTTGCTGTCTTGGTAGGTCTATGTGAGACTGGAATTGTAGTGAGTGTGGTTTCCTTTTCCTCCTGACTGGTTACGCCAGTACTGAGTTGAGAGCTTAGCCTCCAGTTTGGCTATATGGTTGCATCTCTCACATGTGTTGGAATTTGTTGGGAGGAGGAGAGGGTTGTCTGTGTACATGAGGCAGTTGTACCATTGCCTCAAGATTCCCAGATTCACCAGCTGGACCAGAGAGGAAATTGACAACTGACCTTTGGACATGCTAGAATAGTATTGGGAATTCCTTTATAATTGAAAAAAAAGGGCCAATGGGGAGCAAGGTACTCAAGGGGAGTTTGTGAGGGTGTAGTGCTTTTAATTTTTTAGCGCTGATCTATATAATTGCTTTAGTGAGCAAGTGCCAGGTAACTTAAATGCAATGTGCTACAGGTAACTTAAATGCAAAAATGACAAACAGTAACTTTCATTCTAGTGAAACAAGGAAATAAGTACAGTAAGCAATGCAGATATCACTAGGGATCCACAGAAGCGCTGAAAAGCCGCATTTTAGGTGGAATTAGCGTTTCAGGGAATTAACAAGCAAACAAACAACAAGCATATAAACAAAGCTAGATTCAGCAGGCCTGGATCTAGTCTATGCTACAGCAAACAAGGTGTACCAATTTCAGTAAGAAACAGTTCAAATATGCAGGCACTATAAGCCTTTAACCAGAAATTCCCAGCTCAGAAGGGCAGAGTCCAGTCTCTCCTTCCACAAGAGTGCAGACCACGAACCTTCTTAATGTAAAATAACTGGCCTGAAGCCCAAGTGCTTAAACCAGAACTAATACACTTTTAGAATAACAAACACTGAGCCCTCAATCAGCAGTTCCCAACTTAGAAGGATGTAAGCTACCTGTTCTGCCACCACAGTGCAGGCCACAAACCTTCCTAATGTAAAACAACTGGTCTGAAGCCCAAGTGCTTAATCCAAAAGACTTAGAATGATAGCTACACTTTAATCAAGTTACTACCAAGCAGTAATAAATACAATTGAATACTTTAAAGAATGCCTGGATTGGTGCTCAAGTTATACAAACAAAGCTAGATTCAACAGGCCTGGATCTAGTCTATGCTACAGCAAACAAGGTGTACCAGTTTCAGTAAGAAGCAGTTCAAATATGCAGGCACTACAAGCCTTTAACCAGAAATTTCCAGCTCAGAAGGGCAGAGTCCAGCCTCTCCTCCAACAAGAGTGCAGACCACGAACCCTCTTAATGTAAAATAACTGGCCTGAAGCCCAAGTGCTTTAACCAGAATTAATACACTTTTAGAATAACAGACACTGAGCCCTCAATCAGCAGTTCCCAACTTAGAAGGATGTAAGCTACCTGTCCTGCCACTACAGTGCAGACCACAAACCTTCTTATTGTAAAACAACTAGTCTGAAGCCCAAGTGCTTAAACTAAAAGGCTTAGAATGAGTTACACCAAGCAGTAATAAATACAACTGAGTACTTTTAAGATGACGCAAAAGCAAAATAAAGTAGGAAGAAACACAAATACAGTAAAAGCAGATACAATTTTTTTTTTTTTTTTTTTGAGTGAGCAAATGAGATGGGCCCAGGAGGTGTATCCAAGTGCAAATTTACAAGCTGGGCGGGCAGTTTCAAAGCCACCAAGATTAACACCAAGACAAAAACAGGGAGGGTGGGTGGGACCTACTGAAAAAACAGTCAACTTCCAGCTAGATATTGCTCAATGCAACACAAACAAATTACTTTAAATCGTGTATTATTTGATAAAAGTGCAGGTAAAAATCTACTTAACTCCACTCGTGTAGGTCTCAGTTGGCCAAAGCTCACAGTGTCTTATACTTTTTTAATGCAATTGGTATTTTTGGAAATTGCAGCATATAAATGCATGGACATTTCTTTTACTTCCACTTAGACTCATTCTTTACATTTTTTTAAAATTTCGCACTAAACTGTTTACTATATATTGACAATTAATTAATTCTACAGGCATGCTTTTTTCATTTCTTGAAATGTTTCATTGTGAGCTTTGAGATGTTAATTTACTCATGTTTGTTTTAAAGTTAATCTAACTTTGAATTTTGTGTGCTACTGTAATTATAATCTTCTTCTTCTTTCGGCTTTTTCTTGTTTAGGGGTCGCCACAGCGGATCATCTGTCCGCTCATGAGTGGCAGTGGAGTGTTACGGTGTTGAGTTGCCAGCTCGGCACCCAACCTTCCAGGGAAGGCACATACATGCACGCACTCACAGCTAGGGTTACTTTTTCATCAGGATATTGAAGTTTATTTATTTCACATATAGTTTAACAGTTATTTCTAATTTCTGTTCATCTGACTGTTAGCATTTCATCTGTTTCATAAAGTCATTTGAATTAATTCACTACAATAACAGTTGAGATGAATAAGTAAACAATGTTTGACTTCCTTGGTAGCATTTACAGGTGCCAGACAACAGTCAGAAATCAGTTATTTTTGTTTTGTATGCACATTTCAAATAACTGGCCTGCAATAACCGATTACTATTTTCCACTGCATGACTTTCTGACACTCATAGTGCAGAGTAATTTATCTTACTATCCTGACCTCATGCCCCTCAGTAATGTTTTATCCAGTTGCAGACTTTGCTGCAAGTATAATTTTTTTCTACCTATTATGTGAAGGTTTTAATGTTAAGCATCCTTATATTCTTCCTAATTGATTTTTTTTAAAGTGATGGCATATGAGTTATGCAATCAGCAGCTCTGTAGGCACATGGAAACAAATAATAAAAGGCATTCCAAACTGGAAACATAGCCTGCAGGTATCAGGAGAAATAGAAAGGTTAGGGGGGCATTCAATCTGATGTCTCCTTTTTGAAAAAAGATTTTGCATGGCCAGATTTCAGCTGACTTGCCTCTTAAGCATGCTTTAATATTCAATGCTTTTGTCAGAGGTAGTAGGTGTAGTTGAAAATAATGACTTCTCCGTTGATTTAATTCTTTGCATTAGTTTTTGCAAACAACAATATAACACTACCATCTATCAACTGGAAGTGAATGCCAATTATTCTGAATGGCACAAGCTCACTTTCCAACGTAATAAACACAAGTAATCCAATCATTAATTATCCCATTCACATTATTCTGTTTGTCATTCTTTCTTGTAAAATAGCTGCCCATTCATTCATTTAGTCATCAAATTTAGCTTTAGTATGATTTGTTCTAAAACATGCTTAAATGGAGCATCGAAGTAATCAGCGTACAAGGCTTAAAATGGAAGAATTCAGAGACAACTCAGTTTTGTTATTATTATTACTGAAAAAAAGAGGAAAACAACAGAAAACCAGTACTGCACAGAGACCTTCATTCATATGATTATTGGATATTTTCTGAATGCCCCCCCTGAGTCAGTGACCAATGTCTAGTTGATTTTGATTCCTTTCTCATATTTCTTTATTATTAGGAAAATAGGACAGAAAGATAAACAGTATATTATAAATTAAACTATGATTTTTGAAGAAACATGCCCTATATTATGCTTGCACAGGTATTTTCTCTAAGGGTATATAGCTGCACTACAGGTATTTCCTTCCAAAGTTGACTCTTTGTGTTTGTTTTATGATTGCTTAAACACTCTGAAGGATAAGAAAGCAGATTAGGAGATTACTGGAAGTTTATCAAAAAATTCTCATAAGTCACAGCCTGCCTGAAAAATTTGAATATATGAGAATTATGAGTTTCCACCAGTTCTTCAGCTGTGGGTTCACCACATTCATGACACATACTTAAATGTAAAGTTTATTTTTCGTTTTTAAATGTTGAGTTGGAAAAGAATAGATATGCACACTGTTGTTATTGTTGTTATCTTAAGCTGGCATCAGTCAATCCAGGCAAATGTTTGTGTATATTTACGTGTGTTTGTGTGTATGTTTGTGCTTGTGTTTTTGCCTGTAGGGGGAAGGGAGGTTGGCATACTGGTTAAGGTGTTTACCTTAAAGACACAAGGTGCAGGGTTTGATTCTCACATGGGGTAATTGGCTAGGCTTAAAGTGGCCCAAAGGGTAGTTAGCCTAATACTAATCTATGAACCTCTATGTGCATGTGCATATATTTGTTATTGTGTGTGTGTGTAAGTATGTATGTATGCTTGGGGGCATTGCACATATATATATATATATATATATATATATATATATATCTCGGTATAAATACACACACACACACACACAAGCAATAATATCTAACTGGCTGAGCATTCTAATGATATAATAAATTCTCCTAGGGTTGTTATGAGTCGCACACCACAGGCAGCAGATATCTCCATCACTAAAAGTTTCTTTAGTTTACTGTTATGCCAGTTCTGCTTAGAAAATGTCTTCTGAGTCTATTTTGTTAATATTATGTTGTTTTTTTTGTGTGTGTGTGTGTGTGTGTGTGTGTGTGTGTGTGTGTGTGTGTGTGTGTGTGTGTGTGTGTGCTCATGTTAGTCAGTACATGTGTTTCCATGTGTCTGGCTTTTTGTATATTTTTTATTTGATTTCATAAAAACATAGCCCATTTGTGTTTTTTAATGCATTGCGGTAGTGTTTTGTTATGCTAGCAGTTACACAATTGTTATTAGTAAGTTTATTAGTGCATGGCAGCTTTTTGTAAGACCTTGTAAATATTACAAATAATGTAATATAAATGCCTGTACATTTTATTTATAAACAAAGACAATAATATGTGAAACATTAACGAATGCATTAATAAAAATTTGTAGCAAATTTAACTTTATTGATTTATTACTTGCTGTATATTTCCCCTCTTTCTGATTACATATTGAAAAAAGAAAGAACAAATGTTGGGTTTAAATATTTCTGGTGGAAGTTTCATTTATTCACTTATTTAGTAGTTACTTTATTTTTACTTAATCATTTATCTATCTTGCTTACATTTAATGTAATGCTTATTTCTTCTTTTAAAGTTGAAAATAAAATTGTGCAAGTATGGCAAAGACCTGTTTTAAATGTACGGATTAAAAAGTTTTTTTCTCTCGTTTAAACTTACTGTAACTCAGAACTAGAGGCAGTTGCTGTCCAGCGTGACATCTCATTACCACAGTGCTTGCAGATGAATTAGTCCATGTTGATGTGAATGACCCTGGACTACATGAAATGAGACATGGAGGAGCTCTTGGATCTTGTAGCCCAGGCAGGTATGACCCTAGCCCTGAGAAGCATCCTGCCATCATCCAGAATGATACCACAGTACAAGGACAAAATGATTGACTTCACCAGTTGGCTAAGCTTCTGGTGTCATTCTAAGGGGATCCAGTATTTGTCTGCCTGGGATGACATAGTCAACAGACAGCGATGCTTTGCCAGAGATGGCCTGCACCTGTCGCCCCTGGGATTCTGGATACTGGCTAAGGCTCTTGCCACCCCTATAGAGCCTTTTTTAGGCAAGGTTCAAATGCCAAATTTACCACCATAACAAGCAAGCAAACTCTGAGGGTAATACTACTCAATGCTAGAAGTCTAAACCTCAAAATGCACTCACTCGAGGCACTCCTTAAAATGGAGAACATCGACATCTGTGCAGTGACAGAGGCTGGTTCAAGGCTCCAGAGAGCACCCTTGCATTATCAGGCTATAATTTATACCACACCTTTCGGCCACCTAACCTGGACTGAAACACTAAAGGCAGAGGCGTGTCCATATTCATTAAGGATAGAAGCACCTCCAGGCTCGTTGCTCAACATAATGCATCCGAAATTATCAAAGTGCAACTAACAATGGGCAAGACTGCAGTCCAGGTTCTAGCTTGTTACAGATCCCCCACCATGTCCCAGGATTCTCACTCTTCATTTCATAAGATACTGGAAAAAATTAAAATACAAACCAATACCTTAATTATGGGCGATTTCACATACCCCACCATCAACTGGGAAAACTACTCATGTACCAACTCATGCTCTCAGTGTTTTCTGGACTTCATAAACTCCAGTGCCTTGAATCAGCTTGTCCACACCCCCACCAGGGGCAGCAATATCCTGGACCTGGTCATTACCAATATGGGTAACCAGTGTTCCATGCCAGAGGTCCACACCTCGCTGGTCAGATCTGATCACAAGCCAATCACCCTAGACATCCATAACCCACCCACATCCCCCATTAAGTAAACCACCATCAAAAACTACACCAAAGCCAACTTCATGCTTCTTAAGACAGAAGTGGCAAACTTCATGACATCCATGCAGACGGAAAATAGAGGTACGACTGCTGATTCTTACACAAATGCACTGTATAAGCACATACATGAGTGCATGGATCGTGCCATCCCCAACAAAACCAAGATGCTATCCCCCAAAAAAAGGAAGCCAATCTGGTGGTCCTCTGCCATAAACAAAGTCTACAACAGAAGGACGAAGCTGTTGCAAAAAAAGAGTAAAATCCCAAGATTGGAGGAAATCCCACTTCAGCCTGAACAAGAAGCTGAGATCCCTCATAAAATCCTCCAAAGCCAGTTATGAAAATAAAATTGCCAAAACACCAAAAAATGTACCACAAAGTGCCAAACTGAAGCAATACACAAATAAAGACACTTAGAAGGACACTGGACTGGAAATACCATAAATACGTTTATTACAAACACAGATTCATACATAAACGCTCCTTGTAAAATACGTTTTCATCATGAAATGACTTTATCAGATAAAAGCCATAAAAAAGTTCATCTCAAATAACATGATCAATTAATTTACTCCAATCACAACACATATAAAATATTTAAACAAATGAAGCAAATAGAACCATTAGCCATTTAAAACAATACTAACCCAGAAATCACTGACCTGCTAATCTATCTCAAAACCTAAAACATGAATTAAAAACATTCTTATAAGACTTATATAAACAAAATATAATATAAATATATATAAAATCATCATAATCACCCCCTTTTTCCCATTTACATGGGGTCGGGGTATCGTATTAACTGTCATCAACTCTCTCAATTCAGTGCCACTGTCCTGCCTTCTTCAACACTCATGCCTGACTGTCGCAGATCTTCTTTCACACAATCCAGCCACCTCTTTGCTGGATGCCCTCGCTTCCTCTTACCTTCTTCCTGTCTGTCCCAAATCTCCCTCACCAGATTGTCTTCTGCTTTTCTACACATGTGCCCATACCATCGTAATCTGTTTTCTTTGATCTTTTCTGCAATTGGAGCTACTTTGGCTTCTGCTCTTATGTCCTCATTTCTTCTCCTGTCCTGCAGTGTGCATCCTACCACCTTTCTCAGGCACTTCATTTCCATCACCTCTAGCTTCTTCAACTGTTCTGCCTTTACTGCCCAGGTTTCTGTACCATACAGCAGTACTGGTCGCACCACTGTCTTGTACACCTTACTTTTCAGCTTCTTTGGCATTCTTCTGTCATATACTACACCTGATACTCTATGCCAGTTGGCTGCAGCCCCTCTGATTCTAGCTTTGACCTCTTCATTCAGACTACCCTTCTCCTCAACCACCTCTCCCAGATATATATAAAATGTAATGCTTTGGAAAATACTAAAGAAGAAAACTTGTATAAATTACATATAAACATAGTACAACCTATTAATGAAGGGGAAATAATGCAAACTTAGAGTTTTGCTGCTCTAAGTTTCCATACTGGGGCAATAGAAATAGTATTGTTCATCCCCAGAAATTTATTTGCCTCCAGTACCACCTGCCAAAAAGTTCTCTATATTCAATATATAATTCCCAGGGTCCCCCTCTCACATCTTTTGTCACTACTTCCAAAATAAAAAAGAAAAGGATGCATTTGAACAACCAGTACTATGTCTATATAAGGCATTACTGTTGTTGTGGTTCCTGATCTCATATAGGTGTTTATAAAATCTTTTCCACAATTTTCTTTCAGCTTTTCCTACATAAAAACCAGTGCATTCTTTGCAAACCACTAAATAAACCACCTCACTAGTATCGCATGTAGCATACTCCTTGCATATGCGTTTCCTGTTTCTAAATGACAAGTATAAACTGTCTCCATGCTGTATAAAAGGGCACTGAGAACAGTGTCCACATGTATAAGTTCCTTCTTTGTTATGTCCATATGGGTAAACATTACCACCTTTTTATTCTATAATATGTTTAATATTGGAACCTTTCCTCACCACATATTTCAAAGGGGTATCAAAAATTTCTAAGTCAGAAATAGCAGCAAATCTGTTCCATTCTTTTTCACCGGTTTTCAAAATTGCCCCTGCATCCCCACTAAAATTAATGATAAAGGCACGTGCAAAAGCTATGCTGTTGTCAGTGGTAACATCGGCATTCATTGTCTCCTGGGTATTTTGCCCCAAAATTGGTGCAAACCTACCATTCCTACCTAAACTTACTTCCACTTGAATTTCTTTTAACAGGTCAAGCAGATATCATCTTTCAGTAAACATCTGCTCCAACAATCACAAAGCATTCTACAGCTATGTCAGGAATCTCAATGGCAACATTCAGATCTGCTCTGAGCTACAGCATAATGGCACTAAATATACTGAACCAACCGATATTGCCAACATCCTGGCAGATAGGTTCAGTGCTAACTTTACCCCTCTCTCACCCTCCAAAGGGCCCATCTTAATACTGGAAGAATGCAAAACTCCTGTAATCATGGATGAACAAGTAAATACTGCACTCTTCCAAAGCCAAGAACACAGCATCCATGGGACCAGACAACATCCCAGGTTGCGTACTGCATGAACTACAGAACTAACTGGCAACCCACTTAAGTACAATTTTCAATCATAGCCTCACGTCAGGCTATGTGCCTACTGAATGGTGCACAAGGATGGTTATCCCACTCCACAAAGGGGGTGCCACCATGGACCCCAGAAACTTCCACCCCATTAGCCTGACAAGCCTTGTCTTCAAGGCCATGGAATGTATCGTCTTGGAGCTTATAAACAAAGGCATAGGTAACCTCCACACCCTGGACCCCACTCAGTTTAGGCTTGTCAAAGGTAGATCATGTCTACTAAACCTGATTGACTTCTTTGAAGCAGTCACCAGAGCCATAGATGAGGGCAAGGTAGTGCACACAGCCTATCTTGACCTCGCCAAGGATTTTGATACCATCCCCCACTCTGGAATTATAGATAAAACTCACTAAACTGGGCATAAATCCCTATGTCACAAGATGGGTGGCCAACTGGCTCACTGACAGAACCCACACAGTAAAAGTAGCCGGCTCCATGTCTGACTTAAGACCAGTGAATGTATAGTAACAAAAGTTTGGCCCTGGGTCTTCCCTTCATCAGCATCTACTTCTCTGAAGTGCAGGCCAACACAGAAGGTCTTTGGCTAACAAAGTTCACAGATGACTGTAAACTGGGAGCCATAACAGAATCACCTAATGATATAGACATTCTACAAAAGAGCCTCACATAGACAGATACTTAGTGTCAAAGTCATGACCTCAAGCTCAGTGCCAAGAAGTGCACTGTCATCCCCTTTGGGAAAAACTCAGTACCCATGAACTACCGCGTAGGCAGTAGCTCACTAAACACCAAAAGTGTAGTAAGAGACCTCAGGAGACAGGTGGACAGTAGTCTCTCCTTTGATAACTACATTGCCACAGTAGTTGGAGAATCCTTCTTGGTGGCACACCTCATCACAAAAGGGTTCTCCTCTAGAAAAAAGGAGATTATTATTCACTTTTAGGATTACTAGCCTCAAACAGATGCCATACACAGACCATCTCAAAAAGCTCCAGCTCTACTCCATCACATATCGCCTACTCAGAGGTGGTCTCTGCCTAACATATAAAGCTATGTCAAACCCAGAGCTGTTGGACATGCTATACTTAAAGAAATCCAAATCTCTCCGAACCACATGCTCCAGTGAACTAAACCTTGTCACCACAATAAATAGAACATGCTGGAGAGATAGATTCCTGTCCCAGAGACTTCCCATTACTCTGGATCTGGAACAAGCTACACATTCATGTCAAGCAAAGCTCCTCATTGGCCCTCTTTAAGAAAAATCTTGATGACTGGATGGGAAATAGAAAATTCACCCCGGGGATCACTTCTGTGGCACTGCTCGACAGGGGCACAGGAAAATAATTTTCTTGGGTGGTGAAAGCCAGGAAACCTTTTTGTCTAGGCTTATATAGGCCCCAGGGCTGATAGCTTAATACCTAACTATGAACCTATGAACCTATGAAGACACATTAAGTATCAGTAGCACAGTGCTACACAAACATATATTTTTTTTACCACATAACACAGCCTTTGGATTAATGTGAATGGTAGCTCCAAAAAAAATGAAAGAGACATATACGTAAACTTTTATGCCCCCCCCCCCCCAATAATTTTCTTAAAATAGTTTGGCTCATGACATGCTTGCTGGTTTTCAAAACACATCTAAGAGAACACCTTATGGCCTCCTGTACATTACTGGATAAACAACTTACTTCCTCAATTTATCCTCCACAGTCCATCACACCTTTCCCTCACCCCTACCATCTCCTAACAACCCCTCTTCTATATAATTATACCTCTCACTACAAATATTAGAGTTACTTTTCAGCTTTATTGCTAACCACTTTCTTCCATCCAGAATAAGCTTTCCTATTTCTCCCAACATTACTATTATCCTATTATCTATCTATTTTCACCATCATTGGAAAGTGTGATAAACGATCTTTGAAGTTTTTAATACTGTTTGTATAATGCAATTCTTTCAGTCAAGTCTACAGTTTTTAAACTTTAAATTATATTTCTGTAATGCATCTATATATTTCTCCTGTTTCGATCCTACTGTAAATTTAAAGTCATGTAGCACTTAATGCATGCTCTGGAGCTTTTCTCATAGGTTCATAGGTTCATAGGTTCATACTAGGCTATCTGCCCTAGGGCATTTATAAGCCTAGCCAGAGTGTGTGTGGCTTTCACCACCCCTTAGGATGAGAATACTATACCCATTAGTTTGCTGTGCCTCTGTCCAGCAGTGATACAGAGATGATTCCATCCACTCGTCAAGATTTCTCTTGAACAGAGTCAGTGAGGGGCTTTGTGAGTGTCAAAAGAGAGGTTACTGTCAACTTGGGTCCCCAGGTCCCTGATAACTTCTTCCGTGTTTAATGGATTACCACCTATGTGGTAATTAGGGGTTATTTTCCCAAAGGGTATGACTATACATTTTTTGGCATTTAGCTTAAGGCCATGGCTCTGGCACCAGTTATCCATTTCTATGAGACCTTTCTGGAGGATGTCTGTGTCTGATGGAGTGTCAATTATGGTGCCCAGTTTGCAGTCATCTGCAAATTTTGTCAGCCATGTTTGCCTGCACTTCAGAAAATAAATGCCGAACAAGAGGGGCCCAGGACAGAGAGTCTGACATGGCGCCAGCAACTCTAACCCTGTGTGTTCTGTCCTTGAGCCAGTTTGCAACCCATCTTGTGACATATGGGTTTACATCTAAGCTGGTGAGCTTTTCTATGATGCCAGTGGGGTATTGTGTCGAACCTTTTGCTAGGTCAAGGTAGGCTGTGTGAACTGCCTTACCTCATCAATGGCCTTAGTGACTGTTTGAAAAAGTTGACCAAGTTCAAGAGGCAGGATCTGCCCTTGACAAAGCCAAATTAGGTAGGATCCAGTGTCTGTAGGTCCCCAATGTCTTTATTTATGAGTTCCATTGTGATCCTCTCCATAGCTTTGCAGACAAGGCTTGTCAAGCTTATCCTTTGTGGAGTGGGACCACAGTTGTCGTCACGCCATTCTTTGAGTGCGTATCCTGTAGTAAGGCTAAGATTAAACAGCAGCCTTATGTGTGGGTTTAGTTCCTCATTGAGTTCCGGGGACACCGTCCGGTCCCATTGATGCTGTGTTTTTGCTTTAGACTCACCTGGGCATCTGAGATGTTTGGGAGGCTAGACTCTGGTGGGATAGATAGTTCTCCTTCTGGGGGAGGAGGGAGAAATTTGCACTGAACCTGTCTGCCAGTATGTTGGCAATGTCTGTGGGTTCAGTGATTTTTTTATTATTTTGGACTAATTCTGAGCATATCTGGGAGTTTCCACCCAGGTTTCTAACATAGCTAAAGAAGGCTTTATGATTGTCTTTTGTGTCATTAGCGATTTTTCTCTCAAAGTTGGCCTTGGATGATTTTATGAGTTTTTGCTAGTATTGATCAGAGATGCCTTCCCATTTAGGGATTTTGCTCTGTCATGTAGTAGCTTTCTCCTCTTGTTGTAGAGTTTGTTTATGGCTGGAGTCCACCAGACCCGGGCCTGCCTTTGGTGGAAAGGGTCTTGATTTTATTAGGGATTGCTTGATCCATACATTCCTGGAGGTGCTCGTAGAAGGCATTTGTAAGGGTTTCAGCAGCGTGGGTTGTGGTTTCCACTGGCTCGGGGCCTTGAAGGATCAGTCTTAAGAAGTGTGAAGTTTGCTTTTGAGAAGTTCTTCACTGTGGTCTTTTTGCTGGGGGTGAGGGATGTGGATCTCCAGTGAGATTAATTTATGATCTGAGGATATACTTTTTGTCCCCATGTTTGTGATGATCAGGTCTAGTATATTTTCTCCTCTTGTGGGAATGGTGACTAGTTGTTCCATAGCATTTGAGTTTATGAACTCAAGGAACCTTTGGGCTAGGGTGTTGGGGCTTGAGTAATGTTCCCAGTCTATGTTTGGGTAGTTGAAGTCACCCAATATGATGGTGTTTGGAGAGACATTCATACTCTCCAGTGTCTTCAGGAAGGCTGTGTGGGTTTCCTGAGTTTGAGAAGGTGGTCTGTAGCATATTACAAACTGTAGGGCAGTTTTACCTATGGTTAATTGCACCTGGATGGTCTCGATGTGCCACTACCCTGGAGGTGTGGGTATCCTTTATGAATATGGATACTCCCTCCTTTCGTCTGGATTTTGGGGCGGAGCATGATATGAGGTATAACCTGATAGTGCTGGGGTGCTCTCAGGAGCCTTGAACCAGGTTTCAGTCAAAGCACAGACATCGATGTTCTCCATACTGAGGAGGGCTTCGAGTGCATCTTGACCTTAGTTTTCTCCATTTTTGTTTTCTAGGGTTTATCAAAAGGCACTATGGGGGTAGAGCCTTTGCCAATATCCGGAAGCCCAGGGTGACAGGTGCGGCAGACAGACATTAGAATGACACCAGTAATTAAGCCAATTATTAAAGCTGATCATTTTCTCTCTGTATTGTGGCATCATTCTTGGTGAAGGTAGGCTACTGCTCAGGGTCAGGGTCATACCGGCCTGGGATACATAATCTGAGAGCTCCTCTATGTCTCTTTTCATGTAGTTCACACCGGCATGGACAATGACTGAGTCATACTTGTACTTGCTGTGGAGTGACCTGAGTGCTTGTGTTATGTGGCTTCTAGCCTGACAGGCAGCTTACTGTGATCTTTTCCTTGTTCAGTCTGGTGAGTGGGACGTCAGTGTGTCTGACTATGGAGTCACCTATAACAAGTGTGTCTGGCATTGTGTTTGGCCTTAAGGGCTGTGACTGTTTAGCACACTGACTTTGAGAACTATGTGTTGCATGTCTTATGTCTTGAGGTGGTAGTTGCTTGGGTGTCTGCTTTGGAGGTCTCTGTAGTTTTGGTAGATTTTTGATCAGTGCCTCCGAGTATGTCTTTGTGTGTTTATGTGTTTGTTTTGCAGTTGTGATAGTTCTATGTGAAACTGGGTTTGTGGTGTGCGTGGTTTCCTTCTCCTCCTGTCTGGTCTTGCCAGTCCTGAGTTGAGAGAGCTCAACCTCCAGTTTGGCTATATAGTTGCATCTCTCATATGTATTTGTGTTTTGTGGGAGAAGGAGTGGGTTGTCTGTGTACATGAGGCAATTGTAACATTGCCTCAAGATATTCACCAGCTGAACAGGAGATGCTAGAAGAAGTGAAAAGTTTGCTGTGTAACTGAGTCAGAAGGGACCTATAGGAAATGGGTACTCAAAGGATTCTAGGCTAATGTAGTACTTTGTTTAGTATACAAGTACTTTACCTATATAAAAATGCTTTAGGAGCAAGTGCTGAGCTTTACCTATATAAAAATGCTTTTGAGATAGAGAATAGACTGTTTAGATTGCAAGTAGAGAAGTTCTAAGGGAAAAATTGAAAAGCAGACTTTATGGAGCCAGAAATAGTTTAACCTTGTTTAACCGGCGCTGCCCGATGGTGCTCTATGGGCAACTCCACGCTAAAGCGGGCTTAATGGCCAATAGACTACAAGTTTCTGGCTGGAACCACTGCTCTAGGGACAAATAGGCTGCTCAGTGCTCCCCACTCCCACTGGTGAACAAAGAAGCTTCCCTTTATCCAAATAATGATATGGAATAGAACAGGAACCAAGCCAAAGCCCAGAGATCAGCAAACTCTGAAGACTGGACTATTCTAGTTCAGTAAGGCAGGAAAACAAGATTTTTTTGCAGAAAAACAGACAGTAAATGCTATAATTGTTTTAACGGCTAGCGACTTGAGTGTGTTAGCCTACAGGTAAAATTAAACAACAAATAACTTTTTTAAAATGCAAAACAGTTAATCAACACAAAAACAGTTTAAATAGAATGCAGAGCTGTATAAACAGGTGAAAATGCAGTCGCTAAGCAGTAAATAATCAAAAAGCCAGAAAAATACTTAAATCAGGAAAAGTCACTCTTTTGCTCTCTGCTGCTTGTAGAACTCTGCAGGACACCACGAGGAGCTGTGCTGAGTTGAATACAAGCTTAAAAAGCGCTAAAGTGGGCTTTATTACAGGGGCTGAAAAGAGCTAGGAATTGACCCAAAATGGCCAATAGACTACAAGTTTCTGGCTGGAACCACTCCTCTAGGGACAAACAGGCGCTCAGTGCTCCCCACTCCCACTGGTGAACAAAGACACTTCCTTTTATCCAAATAAGGATATGGAATAGCACAGGAACCAAGACAAAGCCCAGAGGTCAGCAAACTCTGAAGACTGGACTATTCTAGTTCAGTAAACAAGATTTTTGTTTTTTGTTTTTCTTTTGCAGAAAACAGAAGAAAAACAGACAGTAAATGCTATAAATGCTTTTAAGTGTGTTAGCCTACAGGTAAATTAAGCAACAAATAACTTTTTAAAAGTGCAAAACAGTTAATCAGCACAAAAACAGTTTAAATAGAATGCAGAGCTGTATGAACAGAGCAGTAAATCAAAAGCCAGAAAAAATACTTAAATCAGGAAAAAGTCACTCTTTTGCTCTCTGCTGCTTGTAGAACTCTGCAGGACACCACGAGGAGCTGTGTTGAGTTGAATACAAGCCAAAAGCCGCTAAAGTGGGCTTTATTACAGGGGGCTGAAAAGAGCTAGGAATTGACCCAAAATGGCCAATAGACTACAAGTTTCTGGCTGGAACCACTCCTATAGGGACAAATAGGCCGCTCAGTGCTCCCCACTCCCACTGGTGAACAAAGATGCTTCCTTTTATCCAAATAAGGATATGGAATAGCACAGGAACCAAGACAAAGCCCAGAGATCAGCAAACTCTGAAGACTGGACTATTCTAGTTCAGTAAGGCAGGAAAACAAGATTTTTTGACCTCCACAGGAAATAGGTCATTTGTTACAGCCAAGCTACTCCTATCAACAAATGAAAAATTAAATTAAATTAAATAAATACAATTGATTTTCTGTGGTAATTTCATTAGTGCTTTATTATGGGTTAATATGCATTCATATATTATGAAGTGTTTTATTTTTTGTGTACTCAGGTTAGTTTGATTGGCTGTCTTCTTCCTGTTTCTATGGAGGCTGTTAGTCTTTTTTGTCATCATACTCTGATAACTTCCTGTTCCTGTCTGTGCTGATTTATTTCCTTTATCCGAGTGGGGGTATGTTTTAGCTTTAGTCAGGAGGTTATTACTTCTTTAACTTTTTTGACTGCATTTTCCTATTCAAAATCAGATAATGTGCTTCTAATTGAGGTTTTAGTGCTTTTATTACTGTAAACTATATTCAGCTTGTATGATGGTCTGGCTTTCTGCCTTTTTTGCTTTGTATTTTAATGTACATTTAGTAATGCATTTGAGATGGAGGATGTTTCTTCTGTTTGGTGGTCTCTTATAATAATTTCACTAGCTTGGTTTTCTTTATTTCCCTATTTTTTGTTTTGTTTTACAGCAATGTCTGTGTTTGAAGTATAACTATGTTAAATGACTTTTTGAAGATTATAGTCATTTACTCTGTAAGGGTTCTCTGTGGATGATCAGGGTTAGTTTACTATAAGCTGTCTTTCCATGGCAAACTGTATATATATATATATATATATATATATATATATATATATATATATATATATATACACACACACACACACACACACACACACACACACACACACACACACACACACACAAGTGCAGTGGATATAAAAAGTGTACACACTCCTGTTAAAATGCCAGTTTTTGTGATGTAAAAAAATTAGACCACAATAAATTATTTTGAAACTATTCACACCTTTAATGTGACCAATAACCTGTACAATTCAACTGAAAACAAACAAATCTGTTAGGGGAAAATATGGAAAATAAAAAAACATACAATAAGCTGGTTGCATAAGTGTGCACACTCTTAAACTAATACTTTGTTGAAGCACCTTTTGATTTAATTACAACATTCAGTCTTCTTGGGTACACACCTGCCATCAATGAAAGAGACTCTGATTAACCCCAAATAATGTTCAGCTGTCTTAGTAGGATTTTCCTGACATTTACTCAGTTGCCTGCTACAGCAAAAGCCATGGTTCGCAGAGGGCTTACAAAGCATCAAAGGGTCTCATTGTTGAAAGGTATCAGTCAGGAGAAGGGTACAAAAACATGTCCACAGCATTGGATATTCCATGGAACACAGTAAAGACAGTCATCAAAAAGTGGAGAAAAAAAAAAAAAAAAAAGTGGAGAAAATATGGGACAGCATTGACATTGCAAAGAACTAGATGTCCCTTCAAAATTGATTAAGACAAGACAAAAACTGGTCAGGGAGGCTGCCAGGAGATCTACAGCTACACTGAAGGAGTTTCAGGAATGTCTGGCAAGTACTGGTTGTGTACTACATGTGACAGCAATCTCCCATATTCTCCATATGTCTGGGCTATTGGGGTAGGGCTGGAAGATGGAAGCCTTTTCTCACACAGAAAAACAGACAGGCCTGGCTAAAATCTGCAAAACTATGCATCAAGTCTCCCAAAATCATGTGGGAAAATGTGTTATGGTCTAAAGAGACCGTATATCTCAACCTGGAAACATCAAAAATCTGGACAAGGCCCATTAAAAATAGGTACAAATCTGTACGCTGATTAACATGAAATTTGCATATATAATTACATAACCCCACCCACTCCAATAGAATTGTGGGATACCGATTTTCAAATGCAAACTGAAGAACAAAACCAAAATATAGCACCAGTCCTTCTGCAGCCATTCCAATGTTCCATCATGTGGCTATTTTTCCCCATTTAACACTGAATTAACTGACCAAACTTCACTAAAACAAGTTTGAAGAAAGATCACACCAAGCCACAGTGAATTATGTTAGCGCTTTTGTTTATTGGATAAGCAAACTTCATCAGACAATAAAAAGAAAACCAAAGGGATTCTTAAATATCCCAAATTACATGATATCATCATACCAATTTACACATTTTCAAACCCTGCCTCCATTTTAAAAGGTAACTACAAAAAGTTACCTTAACTTATTAAACCTATCCTAACATACACATTTAGGTATAAGCAACATTATACAGATAAAAATATAAATATATGTAAATGCAACTTCATACAGGTCACATCCACTGAATTAAATAGACTTACAGGCAAAAACATCCATAAATTTATTATATACCTAACTAAACCATGCAATACATAGCAAAATTTTGCTCCGATCCAAGAAACAAAAGGGGACTCAGCAACTACTACCTTGATGAAGTTAAAATAAATATGTAAAAAATGTTATGATATTATTAATAATGGTAATACAAATGGTAAAAATGATACTGCAGCACTGACAAATGGCTACCTACCAAGCGATTTTAGTTTAAGAATACACTTAATAGACAAGCTGTCATTAAGTCCTGGAGGTGTATGGGCATTAAGTCTCAACTGCCATGCTAATTCCTTTTCATCCAATTTCAACGATGATGTACCCCCCTATCATTATCCACTATTTTATTGATGGCAAGGAAAAGGAAACAATGAGATGGATTAGCCTTAACATGCCTTGCTAGAGCATTATTTAGATTCAGTTTATTGATATATAATATCAATCGATAAAATAGTGGAGGGCTTAATTATAGTGCTCTTGCTAAGCACATGAATGAGAGGGGTGAGGGACACAGGTTTATCTTCATGGTTTTAGAAGTTGTTCATGAAGGTCTAAGAATGGGTGATTTAGTTAATGAGACCAAGCGCATGGAGTTGTGCTGGATTCTGTGGCTCAGATCTCACAAAGGGACAAGGTGAAATGATTTTTTTGTCCATAAAACCCATATTGAAAATGAGGAAACTGAGGAGATGATACATATTTATTTTTATTTTTTGTTTTTATGTATTGTTTTTGCGTGTTGTTGTATATGTGAATTGTTGAATTGTTATATTGTTTTATCATTTTTTTATGTTTTTAGGAATTGCTTTTTCAGAGGTCAGTCTGGGTTTATGTGCTTTGCTATGTCATGTGACAGCTTGTATCATGGCAATGGATGAACACTTCTCATTTTTGTTTACATTGGTGTAACAGTCACCAATCTACTTTAGTCATATTTCTGTGTGGTACTGATGAATTTTTTTCTGCTTAGTGTTGCTGGGAGTTACTGCACAGTTAATTGCCAGAGATGTTGTTTTATGCTTTTGGAGGCTCATAGACTTTGCAAACTCAGGAACAAGAATTATCCATTATGGTATCTATGTATGATCTATCCTACTGTTTACTTTTACTATTGTGAACTCCCTGCGAAGTAGAAAGGATATTCTTTGCTCTTTTACATGTGCAACATCTGTATATTTCTCTAATACCTTGTTTATCAACTCTCTGTAAATCTCAGATGTTCTTCGTGTTTCACTGTTGCAGCCATTACATTTGGGGTAATCTTCTGGCAGGTTGCCCTCAGTCAGCCTGAATAACAAAGTCTTGGGTCCTGTGTCAGTTGCTGTCTCCTCTTCCATGATGTCAGGTCGTCAGGGGTATAAAACATGCAGCCAATGCCATTTTATTCAGTCTTTCTTGCCACACAGTGCCCGAAGCAGAAGCAGTTCGCAAGTGCTGGTTGACCGACTCCTGAAATTTTCACATTCAAGTTTCAGAACCAAAGTCTTCAAACTAAAGCTAAGTACCCTGTTGGGGAAACTTTTTCTTGCTCCTTAACGATGTTAGTAAAAGTTAATAATTGCATTACTTGTGGGAAGCAAATACCTCATAAGGAGTTTCATTTGTACTGTATTCCTTGCCTAGGCCCTGATCACAATGTGCCTTGCTGTCAGTTTTGTGCTAGATTTAACCAACACACTATTAAGCGTTGGTATATTTTTGCTTCTAAATATTTTGATTCAAGATTTAATTATCCTGAAATGTTGTCAGTTAGCAATCCGACTACCAGAGTTAATAAAAAACGCAAAGAAAAAGACAGAGATAGACTGTCGAGGTCCAAAACCGAAGCATCTCCTAAGCCAGTCGCCAGTTCGCTGGTACTCAGTGAGGCACTTTCGCAGCCCTTGATACCCGCTTCTTTTGAGTCCCAGGCCTCTACCGAGACTTATTCAGAGTCCAGTATGCCGCGAGATTCTCAGAGTATTGAACCTGCAGATGTCTCTCCCTTGGATGGGTCTGGAGTCACTGAGCAGGCACCGGCTTCTGAGGGTGTTTTCAGGCCTAAACATTTTTATATTAAACCGATGCCAGCCTCAAAAACAAGGTCAAAAACATATTTTATGTCTAAAAAAATGATGCATGAGCCAGGTGCTCAGGCCCCTATGCCTAAAAAACAGATGATCAAAATTGCTGAGGATTTAATTACCTTGATTAGTGGTTCCCAATCCCCCCTGCTAAGAGGCCTAGGCAAGGCACTGATTATGAATCTTCAGATCAGGTTTCCATTTCTTCTGATTCCTCTTCCGATCATGAATTTTCTATTCCACCCTATGAGGATTCTGATGAAGAGGAATCCTTCCCATCTGCATCTCCTCCTGAGGATTACTCTTTTGGAGAGACTTTGCATACTTTAAGGGAACATTTTCACTGGGAGAATCAGGACTTCTCTGAATCAAAAAAGAGGCTTAGAGATTTCCTTCTTCTTCCTCAGCATAGGCATTTGTCAATTCCTCCTGTATTAGACATTGTTGATGATGTGTTTTTGGATTCAGGCATGGCTCCTGATTCTCTGCCTCCGGCTCCTAGTAAGCCAGACAGATATTACAGGGTTCCTGACTCCCACAAATTTCTATTAAAAAATCCTGCTGCTGATCCTGAGACTATTTCTCAGGGTCCCAAGGGTGTAAAGGCCTCTACAGCCAAAAATCCTACCCCCTCTGACAGAGATTCCAGGGAGCTGGACAGATGGGGAAAGAAGGTTTATATGTCTGCAACCTTGGCAATCAGGGCCTTAAACTGCAAGTTTAATATGCTTAAATATCAACAACATGTTATGGGTTTACTGAAACAGAAAATTATGTTGATTTCTGATTGTGTGGAAAATAAAGAGTTACAGGAATTATTGCATTCAGCAGAACAGGTTGGAAAGCATACTTTGCAATGTGGTTTTGATTCCTTGGAGGCCTCTTGTAGGGCCACCATTACTGGATCTGTGATTAGAAGGCATGCCTGGCTCAAGGAACAAAATCTGCCTGATCATGTTAAAGCTAAATTGTTGGATTCCCCTTTGCAGCATGATACTCTGTTTGGTAATAAGGCAGAAGAGGTTTTAAAGAAAATGGAAGACAAAGCTAAATCTATGCAAACTGTAAAAGATTTCTTGCAAGTGCAGCCACCCAGGTTCAGTAGACACTGGCCTACTAAAAATCGGTCCTTTCCTGTGTCCAACAGTGCCACTCAAGGCAAATCCACATGCTCAAAAGGCTCCAGGTACCAATCACAGAGTTCTTACAGGTGAAAGCAATGGGGTGCTGCCACATCCAAAACTGGATGAAACTAAGCACAACCCTACAGTAAGCAGTCTCAATGACTTTCCTCTACCATCATCAAGCACTTACCTTTTGGCAGCCCCCTTGGGGGTAAAACTAGCACTTCATGCTCAGAATTGGCAGTTAATTACCCAGGACAAATGGGTATTAAACATAGTATCCCAGGGGAACAGATTTCATTTCCGTACTTTGCCAATTCCAAACAGATGGCTGGATCTGCCACAAAACCAGTGGGCAGAGGCCCAGAAATAAGTCATGTCCCTCATGGATATGGGGGCTATTCAACTGGTACCAGAAAATGAAAAAGGACAAGGTTTTTATTCAAGACTTTTCCTGGTACCCAGAAAAGACACTTTATGGTGTCCAATACTGAACTTATCGATTTTGAACACGTTCCTGGACATTCCAAAATTCAAAATGCTGACTTTACAACAGCTACTGCCTATGCTAGGCAGGAATGCTTGGTCAGTAACTCTAGACTTGAGGCATACCTGCATATCCCAATAAGGGAATCATGCTGAAGATACCTCCACTTCAAAGCAGGTTTTTTGCATTAACAGTTCTCTGCACTACCCTTTGGCTTATCTACTGCGCCCAGGGTCTTTACAAAGTGCCTGGCACCAGTAATTGCATTCTGCAGACAAAGAAGCATACAAATTTATCCTTATCTGGACAACTGTCTCATTCAAGCAGAGGACAAGGACACTCTTCTTCAACATCTGGCATTTGTAAAAAGGCTTCTAGCATGCCTAGGGTACACCATAAACGAAAAGAAATCACAACTGGTACCCCCTCAAATAATTACATTCCTGGGTGCACGCTTGAATACAACTGCCCAGATGGCGTACCTTATGCCAGACAAAGGCAACTGACAACATACTTCAAACAAATGGCAACAAAAACCCAGTTATCTGCAAGACAAATTCTGCAGGCTTTGGGGTTCATGGCATCCTGCATTCTACTAATTCCATATGCGAGACTGCATATGAGGAAACTTCAATGGTACCTAAAAGGTTTATGGAGTCAACATTGTCACAGTCTGGAATCAATGATTCCTCTCATTTCCTGCCTATAACAGGAGTTTCTTTGGTGGGCAGAGACATGTCACCAAAACAAGGGACTGTCATTCACTCAACCCCCTGCCACCCAAACCTTAACTACAGATGCATCAGACTATGCTTGGGTGGCCCACTTGGTGGGGAGATGCATTCAGGGCAAATAGAGCCCAAACCAAATGCATCTGCATATCTACCAGGAAGAGATGCTAGTTGTTCACAATGCTCTGACAGCCTTCAAGGACTTACTTCATCCAGGACAACTACTGATAAAGATGGACAACACCACAGTTATGTGGTACATAAACAAGCAGGGTGGTACACATTCCTACCCCCTTTGCAGACTAGCCATGGCCTTATGGAACACAGCCTTGACTTACCAAATACATCTTCAAGCTAAATTCCTGCCAGGAAAACAAAATACTCTGGCAGACGACCTAAGCAGAAATCTTATGGACCCTCACGAATGGAAACTGGATCCACAAATCTTCAACATGTTAACACAGAAATGGGGGAGCCCAGACACAGATGTATTTGTCTCTCCCCAAAATTATCAGTTGGACAAATTCTGCACAAGAACTCATCACAAAAAAGCATGGACAATGGATGCCCTATCCTTCAGCTGGAAATACCTATCCATCTATGCCTTTCCCCCTCTGCCTCTACTCTCCAAGGTCTTACTAAAAGTCAGACAGGAAAAAACAAAAATGATCCTAGTTGCCCCGGACTGGCCTTGCCAGCACTGGTACCCACTTCTAAGGAATATGTCTCAACTTCCTCCATGGTACTTCCCTCAAATACCTCATCTACTGTCTCAGCAGAACAATCAAATTCTGCACACTCAGCTCCAAACTCTGAATCTTGCAGCATGGCTGATCAATTAACTATTCAAACAACACCTCTCAGTAAATCTGTGATGGATGCCATTTTGGAAGCCAGAAGATCTAGTACTAGAAAATATTATGCTGATAAATGAAAGATATTCTGTGCTTGGAACCAAGCACAAGGAACAAACACAGCAAAGCCCAATATTCCTCAGATTTTACAATATTTGACTGAGATGCTTGACAAGAGCCTATCTTTTTCTTCTATAAAAATCCATGCTTCTGCCATCTCAGCTCATTACAACACAAAGCCATAATCCAATACTGTGTTTCTCAGCATACTTAATGAAAAGGCTTTTATTTGAAGAACCTCCATGGCTAACAAATCAAGAACTCATACACACTTAAAAAAACAGGGCTTATCACAAAACAGCAAAACCTTCAAGTATGCAAACATTTCCATAACCATACCAAAACAAAATTACAGCTGACAAAAAACTGATACTATACCATACTCTAGGACACACATCAAAACAATCCAAAGCTTTTCTGGTCATCCATTAAGTATTTGTTATCCTTTGGGAAGAAAGGCCAACTAAATCCATCACTTTATCAGAGACAACATCAAAATGTAATTGGTACTTCATTGATATTATGACCATAACATAAATCATCCACTAACTCAAGTACATGCCAACATGCTCACCCTCACACTGCATGCTGTACCCACCTTCTCTGTAAAACACACCTACAAAACTAAATCACTCTAAACTTACTCCAGATACCCTCCCCAAAGAGTATTTCAAACTTGCCACAGATGTTATAGCCTAACCTGTATTCATATTAATAAATCCACAGTGAATTCTATGGCCCATCCCTTTGGGGAAACAAATCATACATTATTTTACTACATAAGGGTGAAAACTACACTGATTTTTTAAACTTTAGGCCAGTTGCAATACTGTTTCTTTTATCCAAAACCTAGAAAAATGTTTCACAAACAAGTTCTCTAACACATCCAAGACTATCAGCTTCTCACCCCTACTTAGCATGGCTTTCAACCAGGACACAGTGCTATCACTGCACTTCTAAATTTTCTCAACATAGTTATCCAAGGAAGAAACTGTGACAACTTGGTTTCTGCCTTATTTCACAAGTTATCAAAAGCCTTTGATACTGTATCTCATCCCAAGCTATTACAACAGGTGTCTTCTTTTTTCTCTTATTCCCCATGCCTAGAATGGTTCAACAGCTACCTATTGGATTGACAATGGTCTCTCAAATGGCAAATAGCCTGTTCAGCTTTCCTAGATGTTCATACTGGAGTCCACCAAGGACCTATTCTAGCTCCTCTGCTTTTTAATAGTTTCACTAATGGCTTCCATGCTGCATTCAAACATCTATCCTTAATGCAATATGTCAATGACTCAGACCTCATATATTCTGCCAAAACTCTGTACCACCTTCATCATATAAACCAGCAATCTTTTAAATCCACTGAATCCTGGCTTAATAACTCTGAGCTCCTACTAAATCCAAAGAAAATAAAGTTAGTCCTATTCCTTCCCGAAATACACAACCTAAACAGTGCTGTTTTCACTTTTACCTCCCTAAATAACCCAAAACTAGAACTCATCACATACACAAATCTATTAGGGGTCATTATAGATGACAACTTGAAATTCAACTTGCATATACAAAGACTATCAAAAAGACACACAGGAAACATAGGGCACTTTATGGAAAACTTGCCAACCACACCTATGATGCTACAATAAGGTAATAGGGTTTTCAACAAGACTGTCTTGCAGGTCACACCACTGTATTGCCCTAAAAAAGTAAAACTGGCTTGAATTGCCTCATTAATTCACCTACTCTCATCTACATGTATCCTGCAATATAGTATACAGTCAACAAAAGTATACAACCCTAAGGGAAATCATTCAGCATTATACACAATCAAGATAATGGCACCTTGCAAGACACAGATCTTCTGAAGGTTCACAAGTCTATTGTGTCAGCAGAAGATGCCCCATGCTGTACTTATGTCACTATAATATGGAACACAATCCCAGTCTGTCTGAGATTTTCTAATAACCTTGTCACCTTTAGAACTGATCTTAAGAAAGACCTTTCATATTATTGGCTTTGCTCTTACACAGCCCATGGTTAACATCTCACAAGTTAAATATTATTTCTGAATGACACATATTAACTAAACTGTCATAAATATTTTCAACCTGTGTAATTATACCTAACTACTGTAAATATTGTAAATATCCCTGCCCTATCTCCAGTACCTTTTTTTGCAAGACTACTTTTTCAGTAATTAAACAATCTGGTCTCTCACCATTCACTAGCTTTTTCTTAACAGTCTTGCTTAACCTATAACCATTTTCTTACCCTGTCACTCATCTGACAATTCTTTCCTTGATTTCTTACTCTCTTTTTGATGGTCACTTTCTCCTCAATTAGTCTCTAGCACTAACAGGAAATAACACCAATATAATATTATCTATTCCACTAGCACTTTTTCATGTATGCACAACTTGTAATCATCTTCAGCTTCCTCTCAAATGTAGCATACTGTACACTCACAGACATAGTTAACTATGAAATGCAACCTACTTTAAATTCAACTGTCATTGTTTTTATTACTCTCCACATAAACAATTATTGAATTTTCTGTCCATAACTATCATTCTTTTAAGATTATTTAAAGTGTATTATTTCTAAATTTATGTCTTGATTCTATATAATGTTTGTACATAACCATTAGAATTGTGCAGTTAATCTAATTCATTACAGATTCATGTGATATTTGCAGCCTCTGAGGAGTTTTTTCTCCCTGGGCTTGGGCTGAAAATGTATTTTTTTTCTGCTGAGTGAGACTTTTCCAGTCAGCAAATAGTAAATAAATAGGTGAGCATCCAATGGTACACATGATCTCTCACTCTCTCTCTCTGTATATATATATATATATATATATATATATATATATATATATATATATATATATATATATATAGATATATATATATATATATATTTATTTATATATGCATATATATATATATATATATATATATATATATATATATACATATACATGTAGACATATATATATATATATATATATATATATATATATATATATATAGATATAGATATATAGACACACACACTCACTCTCACACAGTATATACACCTCCAGCCAACAAACTGGATAAATGTACATTTTCCTACTACATAGCTTTGGGGTGTGGAAGGAAATCAGAGGATCCAGGACAGACCCATACAGACACTGGGTAGACATACCTACTCTACAAAGAAGGGGCCCCGACTAAGAACTAAGTGCTGCCTAAGCGCTGCACTTCTATGCCACCAATATGCCTTCACTCACACACACACACACACACACACACACACACACACACACACACACACATAGAGGAGACATTTTCTAAAGTAATGATTAGATCATATAAGAGAGCTGCACTCTTTCCTTCTTGTTATTCCATGCTCTATCCATATCCATTCGTCCATTTTCAGTCATAATTCTTAAATTAGCACATTGGTATTCAGGTTACAGTTTCCAGTCTGGATTAGTGTATAGAATCCTCCAGCCATCTATTTATCTAGTCTATATTTTCGTTCTTTTCACTGCAGTTGGCTACTTATACATATTTTTTCATACTGCAAAACGTGTCTGAATATATTGTAAAATGTATAATGCACCCGGCTACCTTTGTGATTTTTTTCGGACTGATTCTGACCCACCATCAGTCTTCTCTTCTCAATAGGGGGTATTCATCAACAAATAACATACAATATTACAAAATAAATACTGCAATGAGTAGTGATGTGCAGGAGCGTATAATTCAGAGACAGAAAAATCTTGATCATGGTGCCAATGAGAATGTGTGGTATACATCATATGTAAATTATGTCATAATGCATGCAGATGACTGTCAGTGTTCTCTTGGGATCTATGACATAGGCGGGTGATGAAATGAAACTTGGCAGAGTGATTCAGAAATGTCTAGATTAGCACGAAGAGCTGTGTTGACCATCTGTGATGAGGGGCAGGATCTTCACACCTGTTATGATACATGGAGTAGCATCAGCATTAGCAGAGTAAATTGTGTTAGTAGTCACATTCAGAGCCAATGTCCATATTGTTTCATGTTGTCATTCTCTATGTCACAGGTAGATCCAGCAGAGTCTCACAGCCCATCAACAAGACAGTATTGACCGTTCTAGTGTGGACAGAGTCACTATACGAGAGTTAATGGACATGCTCCACTCACTTATGGGATCAATGAGAATGCATGGATGTCAAATCTAGTGGACACAAATGTTTGCATAGCATTAACCATACTTTCTATGGTACTTTTCTGTGTCCCACTGTGAACACATTAAATGTTTCACAGGCATCAGCTGCGTAAGTCCTAAAGCACTTCCTTGATGAGGTGCTGCAACATGTGGGGAAACATATATTCTTTCCACTGACAGCAGAGGACAGAAACACCACTAAGCAGACATTCTACAACACAAGCAGATTATATGAAGTCTTTTTCTCCATTGTCTGCACAAGATCGCAGATACTCCACATGGTGTAGAGTTTGTCAGCTGGAATTGCTTCTACTTCTTCATCTGCCAGATGTTGTGCAATGCACCTGGTATTGTATACTATGTGTCTTTGTGACATCCAGACAGTTCCTGTGATTCCCACATCTGGCACATGTGTGACCTTTGCCTTGGTTTCACACAGGAAACCTTGGGCGAATTTTCCCATAGCCATCTATGTTGTTGGTGCACATATTGGCAGCCACAGATTTCTCCATATGCTACTAGTACGGATGTAAGCAGTAGTCCACTTACAACAGTGCATGCACTTTTGTGGTGCAAGTATTGCTGGTTATGCCTTACATCACTAGATGATGAACACCATTGGTGACCTTTCCAACAATGATACAATTATTACCACACTCACCTCACACCACACTTTCCATAAATTTGCAGAATGTCCAGATTTTTGCCTCATATTTTTGGCCCTTATAAAATTTGTTGTTTTCTGTCAAATCATTGAGGACTGACATCACTAAATAATGGCAAACATTTGAGTTTCAAACGTTATACCCTTCAGAAAATACAAGCTAAGGAAAACATGTTATTCTAGCAGTTGCCTATTGAAATGTCAGCACTCTTAATGCCACGTGCCAAAAATCTGAAAAAAAAAAAAGACAGAAAACCCAGAGAACAACAAATCTTGAAAATTACTCTTCTCTTTAAAACTTCATTTTGTGGGGGAAGGCAGGAGCAAACATATATACCAACTCCTAGATTGCCATACCTCGGGAAAAAAGCATAATCCAAGAAATTGCATCTCAGACTTAGTATATGTAAGTTGAACCTTTCAGCCAATCAGTCTCTGTATTTTGGGACTCTCTCAAACAGATCCCAGCATTTCAAACATTAAGCTATTCTAGCAACTTTCTAAGTTTATAAAAACAATACTTAAAAATCTGTCCAAGATTTTGGGCTCCCCCTATTATTTTTGGCTTTTTCCAGAATTTTTGTGCTAAGACATTGAGGGTATGCCTAAGCGCTTCATCTAGTGTTACTGCAAATGGCACTTCAGACATGACCACAAATGCAATATCGGTATTCATTTCTGAAGCAGCAATATCCTCCCATGTTCATAAATCAGTGCAAGTACATTTGAGAAATATGTTTGTTATTTATCATGCTTCTCTAAGTGAATGAGAGTGGCCAGACAGTGACTGGTTTAATAAGGGTTCTTTTTAAAATATCTTTAATATAATTAAATAATAAAAAAATGCATAAAATATATTTTCAATAGAACTGCGGTGGTGATGCTGCAGTAGCGTTGTCGCCTCACAGTAAGGCGTCCTGTTCGATTCTCAGCTAAAGCATCTTCTGTGTGGAGACATGCTTCAATGGGCGTACCTTCGTTTAAGGTTGTGCATCAGGGCTGGCAACTCGGTATGTATAAATCTTCTGCCAATCATTAGCGGACCGGAGTTCCACTGTGGTGACCCCTAACCGGGAAAAGCCGAAAGATACAACAACATTTATGCCTTGTTTCTGGCAAGAAAATGGGACATACTTACCTTTTATAAGGACATTGGTTTCATTTCCATTTGTTTGAGAAAAGTAGTTTTGTTACCTTTTTGTCTGTTTGTGAGATATTGAGCAACAAATCAGCTTTGGACTATGAGCAGAACGTCTACCACTGCCACTGGATGGTGAGCAGAGTCAACTGTGTACTGAAGTTATTTAAACAATAATTAAATTAAAAGAGATTGAGCAGAGGATGAATCCCAAAACCCACAGCACTTATGCAAATGTGAGCTACTGCTATTAACGTCTAGCTCAAAAAAAAAAAATCCTCGCTTGCAGGTTTCCCCAATATGGAAAAATCCAAATGTCAAAGTGAGGATGAGCAGCAGTTTGTGCAGATGGCAAGTCAACCAGATAGCAGGTGGTAAACAATTTACTGAAGAATAGGGATGAAAAGGACAGGAGACACTGTTTTTAATTTATTTACTGTACTGATGCAAAATTATGGAAGTTAGCAACCATGATTGTTCATTAAAACATAATTTATGATAGAGCTGTCTGAATGATATGGGTAGCAGCACTGATGGGACACCCAGCTTGCACCTGCCTGGGGATCCCTATGCTAGATCCATCCCTGCCATTAGTAACTGTGAAACCATTAAGACAATTTACCAGTAGAACTGCAGGCACATATATGTCAATCTTGTTATAATGTAGTACACACACACAAAGGTACGCGGGAATTATTTGCATAAATAAATCAGCATTTACATAACGCCCATTGCAGGGTAGCATGGTTGCAATCTCAATGTACATTGAGAACATACATGCATATTTGTTCAGAGGACTAACCCGTGAACGTGTGGATTAGTATACAACACTGAATGTTAGGCTAGCCCGCTGGATCCCTTAGAAACATCTGGGCAGCTGTTACCAAGGAAACATCCATTCTGATAGTTTTCTTACTTACCCTAGGCAGAGCTACCAATAATCTTCCACCTGCGTAGGCTGCTTCCATGTTGATAGTCCATTTTTGGGGCAGACCAGTCCATGACAATATCCTGCACTTTGTTCCTTGCATACAGTATCATAGTGATGATCCTGCAATGCACTGTTTTAGTGTCTTATCATGGCTGTGTATAACAGTGATGTCCTGTATCATTCCTTACTACACAAAGGGCAAGAAAATGTGTTTGCTTCACTTTTGTCAGGGATATACATGCCAAGTGTGCATAGAGCCTGCAGCGACACCTCTGTTTCCAGTAAAATGAACTTTTCCAGCCATTACCATTCTCATAACATGATACGTACACCTCTAGCATAGCTAGGTAGATAAGTGTGTGTATGCATGACTGTCTGTAATAGACCCCTATGTGGGAGCACTGTCCCCCTGCCTCCCTGTATTAGTCACATACATTTCTGCTAATCTGCTGTCAGCAGTCTCACCCTGCGACATGCTGGACTGTGCTGACAGCACATGATGTGACCTTTGTACAGGAGGACTCATTTCCCCTGGAGGATGTGTTACAATATTTGTGTGCATATGGTACAGTGTGGTCTCCTTGTACTCTGTTCCTAGTCAGGGTGAGCCCCACACCATTGAACAGCTGCCTGTACACTCAACTGTTCTGTTCTGTTCCCTGTAAGGGTAAACCCACTACAGCATGACTGTAGCCCATACTACAATTGCCCTCTATTCCCTGTCAGGGTGATCACCCTACAGCAGAAAAAATGGCAGTTATGCCCTTGTGTGAAGTTACCTGCACACACTGCACTGCTCAGTATCTAAAACCGTTGTTTCTGTGCACCCTTGTGTATATCTTGTAGTCCCAAGATCCATTACTGGTTGTCTTGTCTGCTGTTAGTATGCGTGTATACCAAGAAAATGGTGTTATCTTCTTTATACATATATTCCTAAGTTACTTGTTGTAATGTGTTCTTCCACAACCTGGTGACCTGGATTTTATACTACTAAAATGGGACTCATAGCCAGTGAAGTGACTCCATGTGCTCATCTCTAAATTGCTATCATGCTCAGCTTTGCCCATACCCATTTTGGGAAGTCATGTGAACAGTATGTTGTACTCATATATCTCATGTCCATATTAACGATACATTCCATTGAACATTCTTGCTGCCCAGTGATGTCCATAATGTTGTGGACATAACTTGCATCCATGCACACGAGGGTATCATTTTCATCATCTAGCTTTCCAACAGAGTGGATGTGACATCTTCAAGTGATGTTTGCAGCAAGGTTCTTGTCTGATATAATCAAGGGACCAAGATCTTTCTCATGTTGCTGCACAGAGAATACAGGGAACTACTGGAGGGGCAGCGTAATGACACCATGTATAAAACTGATGTCCAGTACCAGATTGCTGGAGTGGCAAGTAGTGTCACTACTATAACTTACACTGTTCAGTGGTGTTGGCATAGGTACAGTGGCCTGAAGAGCCACCGTCCTGATCTGCTCCACTAGACTGAGACAGTGGTTAAGGAAAGAGTGTCAATATTCTATTGTAATCACTGCATGTAAGGCTTTGCACTGCAGTATCTGGCTATTGTCCTTTGCTGGGTTTACCTTCTACAGGCAAGAGCATGCTGCACTGATTATTGTCTATTCTATATCTTAAAACAGATGACATGATTGCCTGAAATCAGGAAGCATGTCTAAAAGGAGGAGAGAGACACACACACACAGAGAAACGATACAGATGGTGTGGAAAATGTGGTATGTTGATAGGTATCCATAAAAAACTCATCTTGCCTACTGTACACAGATGTATTAATGTGCTTCATTTTTTTCTTTCTTATTTTGTTCCCCTCTCTTATAATGTTAACTTTAGTGCATGATGTCATTTTGCAGCTGCCACCAGGGCTTTCAGCAGCCAATGTACCTTCTGCTGGGTCCCCAGCAATCGCCAGTTGTACCTCATTACAGGGGCAATGAAAGTACTCCTAGAGGCCTTGCAGGTGTCCTTAATGGTGACCATTCAAAGATGCACTGGCAATTTGACTGAAGGTGCTTCACAGGGACCCATGCTGGTCAACCAGTGGCAGGTGAGGTGGCTGGACACAAATGGACCTTCAGATGGTTGTCTGCAGTGGGACATTGACGTGTCTCATTCTGAGGCTTATAGAATCAGGAGGCTGTCCAGCACCATTTATCAAGCCACTTGAAGTGGGCCCTGCTCATGCTGCCAGCCATGAGATTGGCTGACAAATGGGTGAGTTCTTCTCTGGACCAGTCTGTTAGTCTCATCATACTTTACTCTGTTTGCTATCATGATATTCTCCTTTCTTGTCTATCACTCTCCATATGCTGTTTGGAGTCAAATCCTCCCCATCACTACTTGTCCACTCTGTCTGCAATTGCAGCTCTCACACTTTTCTGTCTGTCCCTCCTCTGTCTGCATCTTATGTTTGTTTGCTTGACTGGCCCTGCTACTCTTCCTCTTCCCTTCTTCATCCTTAGAAATGATCCTTGCTACCCTTCCCCGCTATCCTTCATAAAAATTGGAAAATGGGCACCTCTCCCAGCAAGAAATGTTTGTTCTTCACCAATTCATGTTTTCTTTAGGTTTCCTTTACATTTGTTTCCCTGCTTTCTCTTGCCAAGTGTCTCACTTTCTTCACTTCCTTGATCAGTCCCATTTATATGATGAACTTAGCCCTTATCTGTGTTGGCACTCTGTAACCTGCTTAGAGTGCCCATGTTGTAGCTATGAATTCCACTTGTGAACATTCATTGCATCAGGCTTGACATCTCATTCTGTCTCTCCCATCAGTCATGTGACCGCCCACAACATGGCCTCTTGAACAGAAATTAGAGGAATTGAGATTCAAATCTGCAACTCTAACGTACCTCCAAACACTAACCTTTTCACCTAATTGCGTAGCTGATCCATCTTGCTTCAGAAGAGCAAATGCTTCTATTACTGTGACTTTGATAATTTAATGTACAGACATCACCCCAGCATTATCCATATGCCGTACTTAACATGGCTAATCATCAAGTCGCATTATGCAAATGTACTTTTGCTATTTATTGAGGTACTGCAGTGTTACAGATTTTTGTGAATACCCCCATACCTCTACAGTATATATATCTGCTGATAACTTTAATGCATATTGTGGGGCATTTTTGAAACATTGTGGAGAAATATTACTATTTTAAGAAAAGATTTATGTATCACCCATAAAGTTTAAATAAGAAGACAATTGTAAATGTCTTTACAGACATGTTTTTCAGGGTCATTCTGGGTGAATTCTTTGCATAACTTCTTGGTGTCTTTTATTGTCTTGCAAAGTTTTGAACATGGCTTATATTAATGTTTTTGTGTACATTTTTATTGGTCACTGTTACACCACCTTTATAATATAGGTTCTAAAATGTTCTACTGAACTATGTTGTCAATGTTTAAGAGCAGCCTTAAAGAAAGAAAAAAAAAGTTAACAAATATCATTAGGCATAATTTCATTTGCACTACAAAAATATTCATGAGCAAAATTTTGTTTCTGAGAGGAGTCTTTTTGTGTTGTCACTGGCACGTACTCCCAGACTAAGTTATAATAACTGCAATGTCATCAAAGTTCATTTTCATGTGAACAACCATAATACATACTATTTACATAATTAAAAAAAAACTGGCAGCAGACAGACAAACTCAATGAGTAAAGATATGTCAAACTACATATTATCTATGTAATAAAAATACAGAAGAAAAATGAGAAACACACATTTGAACATGCAGCATAAACTCTCCATGTGTATATGCTTACAGGCAAACACACATTGCATGTACTGGTGAAATTGTCAAAGTTGTCCAGTTGTCAGTATTTCCTTCATTGTTTATGTATTATTATGTATTACTGTTTTACTTTTCTGCTTAAAATTTGCTTTGTAAACTTTTCTGCTAAACATTTGCTTTGTAAGTCCTGTATCCTTCAGTGGAAAAAAGGAAATAACCTGTCCAATATAAATTTACTTGACAGACTTTTGAAACAGCTAACAGACAATATCTAATTCCATTTCCTTTTCTTTGCTACCATTAAATGGCAATAGAACAGCATGTGCTATTAAGTAACTGTCTGTTTTTGACAGATACAAGTACTAACTTTCCTAGCTCCTCCAGTAAATGACAAAAATCTAATTTAGTACGCTGTTGTTCATCGTGTAAATCAGCCTTTATCCCGCATAATGTTGGAATGCATACATACGTTTCTCAGATAATAAGAGATGACATGACAGAACGTGTTTATATTAATTCATACTGTACTTAAGCTACTGACAGAAGTTTTCTTGGAAAGAAATTGTAGTTCTGGCAACCACAAACACTACTGGAAAAATGCTTCTAAAAGCAGTTATTGGAAAATGTTATTATCTGTAAGCCTTTGCCCATGTATTGTTCCAGTTCTGTAAGACAATTACCAAAATCTAGCAAAGGCAGCCATATTTGCTTTCTTGTCTGCTTCTCCCCTCCCCCACCCAGGAAATCCTTCTGTTCACAGTGATTTTCATTTCATTGCAACATGTAATATACATTCTCATATTGCAGGTTTATGACACTTTAATGTGTGCCAATGCATGAGTAGATAGATATTAGTAAGTATTTTCCAGTACTTTTACTTTAACTGTACAAATTGTCATCGGCTGCATTATGACAACAATATGTAAATTACCTTGACTTCTTTATGAGGTTCAACAGCAAAGAATGTAATGCATATGTCTCACCAAGAATAGACAGATAACCTTTCATTTGTCATCTTATTCACACCAGCTGGGCTTCCATACCTGAATTGTTAGCTGCAGAATATTTATACCTGAAAATGTGCATTTTGTTAAGATGAATGAGGTTTACGTAAGAAGCTGACATCATGTGGTTTAACGTTAAGCGGATTCAGAATGCAGGAACACATGATACACTCATCTCAGTTGCAGAATTACCCTGAAAGATGCAGAACACTAAAGTAGTCCCTCACATATAAATATATATGCAAATCTCCACATGTTAAAAATGAAGAATATTACTTATGAGTATAATGTGTATGCCATGTGACATGCAGATATATATATATATATATATATATATATATATATATATATATATGAATTCCTATTACAAGAACGAAAGTTCACTACTTCGAACTTGTAATAGGAAGCCTCATTTCTGCGAAAGTTCACTTTAACGAAAGTGAACTTTTGCATAAGTGTACTTCAACAAAAACACTGCAACACAGTGGATGACATAAAAAACAAGCTATGTCCTCCACTATGGTGCGATAGTCACGGACCTTAGGGTTAGGTCACTGGTTAGGGTAAGGGGATAGTTAGTAAAGCTAGTCCGTGAGTACTGCACAGAAGTTGAGTACAACACCAGTTCGTTGTACTGAACTTCGCTTAAGTGCACTTTCGCTGCAGTGAGCATTCCATGCACTATTTCGAATTAGTGAAAATTCATTCTAGTGTATGGAACCCAGATATATATACATATATATATATATATATATATATATATATATATATATATATATATATATATATAAAATGCACCAATAGAAAATGTCACTTAATTTGAGAAATGCATATTTGTCACTTAACATTTATTCGCTATATAAATCATTGTAAAACCACTGGTTAATCAGTATTATAAATCTAAAATATTTATATGCAACAGTTTGATTGGAATTTTGTCTTTAAAGCTAAATTTATAGGAAAAGAACGGTGTTATCAGAAATAGAATCAGTCACTAATGATTCTGGCTGAGCCAAGTATCACCCATTAAGGTATTTCTCATCTGAGAAGGCAGTGATGGATTCCCACACTGTGGTACAAGTAAAATATATTTTGTGCCTTGTCAGAAAGAAAACTGATTTTTCAACTGGTATGGCTTAATCAAGATTTTCCTGGTTCTTCTTAATTGTTTTCTTAATTATTTGAACCATTTATTTCACTTAGCTGGTATTTTATGGAGAGCTGCAGCTTGAAGCAATGCATTTAAACTTCCATTGTTTCACAAAAATACAAAACTCCTGGCAAGCAAATTGTGGACCATTAACAGATAATCATTTCTACAGGATTCCATGTCATTGATTTCATTAGTTTAACAAAATTCTGACTTGTTGTTTTGCATAACTGCATACGTAGCTTCTGGAAATTCTGTGTTGTCTACACACAAGCGATAACCTGCATTTTTTTACTGAAATTAGACAACTAACATTGTCATGCAAGATAAACATGGGCTGTCAAGTATTGAAAATCTTTGCTAATTTTTGTTTCTGAAAATGTTAAATAGTTTACGTTTCTCCACTATTCATTTCATCTGTTCGTACAAATTAGGCCAATGCAGAATATCACAGTCCTAGAGCTATAACTACAGTGGGGCAAAGGCAGCTGCTCTTGACCCATACCTCTCAATTGTCCAGAGTTTTGCATAATATCCACATTTCTGCTTCATAGTGTTTTTATCTGTGCCTTATAAAGTCGTTAAGGATTGACGTTATTAAATAATGACAGACATCTGAGTTTCAGACTTTGTATCCTTCAGAAAATTCATCCTAATGAACAGTCTGTTATTTTAGTCACTTTCTAAGATTATAAGAGTGATATTTACATCTGTCCCAGATTTGTGGTCTTTGTCACCCCATTATTTTTGGATTTGTCCAGATTTCTTGTGCTAAGAGTTTAAGAGGTATGACTGGGTACAATCTGTTAACTGACTTGGATTAATTAAGAATTTATGGGCGATATCATATTTCCTTAAATTAATATACAGTATTTAGTAATAATATGTTAGTGTGTTAGTGATTATAGCTACAGATCTAAGTTGATTTTTGTCCCAAAATAAAGCCCCAAAGTCCGAGACCTTTAGTCCTCAAATGAAGCTTTTTATTTGGTCTTTAGATTTGGGTTGAGTAGGAGGCCAACCTGGAGACTGCACAGGGTGCCAGTTCATTTATCTATGTCTCTGAACAATGCAAGTCTTTATACTTTCTCATAGGATCATAGGCAGTTACTAGGTTAATGGCCCTAGGGCCCTTACATGCCTAGCCAAGTTCAACCTCTGTTGCAAAAGAATATCAACGTATTAAGCAGAACTATGTCAAAAACTATTGCTCTGTCCAAGAGGGACACAGGCGAAACTCCCAGGGTGAATTTGTGGTTTCCCATCCAATCATCCAAATTACACTTAAATAGAGTCAGCGGAGGCTCTGCTTCACCTGAACTGGAAGTTTTTTCCCAGAGGAGAAGTAACCTGTGTGAGACATATCTGTCTCACCAGCAAGTCCTGTTGATGTCACATAGTAGGTTGAGTTCCGTAGAACGAGTGCATCTTATACCATTTGATTTATGAATGTGTAGTATTTCTATTAGACCAGGCTCTCAGATTGATTTATATACAAAGCAGAGGTCACCTCTGAGTAGTCTGTAAGACACAGAGTATAGTGGCAGTGATTTTGGTCTGTCAACATATGAGAGATGCTGAAGACCATTAATTTTCTTTGTAAGAAACTTTTTGAGGCCTTTCCAGTTTTTGCAGCTGCCTGGTAAGGTGCATACCAAAGGTAGCATTGTTCTCTATTATTTGGCCTGATGATTGAGGAGTACATGGAGTTTATAACCTCTTTTGTTCTGGATGCACTGCCCTACTTATGTGGTGGGAGATGCAGAAAGCCTTTCTTACCACTGTAGAGACATGGTGGTCAAATGAAAGGTTGCTGTCAACTTGTGTGCCCAAATCTCTCACCACTGATTGCATGCTTAGAGTGTTGTTATTAATGTGGTAATCTGCAGGGACACCACCCTTGCTGAAGGGGATGATAATGCATTTTTTTGCATTATGTTTTAGCCCATGACTTTGGCACCAGTTGTTTGTCTGTGTAAGTCCATCTTGTAGGATGTTGACATTGTTTAGAGATTTGATGACTCACCCAGTTTGCAATCATCAGCAAACTTTGTGAAGCATAGACCTTTTGTTTTAGCCTGTACATCTGAGAAGTACATTCCAAACAACAGGGGCCCCAGCATAGATTCCTGAGAACACCACTGGTTATGGGTCTGCTGGTGGAGGTAGATTCAGCTATTTTGACTGTGTGCGTTTTATTGGTGACCCAGTTTGCAACCCACCAGACAAAATATGGGGTGATCTTCAGATGGGTGAGTTTATCAAAAATGCCTGAGTGGGGAATAGTGTCAAAAGCATTGGCCAGGTCCAGGTAGGTTGTATCCATGGATTTGCCTTTGTCCAGGGCTTTGGTGACTGTCTCAAAGAAGTCCACCAAGTTCAAGAGGCAGGATTTTAATTTAATGAAGCCAAATTGGGTCGGGTCAAGGGTCTGGAGGTCTCCTATATCTCTGTTGATAAGGTCCATGATTATTCTTTCCATAGCCTTGCAGATTAGGCTGGTCAGGCTTATGGGTCTATAGTGACCAGGGTCTGTGGAGGTGCCTCCTTTATGTAAAGGGATGATAGTTGCTGTGTTCCATTCAACAGGTACAAAACCAGTGCTTAGACTGTGGTTAAAAAAAAGTACCCAGTGGTGCATCTAGTTGTTGTTTTAATCCATTTAGAATGCAGTGTGGGATATTATCAGATCCCATAGAAGCTGTGTTTTTGGCTTTGGAGAAAGCATTTAAGACCTGCTCCTTGGAGATACTAGGTGGAGGGCAGTTGGTAGGGATGCTTTGGAGGATATATGGCAGAGACAGGGGGACAAGTTTTCACTGAACCTGTCAGCTAGCAGGTTGGCTATTTCTGTAGGTTCAGTATATGTGGTGCCATTAACAACCAGTTCTGCACAGATCTGGGTTTTGCTTTAAGGTTTCTGACATAGTTAAAAAGGCCTTATGTTTATCCTTAGTGAAGGAGGCTAATTTGGAGTAATAGTTAACTTTAGAATGTCTTACAAGGTCTTATTTGCTTGTTTAAGCCAAGGAGGGAATGCTTCCAATTCAGAGACCATTCTTTCCTGCTCTTGGACAGAAATGTCTTTCTCTTATTGTATAACCTGTTAATGGCAGATGTCCACCAGGCAGGCTTGTTCTTTCTTGAGGATCTTGCTTTGATCCTATCAAGTACAGCTGAGTGAATACATTTGTATAGATGCTTATACAAGGCGTTGGTGAAAAATCCCAATGTAGGTGTCCATGCAATCAGTGGGGACAATGGCTATGTAGCTATTAATGCCATCATGTATTAGGTTATAATTGGCTTTGCAGAAGTCTTTTAGTCTAGTTGCTGCTAATGGGGTGTCAGATGTTATTGTTACTTCTAATGAGACTGATTAATGATCAGACCTCACTAGGGAGGGCAGCACACATGGGGTGGTGCAACAATCACCAGTGTTAGTGAGCACCAGATCCAGAATGTTCAGGCCCCTTGTGGGGGTGTCAACCAAATGGTCTAGGACATTGGAGTTGATGATGTCCAAAAACCTTTGGGAATGTGTGATAATACACATATAATTTTCCCAATCTATGGATGGGTGATTAATGTCACCTTAAACCAGGGTCTTTGGCTGTATCTTGTGCAATTCAAGTAGATCAAAATATGCAGTGTGGGTATCCTTGTTCATGGAGAACATCCTATAACTGACAATAACTTGGAGACAGGTCTGGACCTGAATTAGTTCAAGGACTTAATTTGTTTAACCAATCTAGACGTGTATTTATCTTTGATGAATTTTGATAATCATCCTCCTTTAGTTCTCGCACTTTCAGCTTGTGTTCTTAATATGTGGAAGGCATTATTATCTGGTATGGCCGGGGTGCTTTCCATGGCCTTAAACCAAGTCTCTGTGCTTGCACAGATGTCAGCATCTTTTAAAGTGAGGGCTGCTTCCAGTGAGTGCAGTTTTAGGTTTAGACTCCTAGCATTTAGTAGTATTACCTTCAGGTTGCTTTTTGAAAACATTTTTAAGTCGGGAATTTTGTTGTTGTGGCGTTGTCTAAAAAAGGCACTATGGGGAGGCAAGAGTCTTAGACAGTAACCAAAATCCTTGAGGTGACAGATGAAGACCATCTCTAGCAAAGCAATGTGGTCTATCTACCATGTCATCCCAGGCTGACAGGTACTGGATACCCTTAGAATGACACCAGAATCTAAGCTAATTGTTGAAGTCAATCATTTTTTGTTTATATTGTGGTGTCATCTAAGGTGAAGGTAGTACGCTGCTCAAGGCTAGGGACATACCTGCCTGAGACACATTTAGAGAGCTCAGTCATGTCTCTGTTCATATAGTCCAGTGAGATATGCCTTAAGTCAATTCACACCATCATGAACTATGATGGAGTCATAGCTGTACTTGTTGTGGAAAGACTTGAGTGCATGTGTGATCTGGTGGATCCTGGCACCCGACAGACAGTTGACAGTAACCTTCTCCTTGTCCTGCCTGGTGAGTGGGACATCTGTGTGTCTCACTATAGAGTCACCCATGACCAAAACATTTGGTTTAGATGTGCTTTGCCTTGAGGGCTTGTTTGGTGAGACACTGGAGCTTGTGATGTTATGTATATTGAATGCTGTAGGTACTGTATTAGGGGTAGCATGTATAGGCATGTCTGGAGAATCTTACCTAGCATGATTGCGCAGTTGAGTAGAAATAATGACTGTCACCTCTGAATAATAAGACATGAATACAAGAAAGCTCCTCCCAATATGGAAACAAATATCGGATGCATTGAATTAGTTTAGTCTTCCCTTTGCATGCTTAAGCTTTATTAGCTCTTCAGTAGGTAGACACAATTAATAAGATTTCCATAGAACTTCCAGATCTTTTTCTTAGTAAATGTCCCCTGTACTCAAGTAGATAAGCTCTACTTAGTACATCAGCCATGTGCATTTATTTGTAACCTTGCTACTAAACTCACAGATCATACTTTTGCAAAGATGCAACATCCCTTCAAGTCCTGTCAGAGTCCTATGTAAAGATTTCTTAAATATGCCTTTACATTTGTTTTTGGTCTTATACCTACCCCTGTGGCATAAACAGAGCCATGAAACTTTTGCTAACTAAACCTAGACCTAGGGTTAACATCTCATTCGCTGTTTCGGTACAGACTGTTTAAGTATCAGTCAGAGCAATCATTTCATAAAATATTGGTCAGCCTTCCTACAGTAAAACTGCATAAAGACCTTGCTGGCCAGCATCTACCAGAATGATCATAGGTTCTGACATTACATAAAGTTAACTGCAAATGAGAAAGTATCAAGAAATGTAATCATTTCAAAATAATTCTCTTGACCCATTGAACATAACAATACTATATCGTGCTGTAGTAGCTTTAGGGGAGGAACTGTAACTTCTGTAAAGTTAGGGACGAACTCAAAAAGATATTACACCATAGCTAGGAAATGCATAGCTTGCAATTTAACATGAGGTTTCTGCATGTTTATAATTGTTCTGACTTTATCTGCAACATGCTATAAGCACTTCTGAACTCAATAAATGTCTCATGTACTTGAGATGTGACACAGTTTTCATACTTTTGTTCGTAGTGAAAAATCTATGCCTTAAAATTATTACAACATGTGGTTACCATCAATAACAGAAAAGAACCTGGTGTCAAGAATTGTTGCACCCACTTTCTTAAGATACAGATGTGAATAAAGTTTCATTTTGATCAGGCTACTGTTTTCAAATTTCTAATACTAAACATATGTTGCCAAGCTGTTTTCCAAATCATTTAGTTCTGTTTCTTCTTTTTTTGTTTTGTACCTTGCAGCTGTTCATCAGCTAGCAGTCTCAACTGGGTCTGCACAGCACTCCTTACTGCTCCCAAACTTGATTTGTCTTATACTTTTGGCCAATGAGGAGACTGAGGCTCCTGGTGCAACATAATTTGCTTCTGAGAAGTGTTTTTTTATTCAAGTCCCAACACCTGTCACCACTTGATTAACATCCAGGAACTGACACACAGTAGAGATATATTGCAGTGTTGTCCCATCTCTGCAGTAACTTAGCAAATCTACACCGCTGATTTACCTTAGGCTACCCCCCTTTCTGTGATCCCAGCTTCTGTCAGTGATCAGGTCTATATTGAACCTCAAACTTTCAAAACTTTGAGTGTCATATGGTCGACACCATATGATCAAACTTTTGAAAGTTTGAACGTTTTAACGAAGCTCTCCTTACAACATGGAATGGGAAGATTTCTCTCTTCTGCACTGCAGTACGATCTGAGAGTTGGTATATTTAAAGAGCGGAGGGTGTGAGGGGCACAGCCCCAACGTTGGGGTGCAGGGGGGCTTGCCACCTTGCTTAAAACGTGCAGGTAGGTTATTTGTGTAAATTTTTTTTGGATGTTCGTACTTTTAAAAGTTCAATCATATGGTGTTGACCATATGACACTCAAACTTTTAAATGTTCGATGATCCAATATAGATCCCAGTCATCAACTGCAAGGTGTGTCCAAGTGTGTGCCTTCCCACTAAGATGGTTATGTCTAAACCTCTCTGCCAGGGCCTCAGATGCCCTAGCCACTAATCAAGATCATGTCACCTGGGTCATAATCAGGGCTTTATCTTTTTATGCCACAGTGGTGTGCCTGCTTTCAATTTGTGTGCAGTTCTAGCTCTGAGTACACCTCAACTTGCTAATGTGATATTAAAATGGCATCTCATGGCAAAATACAGCATAGATCTTTGAGATCAAAGCATCCTTTTTTAGAGATTTCTATGAAGCCTTAAAATCACTTCTGGCTATAGTGAAAATATCTTAAGCCAAAAAATTCTGGGTAAAAAGATCTCCCCTTTTCTATCCCAACAAGCCAGAGCAGCAATTAGCAAAGGAGTTATCCTTATTCAACTTGAATATAGGCGCCCAACTTTTGCTTCTGCCTCCAAGAAAAATATTGTAGCACTCCAGAGTGTCTCTATGGCATCTGCCAATACATTACAAGCTCACCTCTCTGTGAGCATTACTGTATCACTCTAGAAAAAGTCAAATATCTACGCATAGAACAAAGATGTAACCCATTTTTAAGATCCCAACTCTGCAAACTACTCCAGCACCACACATTTATTCCCCTTACAGCTACACTTCATTAAAACCCTCATACAATCTGAGAGATTACTCACAAGCCATACCAGCTCTCATTACAGCAGAAGCAAACTCAACAGCACTACAAATGCTTTCTCCTCTCAGGCACCTGCTTTCTGGGAAGCTCTCTCCATCTACATAAAGGAAATCAGTACTTATTCCAAATTTGGAGTGCTATTCAAAAAATACGACCTCATCCAAGCCAAATGCTCCTCCTTCAATACAGGACATATCACCTGACTTTTCTCCTTTCCAAGGTTCTTCTCCTCTCTCAAGATCTGGCCATGACTGACCCATGTTAGAAATATATATTATACATTATATACTCTGCTTGATACATTACACTGTGCTTCTTCACTACAACATATATTATATATGTATGTATGGATACACACATGTTTTTTCTTTGGAATTAGCCTAAACTATTCTATTATTGCTTGCGTTTTTGTATTTTGTGTTTGTGGAATGTTTTGTTTATTTTACCTGGGCTGAGCCTGAAATTGGTCAGTATTAGTCAGTGCACAATCCCAGTAAACAAGTACGAACCACAAAAGAACAGGTTGGTGGCAAAGCAGCATCAGAGACTATCCATGTTCAACTAACAGTGGGTAAAACTGCCTTCCAGTTTATAGCCTGCTACAGACCACCCTCCCAAACCCAGGAACCCCACTCGGCCTTCCTGAGAACACTGGAAAATATGAAGGTCTCTCCAAACACCATTATATTGGGTGACTTCAACTACCCAAACATAGACTGGGAGCATTAAAAGGTTCCTAGAATTTATAAACTCAAATACTATGGAACAACTTGTTACCACTCCCACAAGAGGGGAAAACATACTGAACCTGATCATCACCAACATGGGGACTCTATGCTCCAGACCAGAAGTGTATCCCTCACTAGTAAGATCAGACCATAAACTAATCTCACTGGATATTCACATCCCGCCCCACCCCTGCCCAGAAAACCACAGTGAAAAACTTCTAAAGCAAATTTCACACTCCTCAAAACCAAGGTGGAATCCTTCATTCTATGAACACCTTCAGGAATGCATGGATCAAGCTATCCCAAGTAAAACCAAGACCTAATCCTCCAATGGCAGACGTCCTGTCTGGTGGACCCCAGCCATAAACAAACTAAACAATAGAAGGAGGAAGCTACTAAATGATAGAGCAAAATCCCAAAAAGGGAAGGCATCACTGATCAGTATTAGCAAAAAACTACGGGCACTCATAAAATTGTCTAAGGCCAGCTTCGAGAGAAACATTGCACAGGACACTAAGGATAATCACAAGGCTTTCTTTAGTTATGTTAGGAACCTGGGTGGTCATTCTCAGATATGCTCAGAATTAGTCCAAAATGACAAAAAATACACTGAACCCACAGACATTGCCAACATCCTAGCTGACAGGTTCAGCACAAATCCCCCCCCCTCCCCACTAAAAGGGAAAATAACTATCCCAGCAGAGTGCTGCCCCCTTGACATCTCAGATGCTCAGGTCTCCAAAGCAAAAACAGCACCAATGGGACCACTACATGAACTCTAAGAAGAGCTAAACCCAAACATAAAACTATTGTTCAATCTCAGCCTTACTACAGGATATGTGCCCAAAGAGTGGCGTACAGCAACAGTGGTCCCTCTCCATAAAGGTGGTGCTTCAATGGATCCTGGAAACTATCGCCCCATAAGCCTGACTAGCTTGGTCTGCAAAGCTATGGAAAGGATCATCATGGACCTCATGAATAAAGATACTGGGGACCTACAGACACTAGATCCTACCCAGTTCGGCTTTGTTAAGGGCAGATCCTGCCTCTTAAATGTGGTTGATTTCTTTGAAACAGTCACCAAGGCCATTAAGGTGGTCCACACATCCTACCTGGACCTCTCTGGCATTATAGATAAGCTCACCAGCTTAAATATAAACCCCTATGTCACTAGATGGATTGCAAACTGGCTCAAGGACAGAACCCACATGGTTAGAATTGCTGGAGCCATGTCAGACTCCAAACCAGTTACAAGTGGTGTCCCACAAGGCTCAGTCCTGTGACCTCTCTTGTTCTGTATATATTTCTCGGAGGTACAGGCCAACACGGAAGGACTGTGGCTGACCAAGTTCACAGATGACTGCAAACTGGGCGCCATAATCACTCTCCCAGCCGACACAAGCATTCTTCAAATGGGCCTCATAGAAACAGACAACTGGTGCCAGAGCCATGGCCTCAAGCTAAATGCCAAAAAGTGTATAGTCATCCCCTTTGGCAAAACAAAGTGCCCACAAATTACCACATAGGTGGTAATCCATTAAGTACAGAAGAAGTAATTAGGGACCTGGGGACCCAAGTTGATAGCAATCTCTCATTTGACAACCAGGTGGCCAAAGTGGTTAGAAAAACATTTTATATAGCCCACCTAATCATGAAGGGATTCACATCTAGATCAGGGGAGGTCATCGTGCCTCTTTACTCATCCCTCATCAGGCCCATAATTGTGTACAATGCCCCTTTTGGGATGTACCTTACCAGACACCGGCAGCAACTGGAAAGACCCCAAAAGTACCTCAGCAAGAGGATCAAAGGGCTCAAACAGATGCCATATGCTGCCCGGTTAAAGAAACTCCAGCTCTACTCAGTGGCATACCACCTGTTCAGAGGCGATCTGTGCATGATGTATAAAGCCATGTCCAACCCGGAATTAATGGACGTGCTGCACCTCAGAAAATCCAAATCCCATCGAGCTACGCGCTCAAGAGACTTGAACCTCAGCACTGAAATAAATAGGGCATGCTGGAGGGACAGATTCATAACCCAGAGTCTCCCTTCACTCTGGAATAAAATCCCAGTCCAGATTAGGCAGAGTCCCTCATTGACTCTCTTCAAGAGGAATCTTGATGAGTGGATACATTCTGGCTAGGCTTATAAATGCCCTAGGGCAGATAGCCTAGTATGAACCTATGAACCTATGAACCTATAATAACTAAATAAATACATTTAAGAAATATAACTGAAGACATTGATGTGTCAATGGACAGTGAAAAAACAAATATAGTATTGAGCAAATTTAAAATGTATTCATAAATAGTTTGTACATGATAATTATGAAAATACAAAACATGAGATGTCTGATGAAATTTTATTGAAAAATGAGATGTTCACTGTTGCCCTTTTATCATCTACGAATGTGATATTGTACAAGCTTCTTACTGACCCACAAAATGGCAGACTCATATAAAACAGCTTAAGATGCAAAGAAGTATGAAATTATACATATTATAAATATGAATGTGTAAGAGATGAACACAAGATGTTAACACCATCAACTTTAATCCAGGCTTACCATGAATGCAGGGGTGCATGGCACACAATCCTGTCACAATTTGTGACTTAAACGACTCACATACACAAACATAGTGTCTCAGATATAACTATGTATGTGACACTAGTCATTCTCAAAATGCTAGCCATGCAGATGAAGGCCTGGCTCCATACCAAGGATAATCAAAAAGTCATCTGATCTTCATGTCTTTACTAGTTCTTGTAAGTAGAAGACGCAAGATCATCAACAATTAACATTTTTTGTTACTATGTACAGTTTAAAAAGGCTTATCCCAGGTTAAATTCAGCTGAGCACTTACTAGCAGATATTTCTTGTTTTGTATAACATTAATGTGCTTTATTTAGATATCTATATATAGGTAATCTGTGTCCTAACTTCAGTATTCACTTTTAAAGAGATTTAGTTTATAGTCGTATTTGAAAGGATAGTCTTTGATGACAAACAGAATCCTCTACTTTGTTTTGTGACATATTTATTGGAAATGTATCATGATACAGTGAAGGCACATATATTTTACCATTATTGTAAGCTTAGGTTCCCTACATACTACAAATTTCATATTAGATAAATAGGTGGCTTGAACTATTATGTGCTCATTTTCTGTTATATATTTCTGTATTGCTGCTATGGAAAATGTGAAGCTAAAGGCTTACAGCATTCCTGTGGTCTTAATTTGTGTCCCGTGTTATGAAATGACACAATTATTTATAAGAAAAAACACAATTTTTCAAATGGCACAGTTGAAAAAAAATGGTTACAAAACTAACCTCAACACAGAAATAATCAAGTACAATCAATATACAAAAAGTAAAACAGTTATTTACATTTCATCCAACTGCAAGCTTCTTCAGAAATAATTCTTACATTACAGCAAACAAATGATTATAATGTAACAGATGACAGCACAGATTGATGTTTCCATATGGATTTCAGTGGATGTCATAAGTTACTACTTATTTTGTACACAAGTGGATATCTTTTCAATTATACAATGGTAGCTCATTAGTATTTTAAAAACATGCATGCTGATTGATCAGTCCAACCAGCATGCCCGTTGTAAAATCAAACACCTACCAATAGAAAAGAGTCCAGTTGCCAGACTTTCTTCTATTAGTATATGCTATGGAAGTAAACACTCGATAGCATAAATCCTGTTATTCACATAGCCTTCTAAGTTTATAAGAGCAATATTTACAATAGGGACAATTCAAGGTCAAGAGGTATGTACAGAGGGCAGAGAAAATACACAGAAAATCAGGTATGTTCTGCAAAACTAAAGAAGCATGCCTGATTTTCCTTGTATTGCCCTAACTCTCTCATACCTCAAAACTATCCAGATTTTACATAAAAAAAAAAAAAAAGCATTGGAGACATTCCTTTCTCCACTGCCTGTTTCCCAAAGTACTGATGTACTGTGTAAGCATGAAACCATCTCATATACATTTGCAGTGCAACAAAGTGGAAACATGTGGAAAAAATACAGAGGAACACCACGGCACCATTATACAAAGACATTATTTAAGAAAAGTAAGTAATTTCTTTCTTAAATGATGTCATTATTTAGTAGCAATAACCAACTCGTGGGTGTGGGCATACTGAAGAGTTACCCACAGTTGTCTTTATTTAATCACCCAGGCTTCAATCTTGTGATCAAACCACAACTGTTTGTAAATCTTCAATATACCACACCCACTCATCATTTATTGCTTAATTAACTTACTTGCCTACTGATATAATATTTTATATGAAAAGAATGATCGTTAAAGATAAGAAAGAGCTGCATTCTTCATTGAGAGAATTACTTTATGAAATTAGATCATCTTAGAAAACATAAATAAAAAAATTACATGTATTTCACATATGATGGTTTATTGGGTGTCCATTTATGACTGTAGTAGATGATATGCTTCAGAAGGATCACTGCTGCAGTAGCCTGAGCTATAGGCATTATTCTGCTAAGGATATAACAGCTGGACCTCTTTCAAAATTTTCAGGCACATTCCACACATCCAAACCATTAGTCCACTCAGGCTGAGCTGGCTAAAGTCAGGTTTGGGTACCACCCCCTTCAGAGCTTATCTACCATGGAAGAGAATGCTCCTATGAGGACTTTCAAGGATCAGCAGTCAGCTAATACTGTTCCATTGCTGGACAGTTAAGTTCTCCTTGGGAGAAAAACCTTCCACTTTGTTTTTTATGGTAGAAAACTTACTGTTTCCATAAAACATAATTATGCTAGGAGAATGTTTTTAATGACTGTCATATGACTTTTGAACACTTTTAAAAGGGTTCATTACTTTTTAACTTTTATGGTTAAAAAGTTGCCAGAACTAAGTTTAAACTACTGTTATTGTGGTAAAAGTTGTGTTTCCTTACTTTTTGGAGCTGGGTAAGTTTAAATAGCTTTTTACTCAGTTGTTCTACTGTAGAAAAGCAGACTTTTTTACAACTTTCCTGTTTTACCATCTACTGCTTTTATGGTCCGCAAGGAATCAAGCATGGAACAACCTACCTTTCCTCAGTTCTCCCTTTTCCAGACACAAAAGATTTTCAAAGACCCTTTGCCACCACAGCAAACTGCCAAAGTGTCTCAGCTGCTCAACCAAAGATGGATCCTTGGCAAGTCATCTTTTTCTTGAGTTGCACCAATGTTGTACCTATAGCGACCATGGACTGGGGGTTAGACACATCTCCGATACCAACTGGAGTGCCCTTGATGGGCAAGGAAGATCCCCTCTTGTTCTTGGGAGAAAGGGCAGAGAATACCTCTCTGTCTACTCATAACATTGTGCCCATCCATAGGGAGGTTTTTGCTGCAAAAGTGTGTCAGATTCTACAGAAATTCCTGTCAAAAAGAAACAAAAATTTAAACATTTGTCTTCTCCTGTCTCTGTTTCCCTGGATAGGCGTAAGCTATCAGATTTATCTCAAGGTTTAGTGTAGACCACTGACCCTTCCTGTATGGATAAAGAAAAAATGAGTTCTTCATTTTCTGAAGAGATGCATGAGTTTAAATACCAAAATGATTCTGAAGGACAGATTATGTGTTGTCTCCAAAGAATTCTTATCTAGTTTCTGAAGAGAGTGTGGCATTGGCCAGCAGTTTTGAAGGATTCTCTTTCTCTGAAACTGTTTCCAGAATGAGTCAGTTGTTTCAGTAAGAAAACAATGATATTTTTAGTACATTGAGAAATATTATTATTTGTTACAAATGGAATTTCCAAAACCTAGTCCTAATCCTCTTATTTTGTCTGTTTTGGAGAATATTTTTGTCACAGCCTGCAATTTTACTGACAGTCAGCCTGCTTCCCCCAAAAGCAGACTAAATAAAGTGCATCAATCTTTTACATTTTTATACAATCATCCAAGGTCAGACCCTGCAGCTATTGCTTTCATGAATTCAGCTGGTACTAAATATTTGCTTCATGCTAATCCATCAAGTTTACAAATGGCAGTCTTTCTCTCCTTTTCAGGGGATTTCTCTTCACCTGCTGGACTAGACTCTTCTTTTCCCTCCTGTCATTCAACATGTCCTTGTTTGGGGGGAGTAACTGAAGCTCTCTTTTCTCCTCAATTACAAGAAGAGTTTTATTCTATGATGTTTCTGGTGTGAAAGAAAGAAGGCTGCTGTGACAATTTCTGGATCTTTCCTTTCTGAATCTGTTCACACGATAGCACCCAAGTTCAAAATCCTGTCTCTTCACAACTTGTTACCCCTTATTACCCATTTGAAATTTCTAGTGACCTTAGATTTTAAAGATGCATATTGTCACATTTCTATATATCCAGATTTCAGCTATTTCTTAACCTTTTCAGTGTTTGGATCACATTATCAGTTTGGCCTATCCACTGCTAGAAAGATATTCATAACATGTCTGGCTACTTAGATACTGATGACTGCAACATATTCACAGTTGTCCTTATTTACAAGACTTGCTTATCTTTGCAGAGTCATTTTCAAAGTGTCAGGAATCTCTCATTTTGGTAAGGGACCTCCTACATAATAAGAATTGATTCCAGGAGAACTTACAGAATTCTTGTCTGTCTGACTCTTCATGGAATTATATCCTGGGGTGTCTTTTGGACACCTGGGTTCAAAGAGACCTTCTTTCACAGGAAAAAAATAGATCCATATGTGGAACTATTCCTGAGTTTTACAACTCAAACTACCATCTAAGCAGGGAGTTTTCAGGATTCTGGGTCTAATGGCATTTGTGATACACATGAAACCTCCTGCAATACTCTGCATGAGAAAAATCCAATGGTATCTGAAATATCAATTGTCCTAGCACCAGCATACCTTGACATTTCAGATTCCAGTTTTGTGATTTGTGTAAAGGAAGATTTTGTAATGAAGGATCCAAATTTCTCATAGCCCAGGTCTCCCATTCCCCTTTTGTGCTCCAGTGCAGTTGGTTACAACAGACACCTCAGACTTTGAAGCAACATTAATGCCATTAGTGAGCAAATTGTGATGGCATCAAAGACAGTAAAGATATAAATGAATATTCCTGCAACATCACCTCCAATGTATAATGCATTTAATATCTATTCAAGCCCTAATTCCTTGCTAGATATTGATCAGAAGGTGGCTATTATTAAGAAGATTAAATTGCTGCTAGTAGACGTTTTCCAGTATTTTTCTAATAAACATAATAAACTTGACCAAAAGTCATAGTAACCAGAATTTTGTCTTTGTGAATAGGATTTAGGATCGGCTGCTTCCATACAGAAGGAGCAACCCATTCACATAAAATCTGTATGACCTGTTAGATTAAGGATGTAGTTAATAAACTGAAAAATCTTTAATGAGTTCTACCAGGACTAGGGAACATCTCATTGATTATAGATGACAGTTTCCAAACCAGTGATTCCCTACCCCGCTTATCTAAAAGTGGACTATTTTAGCATCCCCCACAGCATGTATAGAGCATGGATGTCTGACAGCATTAATTATAGGAAATATATCTTCAAACATCTGGGACTCACTGGTGAGGTATTGTGATAACGATAAAGTTTGGGAAGCAGGTATCCCCTGGACAGAATACCTTTGGAACTCCCTACCAGAACTGATGGGACATGGCTACATTATGCTGTATATTTTGAAAGAAAAAAAAATGTCCATTCCTTCTGAGGAACTGACAAGGATTCTAAAGTTCTCTGTATACTAAGAGGCTGGCTTTGGCAACACACACATGCACACACACACACACACACACACACACACACACACACACACACACACACACACACACACACACACACACACACACAAAATTAAGTATACTTCAATACGTTGTCCTAGGTAACACAGCTGATTTTATTTCAAAGATCATTGAATGCTGGATGTTGTATTTCATTACAGAAGGTTTTTAGGAGGGCCATATAAACAAGGAATCCTATTAGTATGTCACTGAAGAATCTTAGGAAATTTTGCATTATCTGCAACAACATTCCAGTGTTTTTTTTACTACCAAATACAGACATAAGTTGTTCGAAGTGAAAGCAAGATTTCTTACACTGGATTATAATATTCATACACTGGATATAATATATCCAGTGTATTTCATACTACATACACTGGATTATAATATACACATGCACACACACACACACACACACACACACACACACACACACACACACACACACACACACACACACACACACACACATAAACCTTACTGACTTTTTGATAAATGCATACAACAGATGAATGTATATGATCACTCAGAAAAACAGTAATATTGTCTGCTGCAACTATATTATAATACGTAGAACATTATCCATGTAATACACAGTGTCAACCATTATACATCCTTCTTGGAATTCTTACAGTTTATGCTAAGTCATGAAAGGACATTCAGAGTGCGAATATGGGTCAGGGTAATTAAAGCAATCTATGTTAACATCATCTAGAATGATGCATTTGCCGCATACCTTGTACAAAATCAGTTTAAGGGTCTGATCTAGCACATCTGAAGGCTTATAAGGAGGTAGATAGATAAATATAAGACATTTGTCAGCATCTGCATGAATATGCATAAAAATGAATTCCTTCTCATTGGCAAAAGGGAGAAGGTAATTATCCAGTGAGCATCTGAGGGTTGCATGCAGCATTATATCCATGCCAGTGTTATGCTTGCACATGCAGCCTTGTAGAAATACTGTGTAATGATGGGTAGTCGACTGTTTGAAATATTGAGTGTGTGCTAGTCTCCATGATTTCAGTGATGTCAGAATGGTAGGCTATCAATGGTCACTCTTGTTTCACATGCCTTGAGCACATGTGAAAATCAATTATCTACTCAAAGTTTTGCAAGACTGTACATTTAGATCACAGAGTAATTAATCTGAGTTGTAGGGTCCAGTTTTAGAGTAAATATCTCACCCATTTACTAACAAAATTGACAAATAAAACAGGACCCTTGAACTAGGGAAAAAGTAAGATTTCCATTGAAATCTCTTCTTTTTATAGCAAATGCTGTAAAACAGATGACAAGATGGATTTAATTAACCCCATATGGCAAAAATGACATTTTACTCAGGCTAAAAATGCAAAAATATGCAGATATCTTTCAAAGAAAGCTATCAAGATGTGTCAGTGTGCCGGCCATTTACTGAAAGATAAAAAGAGAGGATTGACATGTAATCTCTATAAACATAATCCATGTCCATGGAGCCCCTAACCTATTAATAACAGTGTAGGAATGGCTGGGTTATTATTCTTGGATGCTGAATTTTAAATGACTGCATGATTCTAGGGATCATATACATTGGTTTAGATATTAAATCATAAGATAGTTATCTGTTTGGGAATACTGGCTAATTGAATACCACAATAAATGAGCCAAGATAGATGGAAAAACACTAGCTAATTACTCAGTGGTAGAACACTAGTACATAGGATTCAACTTGTTGAAATAGTATTCTGAGAAGGTACTCAGGGAAACAAATACTGCCATAAAGATGAGCGCTTTCACTTGAGGCTGAGTAACACATTGTTAGGTATATTATATTGCAGATATTAATATAATTAAGGTATAAGAATAACTGAGGGCAGCCACACTGTGGTTTGCCTTCTAGTTCATAAGTGCTGGGTTTAAGACTGATCTCCAGTCACTGCCTGTTTAGAATTTTGCAAGTTATCCCCATGTCTTTTTCTATAGGAAGTCAAGTTTCCTCCTACCTTCAAAACATGGCACATTCAGATCTTTAGTTTATTATTTTACATAGTTATTAATATAGGTTAAAACATTTTATTTTCAAGAAAATCAGGAATGAAAATAAGAAAAAACATGTAAATATAACAATAAGTATTAGAACTCACATGCAATGATTTTATGTGCCTTTTAGAAACATATAGTAAAACATAATCTAGGCCTTTTAAGTAGTGAGTTTGACAATATTAAAGCTCTAAAATGTTTAATATCTGTAGCTTTCTCATATAATAAGATCTCTCACAGGGATGCAGTAGGTTAAGGACTTACAGAAAAACCTGAACAAATTAAAAATTGCCTTATCTCATCTCATATTTTCTGATGGAAAATATTACAAGTAAATCTGTCAACATGCAATAAGTACGTTTTTTTCCAAAGTAAGTTGTTCAGTCAATTCAAGCAATTCATATTAATAGGTATTATATGGTTGAGAAGTAATAAATCTCAAAGTAGTATGGTATACCACAGTTAGCTTAGGAAAACTATTCATCTGATGTTGTCAATCTTCATCTATTCTTGACTTGTGGGTTTTGGTTCCGATCCTCAGAACCAATCCAGCCATTATAAAGCTCATGTCAGCCAAAACAATCTCTCAAGCTGCTAATCTACCCATAATTACCCTCTCCACATTACCGCAGATTTCATTTGCTGTGCTTACAACAAGACACGCCAGCCATCTCACGTGTAGCTAAGTATATTTTTATATATTATTATTATCTCTTCTTCTGCTAAAACCTTTCCTATCCATTAAACTTGGTCTACCCATTATGAGTGTACTGTAATTTCCTATTACCACTGGTAAATTCTTCCTACCATTGTTGGTAGTCTTTCCCCTTTTTCTTTACTGTTGATAGTCTGTCGGCCATCGTTGGTAGATTTTTAACTCTTTCTCTGTCGCATGAGTGAAGATCTAATTTTCTTTATTTCTTTCTTTATTCTCTTTTTCTGCCTTCCTATTTTGTTATGTCGTGATCATGGCAGGAAAACCAAAAAGCTCCACTATGGGGTTTAAGCAGTGTGTAGAGTGTGGCAGAAAGATGTCAAACTTGGATAACCAAGACTCTTGTTTGTACTGTTTGGGAATTCCCCATTTGAGTATAGAATGTTCCATCTGCCAGGGTTTCAGTAATGGAACTCTGGCAGAATGGAAAGATAAGTTAATTCTCAAAGGACTACTTAAAGCCCCTTTCAAAGAAGCCTTGTCCAAGGCCAACAAGTCACCTCTGGCTTCTGGATCAAATTCCTCTCATTCAGTGCCAACGTCTCCATCTGCACGGATTATCAAAAAACTTTAGCACGTTTCTGAGGGTTCATCTTTAGAACCAAAAGTTAAGGTTCCTAGGCTCTTGGAGCAGACAAAATTTCTGGCACCAAAAACTTCACTGGTGCCTTCTACACTGCATATGACAATTATTCCTACTATAGTGACTGTGGCTCCTGATCTTGACCATGGCTCCATCAGTGCTGACTGCCACTCTGACCACATTAGTGTACATTTCACCCTCAGTGCAGATGATACCAAAATTTGTGTTATTCACAGAACCCAGGTTTATCTCTTCTCAATCCTTGGACCCGTTCCATGGTCAGAGCCCCAGTTCATTTGTGGGGAGACCCGAATCGCCTTCTGGTTTATCCATGCACTCCACCAGAAGTCTTTCTGAGGTCGATATTGTTAGGTTGATGGATCAGATCTTGGCAGCCTGAGGTCTTGCGTCCTCATCTCAAGCCCATCTCCATTCTGGCACAGTGGGTTTTTCTTTGTCTACCACTACATATTCTCCTCTTCTAACCTCAACACAGGCTTAACAGCTTTTGACTTCAACCTCCCATGGATTAATAGCTTTGGCACTGACAACACTTCTATCTTTGGCACCAAGTCTAGCCCTGGCTCCATCAGTGCCTTCAACACCATAAGGTCCACGGGGCAGAGTCTTCGCTATTAGGCCTGGGGGATTTGAGCTGGCTCCCAGTTTTTCCATGGAGCTGACCATGTCCCTTTTGGCTGCATCAGTGGTGGACCCTTCCTTGGTTCTGGTCTGTCAGGTTGGGCTCTTGGGGTGGGGTGTGACCCAGGTTCAAAGTTTGATTGTCTTGGTTCTGTGCTCCCTCCCTCCTCAGGGCATCTTGCCTTTCAGTCTATGGAAAGGGCTTTAGCCACTGCTTCATCTCAGGTGGCTCCTGGTTTATTAGAGTCTTCCCTGTGACCCCAGGTTCTTCAGTTCAGCCACCAACCTCTAACCCTGGACACACGCACCACAGTCTCAAGACTTGCCTTCTAAAGGCACTCCCTCTTCTGAGTCCTCCTCAGGTGCTGCCACTGAAGAACCCCTACAGAAGAGATTGTGTAAAATGAGACACCTTGATTCTCCTGAAGAATCTGTCAGAGAGGACACAGATTTTCATGAAGGGGAGGGCTCCCCATGGTTACCCCTGGAAGATATCTCCTTTGGAAACATTCTGGACATCCTAAAACAGAAGAGTGATTGGAAGTCCAAAAACCCATCTTTGGAGGAATCTGTGTACTTGCAGGCCTTTGATGCTCACCAATCCACCTCTTGGGTGATCCCATTCACTGAGGATTTGATTAAACTAATTGCACAGCAGGCTTGGATGGCTCCTGATGCTGTGGAACAAGTCCCCTGCAGACCTGACAAAATCTTTACTGCTCCAGAAGACCAATCATATTGGGCTAAGGGCTTGGTAGTAGTTGCCACGGTGGTAGTGGCCACAAAAAAAAAGGACTAGCCAAGGAAAGTTCTACTGTCCATTCCCTGAACTGGGAGTCCAGGGCAATGGACAGATTTGGGAAGTGAGTCTATGCATCATTGACCTTCTCTATCAGGTCCTTCAACTTTTTGGCACATTTCACAAGGCTCCAAAGGGATCTGGTAAAGGAGCTGTCAGACTCCCTAGCAGGAGCTGTGGCTGCGGTAGTCTAGGAAAATGTGGCCTGCTAACTAGCTACCTTGGAGTCTATTTCAAACTCGTCCATAAGGCTTATTGCACATGCAGTGGAAGGGGTGACCAGGTCAATAGCTTCAGGTGTTGCAAATCGGAGACATGCTTGGATGTACCTGTGTGAGTTTGTGGAACCATTCAAGTCTTCCTTTGTCAATGTCCCCTTTGACGGGTCCTCTTTGTTTGACCCCAAAGTAAAGGAAACTCTGCCCAGGTGTGAAAAGGATGGAAAGACTTTGCCTTTTGTGAGCATACATTTTTCCACTCCTCAGCGATCCTTTTCTAGGAATCAAAGGAGTGGTAAAATGTGGTTCAAGAAATCCCAGAAGTCTTTCCAAGACACATGTGGCTAGGACTCCCCTTGGGGCAGAGGGGGAGTTATTGTGGAAGACGCCATCCCAGAGGCAGGGGTGGTCCCTGGAATCAGGGTTTCAGGCATTCCTTCTCTGGTCATCCCTATCAGTAGTCCTGAAGGGGGGCCCAATTGCTTACCTTTGGAAGCAGTTGGGGGAAGATTTTCCTTGCACCCAAATGCCTGGTGACACATAAGCACCGATGTCTTGGTGATAAGGATAATTTCTAGTGGTTATCTACATCCCCAGCATGACTCCCTGATATTCCACTACGTCAGAGTTCATACATACATACATAAAAATGTTTCAAGCAGGGGCATTAATGCCATTCTAACTTGCCAATATACCAAAACACTTGTTCCCGTAATAAATGTCCAGGCTGTTATTAAAAATATCTAAACTAGTACTTGCTTTAATGTAATTTGGTAGTTTGTTCCAAGCATCAGCTGTTCTGTCAGAGAACCGATTAGTACACTTTTCATTCCTATTGAATCATCTACATAGGTTATCTGATGATTCTCTAGTACTTTTTCATAACAACTGAAAGTAACAAGTTTTGATAACCCCAAACATTCCCAAAGGTAGTTGTCCCTATATGCCCTATATACTTGAATAAGATCTCCTCTTAAATATATGTAAGAGACACTGTACAAGTTCAGATATTTTAGTTTTTCATAATAACTTAGATTTTCACATCCATGGATGCCCTTGGTATATTTCCACTGTACTCTTTCCAGTTTATTCATGCTTGTTTTCCCATAGGGTTTCCATATTGTTATTCCATACTCAAGTTTGGGTCTAATGTAACTAACAAACAATGACAACTTATGTTTTATTTCTTAGACTATATACATCTTTTTATACAACCTATAATTCCATAACTATCATTAGCCAATTGGTTGATATGATTAGAAAAACTCATAGCTGAATCTACCCATATACCCAGGTCCTTAATTGCATCTACAGTTTCAGTCACTGTGCGCCGCATTAAATGTTCACCTTTCAGTTATGTCTACCAAATCTCATTTGCTTAGTTTTTGATGTATTTATTATCATATTATTCTTCTGTGCCAAATGGTCAATTTAGTCAAATTATTTTGCAGACATGCCTTATCTGTAACACTTGTAATCAGTTTACCCAATTTCAGGTCATCAGCATATAGACTGTAGAACACCTCAGATGGAAAAAGTAAGGTCTGAAAGATATAATCTAAACAAGTAAGGGCCTAGGACAGAGCCCTGTGGGACACCTTGACTGTAACCAAAGATTCCATTTGTCCAGTTCAAGTAGTAATAGAAATGCAAAGGCTGCTACAAAAAAGAGTCATCCAAGAAGTCCCACCAGACCAAAAAGGATCCATTTTTTACTCAAGATTCTTTTTAGTGCCAAATGAAACGGGGGACTGGAAGCCAATTTTGGATCTCAGTATTCTGAACACATTCACCAAACAAGCAAAAGTTTGGATGGTCACAGTTCAATCAATTTTCCCTTTCTTAAAAAAAGATGATTTTATGTGCTCTATTGAATTTCAAGACTATTATCATATGAAGGTGGACAGACACTCAAGAAAGTTTCTCATCTTCTGAATGGGAGCCAATCATTTCCAATTCAGAATGCTGCCCTTTTGTCTCACCACAGACCCCAGGGTGTTCACCAAATGTATGGCAGTAGTCACAGCACATCTGAGACTGTTCATATTCTAGGTGTTTCCTTCCTTAGATGACTAGATCCTGATCACTTCCACCAGGTATCTACTTCTTCAAACTATGGACTACATTCTGAAACTAGCCCTTCAGTTAGGCATAATGGTTAATCCTGCAAAGTCCCCGCTAACCCCTTCTCAGGACATGGAATTTATTGGAGCTCACTTCAACACAGTCTCTTGCATAGCATTGCTTCCATTACAGAGGCTACAGAAAATTCAGTCTCAAGTCTTCCCTCTTCTTCACTCAAACAAAATTTCTGCTTATCTGATTCTGCAGGTATTGGGTTCCATGTTAGCAGTGATCACATTGGTTCCATTGGCAATATTTCACATGAAACTTCTTCAATAGTTACTTGCAAACCAATAGACTAGTCTAACTCACCCAATAGACCATTTAGTTAACTCACCCAATAGACCATTTAGTTTTCATATCCAGTTGATGCAAGAATGACCTATCCTGGTGGATGCACTCAGAGGAGATTCTTCTAGACTGTCCCTTTGTTCCCCCTCAGCCCAAGGCCATAGTGAACATGGATGCTTCCCAGATGGGGTGAGACAGGCATTATCTCGGGAAGACAGTCCAAGGCACTTGGTTCCCCTCTGAGGCCAATTTGCATATCAATGTTCTGGAGTTAAGAGCAGTGCCTCTGGTGTTGCAAGCATTTCACTCTGCCTTAGCTCAAGGGATGATAGCGATGCAGTTGCACAATGTCAGTAGTCCGGTACATCAACAAACAGGGGGGAACCAAGTCTTACCCACTATGTCGAGAAGCTCATCAAGTGCAGCAATGGGCTATAACTTCCAAACACTTTCTGATAGCAACACACATCCTGGGGAGTTCCAACATGATTGTGGACAAACTAAGCAGGTGCATCCTCATGCCTCATGAGTGCTCTCTGAACCCCTGCATAGCGAAGGAGATCTTTCTTTGTTGGGGCCAGCCTTGCTGCAACCTGTTTGCCCACCCCCGAGCAACAAGTGCATAAGCTACTTTGGCCTAATTCCCCCTCGAGGGAAGTCCCCCAGGGATGGTCTTCTCTATGATTGGCCCCTGGGTCTCCTTTATGCCTTTTCCTCTTCCCTCTGATCTTTCTTTTTCCCAAGAAAGCAGCTCAGTTGAGAAGCAAAGTGCTCCTCATTGCTCCCTACTGGCCTCAGCAAATATGTTTTCCCTTCCTCTGGCCTCATCTACTACACTGCCTTTGGATTCTGGACCCAGTTCTGGATCTCTTGTCCCAACCCAGGGACTAGTACATCCCAATCTTCAGTTGGTCAAGCTGACGGCTTGGTTTCTCCAATTCCAGTAGTCACCAGGCATAATGGTATTCCTTCCCTCGTGCGACACATTTTGATGACATTCCACTAAAAGTATCTACCTTAGTAAATGGAAGAAATATTCTGTTTGGGCCTCTGACAATGATCTAGAAGTCTTTTCAGTGCCATTAGAAAAAAATCTGGAGTTTCTAACTGCTATCTTTAGTAAAGTATCTTCTGCTTTCTACTATCAAAGTTATCCTAGCAGCTATTTCAAATTTCCATAATGGTATCAGGGATCAACCCTTAATTTCTCACAGAGTTTGTAAGGTTTTTCTAAAGTGTACAATCCACTTGAAGCCCCCTGTTAAAGACCCTCTTCTGCCATGGGCTCTAACTCTTGTGTTACAGTCAGTTACTTTACCTCCATTTGAACCCACAGTGACTTGTGATTTAAAATTCCTTTCTTGAGCTGTCACTTCGGCAAGGCAAGTCACCAAATTACAGGCTTTATGCTCCAAAGCTCCATACTTAGTTTTCCACAAAGACAGAGTGTCACTCAGAACGAACCCTACTTTCCTTCCTAAAGTGATATCAGAGACCAATATCAACCAATTTATAGACTTACCTGTATTCTTTCCAAATTTTTCAAATAAAGTTGAGTACTGCCTGCACCTTCTGAATGTATACAGGCAATTATGTTTCTACCTTGATAGAACTAAACAATTTAGAGTGTCAGACCAGTTATTTGTTTCCTTTGTCAGTGCAACTTTGGGCAAACCAGTATCCAAGGTGACTCTATCAAAGTGGTTAAGAAATTGCATCTCTTTCATTTATGAGAAACTTAACATGTAGCTTCCTTTGCCAGTCAAGGCACATTCTACCAAATTTATGGTGACATTGGCTTAGGTTAATAGGTTCACAGGTAGGTACTAGGCTATTGGCCCTAGGGCCTATATAAGCCTAGCCAAAAAATGTACCCTGGCTTTCATCACCCAAGAAAATTATTTTCCTGTGCCCCTGTCGAGCAGAGCCACAGAAGTGATCCCTGGGGTGAATTTCCCATTTCCTTGAAGAGTGCTAATGAGGAGCTCTGTTTGACATAGATAGGTAGTCTGTTCCAGAGTATGGGAAGTCTCTGGGACAGGAATCTATCCCTCCAGCATGTTCTGTTTATTGTAGTGACAAGGTTTAGGTCCCTAGAGCGTGTAGCTCGGAGGGATTGGGATTTTTTTAAGTGGAGCATGTCCAACAGCTCTGGGTTTGACACAGCTTTGTATGTTAGGCAGAGATCGCCCCTGAGTAGGCAATATGCAATGGAGTAAAGCTGTAGTTTTTTGAGATGATCTGTGTCAGGCATCTGTTTGAGGCCAGTAATCCTCTTTGTGAGGTATTTCTGTGGTCTTTCCAGTTGTTGTATATGTCTTGTGAGGTACATACCAAAAGGGGCATTGTACTCTATAATGGGGCTAATGAGTGATGAGTAGAGGGGAACAATGACCTCTTTTTTTCTGGATGAGAATCCTTTTGTGATGAGATGAGCTACGTAGAAGGATTTCCTGACCACTGTGGCGATATGATTATCAAAGGAGAGACTACTGTCCACCTGTCTCCCAAGGTCTCTTATCACATTTTCAGCATTAAGTAGACTACCAGCTATGTAGTAGTTCATGGGTGCAGAGTTTTTACCAAAGGGGATGACAGTACACTTTTTGGCATTGAGCTTCAGGCCATGGCTTTGACACCAGGTATCTGTCTCAGTGAGGCCCTTTTGTAGTTTGTCCACATCGTTACGAGTTTCGATTATGGCTTCTAGTTTGCAGTCATCTGAAAACTTTGTTAGCCAAAGGCCTTCTGTGTTAGCCTGCACTTCAGAAAAGTAGATACAAAACAGGAGAGGACCCAGGACTGAACCCTGTGGTACTCCACTTGTCACTGGTCTGAAGTCGGATTTGGAATCTGCTACTTTCACAGTGTGGGTTCTGTCTGTGAGCCAGTTGGCAACCCATCTTGTGACATAGGGATTTATACCTAGTTTAGTGAGCTTATCTATAATTCCAGAGTGGGGGATGGTGTCAAAAGCCTTGGCGAGATCTAGATAAGCTGTGTGAACCATTTTACCCTCATCTATGGCTTTGGTGACTGCTTCAAAGAAGTCAATCAGGTTTAGGAGACATGATCTGCCTTTTAAAAATCCAAACTGGGTAGGGTCCAGAGTTTGGAGATTACCAATGTCTTTGTTTATGAGTTCCATGATGATACGTTCCATAGCCTTGCAGACCAGGCTCATCAGGCTAATGGGGAGGTAGTTCCCGGGGTCCATCGTAGCTCCCCCTTTGTGGAGTGGGATAACCGTCGTGGTGCGCCATTCAGTGGGTACAAAGCCTGAGGTGAGGCTATGATTGAACATGGTACTTAGGTAGGGTACCAGTTCATTCTGTAGTTCATGTAGAATGCAGCCTGAGATATTGTCAGGTCCCATGGATGATGTGTTCTTGGCTTTGGAGAGTGTGTTTTTTACCTGTGCAGCCGTGATTACAGGTACTTTTCATTCTTCTGGTATAGAGATGGGCTCTTTAGGGGGTGAGAGGGGGTACAGTTAGCACTGAACCTACCTGTCAGGATGTTGGCAATATCAGTTGGGTCTGTATATTTAGTGCCATTGTGCTGTAACTCAGAGCAGATCTGAGTGTTCCCATTGAGATTCTTGACATAGCTATAGAATGTTTTGTGGTTTTCTTTAGAGTCAGTAGCAATTTTGTTTTTTTCATTCCAAAGCCTCCATGTCATAAAGATGCGCAGCCACAATGTGAGCTAATCCACATACATGTATTACTCATTACAAATTGGATATGGTCTCCAGAGGGAGAGCCTCTTTGGATTCTATGGTTCTCAGGAATATTCTTCCTTGAGGCCACCCAGGATCTAAGGTAGTTGGGGGTCTCTGTCACACAAGTCAAGAATAGATGAAGATTGACAACATCAGATAAAGAAGTTATGTCTTACCATAACTTTCTATCTGTGTTGTCAGTCTTCATCTATTCTTGCATCCCTCCTGCCTGCCCCCCTCCCTTAAATGTCTGATGGAGTGACATCCTGCCCTGGGTTCTTATTGTTATGGATACCTTGGACAAGGTTTCTGTCTTATATTACAGAACACCTTTTTCTGCGTAATAGCAAACTCGATCTGAGGTAATGTGGAGAGGGACATTATGGGTAGACTAGCAGCTGGAGAGATTTTTTTGGCTGACACGAGCTTTATAAAGGCTGGATCAAGAATAGATGAAGATCAACAACACAGATGGAACGTTTTGGTAAGACAACTTCTTTTTACAACAATATGAACAGTGGAATAGTAGCACAGACAAAAATGCCTTTTTCAATGCATGTTTCAACTCATTAGGTAAAGTGATACAATACTATAAAATGTTCTAATCTTTACATAATGATATTCAGAACCTACTAATATGTTGGTCAGATTTTAGATTCATGGGTTCATAGGTAAGTATTAAGCTAGCTGCCTTTGCCGGACATTTTAAACATAGCCAGTTTTCCTTTTAGTGCTGGTAATAATGTATTCCATTTGGTTATAGATTGGCCTTATCCGACCCTTGGTCAATAATTATATATTATAATAGCTGGGACCATACCATAGATAATATGGGGGCCCATGAATGGTATAAAGCATTACAATTACAATTATGTATCAGCAGAATACCAAGCGAGGTAGGACAGTTAAACCATTCAATACCTTGACCACACCTACATTTATGCACAGTTTATGTGCAGGAAGGAAATTTAGTGTGAATGTGCAGTCAACGGTCAGAAACCCACCCTTGTTTTTAATGAAGGCAGATTGCAGTGCATCTAGATTTGTGTTTGTCAGTGAAATCAATAAAGTTGTTTCAGTAATATCATCTGTATATATGACCATTTTTACTTTAATGTTTTGTCTCTTGGCAGGAACATCCACTCTAGTTGCCTGTTTTGCTTATGGGCCAAACAAAATGTTAAATCATGTAACATTTGTCACTCCATTTTTCACTTACCTTGAGAATAAATGTCTTCAAGATTTGGAATATGTGTGTAGTTCTCCTCTTCATGACTCTTAAAGTATTTCTTCTTTTCTTCCTCACAATGGTAAAAAATTAGGTATGCCTATAGAAAGATATAACAGCTACAACTTTGGTACTATTTACCTTATTTGTAGGGTATGGCCATATAAGATCTAGTACTTTGGAATCAACATCAGAATTCTTTAAAGCCAAACCAGATCAAGAGTCATTAAAACAGAATTTGATAATGTTTGCTAGGCTTTTTTAAATTATGCATACATTATTGATGTTAGGGTTGAGGCTGAGAAGGGCCTCTTCATTTACATGGTTGAAAAAAAATGGAGCAAGAAACGTGTGTGTGTGTGTGTGTGTGTGTGTGTGTGTGTGTGTGTGTGTGTGTGTGTGTGTATATACATATATATATATATATATATATATATATATATATATATATATATATATATATATATATATATCATACATAGAAACACACATATATAGGTATACACATATCTATCTATACACAAACACACACACACACACACTTACACACTCATATCTGTATATCTATTTCTCTCTCTCTCTCTATAAATATATATATATATATATATATATATATACATATATATATACATATATATATATATATATATATATATACACACACACACGTTTACATAAAAAATGCAGGTCTATCCAAAGCACTGAAGTACATATATCAGCCCATATGTGTAGACACATGCACGTTAAAGAGTACTTCCATGAGCTGTATGTCCTTGTAGCTTCACTTCATGACTTGCAGCACATTTCTGAAAGTCAATAGTTTCCCCAAAACTAAACATGCTTACTTGCACATCTGTTGATAACTAATTAAGTTTTATATGCCTTATACAGAATGTCTGTAAGATGGTATGGAAAAACTCAAGCCTAATAGTCCTGATTTCAAAGCTCTTTATCTTGCTATATGACAGTTCAGTTAAAGGAGCAGCTGTGCTCCATAATGACTGCATGATAGAAAGGAATTTTTTGCATTTCAGTTTTGCAATGATTTTGTTTTATATCAAATGATAGCAACAACACAAGTGCAACAGGTCATCAGTTGTTGCAACCCTTAGGAAAATATGATCAAAGACAAGATCCTTACAAAAGTTGCTGTCATTGATTTTTTTTCCTTAACGCAATAAATTTGTACTATTTCGGCTTGCATGAAGAAGAGGTATAAGAAAGTGTCAGAAATAGCAAATTTGCAACCGCTGTGTTACTTTATTTTGGATTTGCAATGAAGGATCCCATCTAAAGAGATAGATAATATCTACTTGCATCCTGAAAGGCTTTAATAGGACTTTTTAGGACTTTTTACTCTTTGTCAATACAGTACTGTGGTGGTGGTTCTGCGGTAGTGTTGCCGCCTCACAGTAAGACGTTGTCCTGTTAGATTCTCAGCTAGTCTTCTGTGTGGAGGCATGCGTGAATGGGCGCACCTTCGTTGAAGGTTGTGCATCAGAGCTGGCAACTCGGCATGTAAAAATCTACTGCCAATCATTAGCGGACCGGAGTTCTGCTGTGGTGACCCCTAACCGGGAAAAGCCGAAAGACACAACAACAACTCTTTGTCAATACAGTAAAATACTTTACTGTCAGCCTTTGTTCATGTAGGAATGTAATTTCTGATACACTACTCTGTTATTACATTATGGCAATCAAAGCAGCAATGATAATAAAAAGAAAAAACAGGTTAAAAGCCAAATCATACTTTTATTCCACGAAATTCAGTAAAAATCCATATTCAGTAAAGGCTTTCATCTCCAACATGAGACTTCTTCACTCTGAATAAAATAACACAAAACACATCTTAAATAGCATAAAATGACATGAGCAACTGCCAAGTTAATTGCTTAGTGTTTTAACCATTTGTTATTCAGGTAAGCTACAAAATCTTCTTTGTTATTCGAACCTGGTGGGTAACAAGAAAAGCAAACCAGGGCAGGCGGATAAAGACTGGTTAAATGCAAGTCAAACAATCCAACTAGGAGAATAATGAGTCAACACAGCTGAATTCAACAAAGCAGCAGTTCCAAAGTTTCATTAAATAGCATAAAAAAAGTTAAAAACATCCAAGAAAAAGACAAGGGTGTTCACACCTGTCCAGGTGCTTCTTCAGATCTAATAAAACAGGCATGGAATGTTGCTTAAATGCACACCGTTTAAAGTCTACTTCCTAAGGTCACATGACCTGAGCAGTGGTCTTAAAGGAACATAATCATTTAGACCCATCCCTCTGTCACTTGTAATTCTAAAATTCATTCAGTTTCAATACATTCTGTTTTAGTGCTGACATCACCACCTCTAATGCTAACATTAAAAAGTTGTAGCACAATAAACTTAAACTTATGAGTACTTCCAGCAACTAAAATGTGTTTTAACGGTGCATTTCTTTTATATTTTCTAGACACATCATAAATGTGTTCCTGTACTCAGTCTTTCTATGCTCTGTTAGTTTTACCAACATAAACTATTTTATAAACAGTGCAATTTGCTAAATAAACAAAATTACAGCTCTTACAATTTGCAAAGAAGCTGAATTTATATGCCTGCTTGGTCTCAGGATGCTGAAATTTATCAATAGTTTCAGTAAAATGACACATATTACAGTCTCTACAAGGATGAGTTCCTATTCTATTAGTAATCATTGGGGTTCTTCTGAACAGGTTTATAGCACATTTTCCTCAAAGAAATATTGTTCTTAAAATGAAATTCAGGAACCTCACCTAAAATAGTTTTGTTTCTATCATCACATGTAAGAACACGCCAGTGTTTTTAATAATATCACATACAGAGCTATCAACATTTGAGACGGTAATGCTCATTCACAGTGTCTCCTTGTGACACTTTAGAACTCTTGGCCTCTGGGTCTTGATGAGAGAAATATGGTTTGGCCTGGGCTTTCCTATTAGATAGAGCCCCCTGTCATGCTACATCTGTTTCATGCTGTTGGTAGCCTCTACTAATAAAATAATTCTCCAGCTCATCAAAAGCAGATATCATACATTCCTGATCTCCATTGAGCCTGGCATACCTAAGGAGCTGTCCTTTCAAGATATTCCTGAGAATATGTTATGGGTGCATACTCTGCCTATGTAAAATTATATTTTTTGCAAGATTTGTTGTACACTTGAGTGTCTAAACCATTCATATCTGATTTATGTTCACAGTAAATTATCTGGCTTTCTTAGTATGCTATTCCTTTCTGCTGTCTATCTCATTGTTTTGTTTAGCCTATATTAATCAATATTTCTGTAAGCTAAATTTCCTGTCTTCTTTGCCAATTTGGTGAAGAGGCTTTTTTCTGACATTGGAGTAACTGTTTCCTTCCAGGTGTTGCTCACATCACATCAGTCCATCTGGGCATCAGCTGGTGACAGACCTTTGAATATGAAAGCTTGCCATACCATAACCATGTCTGTAAAATCTTGTACACCCTTATTCACTACAACCCTTAAAATACCAAGATATTTAATTCATCAAGAAGCTCATTACTTCCTTAACATTGAATGACTGGATCAAAGTCACTTACTTTGATTCAGTCACCACATGTAAATAACCATGTTCCAGTGGGATGTAGGAATCTTGGTACCAAGGTAAGAATCTACAAATGTACTTTGCCAATTTTTTTTTGCCTAAAATCTAAAAATCTCAAGATTGTACAACATGGCCACCTAGTTATTTCATAGACCCCCCTTTTTTGTTAACAGTTCTGGGAGTAATCTTTAACAAATAAATAGCGCATTTTTTTGCCTTCAGCATATTCTAGTCATTCCATTATTTATTTCCTAAATTATCTAGAGTCTGAAGAACTTACTTTATCTCAACAGTCAAAATGCAGAAGGTGCTAGCAAATGGTTCCTCCAGCAACAAATCCAAGTTAAAAAGCAAGAAAAGGAGGCTCCAGACCATGTCTAGACCACGGTGTGGATGTATGTATTTATGTTTATATGTAGGAATATGTATTTAAGACAGTTAGTTTTACTTGTGCATTTTTTTATATGTTTTATATATATATTTATATTTGAGATAGTCATTTATTTATTTTTTATATGTTCTATGAATATGAATTTTTATGGAGCGTATGTGTATGTCAACTCATGGGTATATTTTTTATGAGGCATGTAGGAATGTTTTTATAGGGTAGTGTGTAGATATGAATGGACTGATTTGCTTTTCACGTCATGGTTTTTATTTATTACTGTGTAGCTTTAAATCTGTTCAAAGGAGGATGTTTTGCATAATTAATTGTATAATTGATTGTAGCACTGAGTATAAATCCTGAAGAGCAGTATTCTTGTACCTGGTACCTGACTGTTATTAAACTCTTTTATGTGCTGTACAGCCGTGGTCTGGAGCTTCATTTACTTGCTTTTTAAATTATTTTATATGTTTTATCAGAAAGTATTTTCCCAGCTCATGTCCTTTTATTCTGCCTTTATGGTTTGAGATCTCAGTCTTAATTTCTATTATTTTCTCTCATGTTTTCCAAAGGTGTTTTTATTCTTCATGTTAGCCTATTGTCAGGCTTTTAAACTACACTTTCAGTATGTCTGTGCTGTGTGGCTGCTTTCATAATGCTATAATAAGGAAGGCCACCAAAACAGTAATTTTTTGCAAGTTTTGGTGACATGGCTTGATGCAGTCCCCTTTTCCAATGATTTCATGAGCAGTTTTTAATATCTGGGCTACTTTCCTGACTGTCAACTTACTAAGCGATCAGCTCACAGACAATAGTAACAAAAGCAATTAAAGTCGGGTTGTTTTCACTGATTTGGTTACATTTCTTACATCTGCAGTTTACAGCTTTTCCCTTCTGACATACTCAGCTATCAGCCAACATTGGAAATATTTTGCTGTAGTTTTCTGAGACAGTTTAAAGCTGATCTAACATACAATATAAATTCTGAACTTTTTAGAAACTCCTTGAAAACCAGTGAGTGATTACTTGTCCAATTTTCTTCTTCCAGGTAGGTATTCTTTTAATGTGTTTTTCATGGCCATTAGTCTTAAATAGTGAGTGAAATCCTACAGAAATTTCCAAGATTTGTTAATGAGTTGTCTTTGAAGTATTCATTGACTCATTTAGCGTGTACTTATTATTCATATGCAATTCATCTTTAATATGTGTAACATCCAACATAATATACACAGTCAAAATATGATAACATTAAGCTTTAGCATGCGAGAACTGTGACATTTTTCTCTTTCTTAATAATAAAGCCAGTAACAAAGACAAAAATTCACGTCCTTCATCATTTGTAGAGAAACATGTCTGTTTATTTATTCATTTATTATTTATTTGACATTTGCTCACCGGGTTTGTCCATCTGACCTTTAGAGGATGGCCGGGGATAAAAGCTCCACACAACAAATTATCCAAGTATAAAATTGAAAGGACAAATTATACAAGTAAAAAAATTTAATTCACAGTAAAGAATAAGGAATTCATAGTTCTGCGGTTACAAATTATGCAAGTATAAAATTCAAAGGACAAGTTGTGTGAGTAGGAAATTCACGTTATAGAATAAAATTCACAGTACAGGTTCTGCAAGTGAAAAATAAGCAGAAGTTAAGTAAAACCACAGTAAATACGATACGATGTATAAAGTATATACAGAAATGGTTAAACAGATGACTAATTGTAGTGCAAGAAGAGATATCAGCGAATACAGGATACGTTAGAAGACAGTAACAAGGAGGTCAAAGCAAAGTAGCAAAGATTCAGAAGAATTGTTATTGGTGGTCTTGTATAAGAGATAGGGGGTAGTTTGACACGCAGTAGTGTGAGGAGAAATAAGGGGGAAAGGAAAACTAGTATCAGAGTACTGGGGGCAGTAGTTTGGAGAGGTATAGAGAGCAGTGGCAGATTGTTGTAATACACAGGAAGTTAGAATAGATAGCATTACTGTGAGAAAGGAAGTAGTAGTGAGAAAAGAGAGGGAGAGAGAGAATTAAGGAGGAAAGAGGGAGAGGAGGACATTTTAGGTGGGACGGTAGCAGTGACATCTCCAGGTGCTGTAAAGGTAATTTCTGAGATTTGTCTTGAATTCATGTGCATGGATGATATTTCTGAGAGCCATGGGAAGCTTATTCCATGAAAGAGCAGGAAGCTAGCAATATAGGTTTTGTCCAAGTGAATTATTTAAGTTTATGAATTTGTAAGAGGCATTGGTCTGAGATTCTGAGGGAGCGTAGTGGGTTATAAAAGGAGACTAGAGAGGATATGCTGGAGCAGGAGGAGTGCTTATTTAGGGCAATGTGGATGTTGAGAAATTAAGTAAATATGAGTTGGTTGGGGAATTCTAACCAACTGAGAGTTTGGAGAGAAAGACAGTGGTATAATTTTGGCAACATGTGAGCTGCAAATCTGACTACTTTGTTATATGTGTTTTCAAATTTGGTTGGTAAAGAGGACAGTAGAGTAATAAGGATTTGAGAGCAGTACAAGAGGTTAGGCAGAAGATAAGCCTGGGAAAATGAGATTCTGAAGTTAGGGGTGAGGAACCTTTGGTTTCTTTAAAGTAGGCTGTGCTTTTGGTGGGTTTTCTTTATACAGTTGTATACACAGAGGTTGAATTTAAGTAGGTCATTAATGATTACACCAAAGCATTTTGTGTGGGGTTCAGATGAGATTATGGTGTTGTTAAGGGAAGCGATGGTGAATAAGTATTTAAGATGGTAGAATGATTTGGGTAGAAATAGGAAGAGTTTTGTCTTTTTATGGTTAAGTATGAGTTGGTTGTTAGTAAGCCAAGGTTCAGTGAGGTTGAAAGAAGTTTGAGTAAGGGTGAGCAGATCAGAGGGGTTGTCAGCAATGGTGATAATAGTGGAGTCATCCATGTACTGTATGAGGGATGACTGAGGAAAGGATTTGTGGAGCTGGTTAGTAAAAATTTTAAAAAGAAGGGGGCCAAGAATTGAGCCTTGTGGGATGCCCACTTGTATGAGGAGGATGGCAGATAGAACAGGGTCCCATTTGATGGATTGCTGTCTGTTAGTGAGGTAGCTGGTAAACCAGGAAATAGTTGCAGGGGAGAGGTATAGTTGAGAAAGTTTGGAAAGGAGGATGGAGTGGGAGACAATGCCAAAGATATTGGAGAGATCTAAGATAACCAGGACACTAGTTTATTATTATCTCTGGCTGGAGAGATGGAGTTAGTAAAGGAAGTGAGAGCAGTAGTGGTGCTGTGGAGGGGGTGGAAGCCATGCTGGGTAGGGGTGATAAGTTTTTTTAGCGAGATATATAAGAGGAATTGTTTATGGACAAAATCCTTGAGAATTTTGGAGACTGGTGAAAGTATGGCATTTGGGTGGTAATTAGAAAGTTCTACAGAATTTCCACCTTTGTGGGTAGGTATGGTGTGGAATTTCTTCCAGAGAGTTGGGAAAGTGGATTCACATTTAAGTGCTTAATGAGGATGGAGACTGGGAATGCTATAGAGTTGTCAGCAGCCTTTAGGAAGAATTATGTCAAGTTGTCAGCTGATGAGGAGCAAGGTTCAAGTTTGAGAAGAAAGTTTTCAATGTAGCTAGTGGTGATGGGACTTAGTGAGAAAGGGAAGTTATGCAATAGGGGCAAGGTGAGAGGTGAGGGATTGGTAGTGTTGGAAATAGGCATAAGTTTGCTTATGGTACCAATAAAGTATGTATTGAAGATGGAAGCAGTTTCTTAGGGTGAATTATTAGGGCAGGGGTTTGGTGTTGAGGGGTTTCCAGGGTGGAGAATGTAGTTGACTATATTCTAGAATTTTTTGGGATTTCTAGGTTGTGTGGTTAGGGCTGTGTGGTAAAAGTTTTTTTTTAATCAATGTTTATGTGTATTTTGGCGAGGTTACAGAGTTCCCTACAGTTTTAGTAATGTGTTTGTGATTTGCTCTTTATCCAGAGTTTCCATGCAGACTCTCTGTTTTAGATGAAAGATCGAGTTGACTTGGTGAGGCAGAGCGAGCAGCGTGATTTGACTCTGACAATTCTGGAAGTTGCTAGGAAATGTAGAGTGTTTAAGAAGATGGAGATAAATTGCTGAACAGCTTCATCAAGAAGGAAGGATCAGTCAATAGCATTGAGATAATTATTGAAAGTCTCAAGGTTGAAGTTGGTTAACTTACGCCATTCTTTAAATTCATGAGATCTAGTGAGATGGTGGAGGGGGGGGGTCTTAGGAGATAAATAGGAGAGGGATCACTAATTGAGTCTGGCAGGGATTCGGGGTGGTGATAGAGGTTTGGATGGGAGACAAGAATCCAGTCAACAATGGAACTGGAATTTGTGGATTTCTGAAGGAAAATGGGAGAAGAGATAAGCTGAGTGTAGCCATGTAGGTGTAAGTTGGTTGACGAGAGTTCGGAGGAGAGGGCAAGCCAGTTAATATTAAAGTCACCTATGACTTATATGTATGATAGTTTTATTAAGTATAGTGTCAGCCATCCAGTGAAGAAACTGTCCTAGTAAGGGTATGTTGTCTCCATGTGGTATATACATAGCAGCTATAGTTAGGGTTTTGTGGTTGTTTAGTTTACAATTAGCAATGATAAGTTCAGCTGGGTGAAAAGAAGGGGGGTGGGTTTGTTTGGGGGTAAGGTAAAGTGTTCTGAATACATAATGGCTACACTTTCACCTTTTTTATGTGTGCTATCAAGGCGTAAAATATTGTAGCCAGGGGGAGAAATGTATTGTCTGTTTTATGTGGTTTCAGCCATGTTTGGTTAACAGCTATGGCAGTAGCATCTCTCCATGCAAGAACTGTTAATATTACCAGTTAGATGTCAGTGCTGTGAAGTGATTTCAGTGCAATATGTAAAGTCACAATTAAGCAATTATTATATTGAAATCAGTCACTGACTTAAAAGTTATTGCATACTATCTGCTTGATAAATAAAAATGTGTCTGGAAGTGAAGGATTACAAAGAGAAAGTACTGAGAGTCAGTTGCCAGGACTATAAGAGACCCTGACTAGGGTACTTGTCCCAAATTTCAAACACCACAATTTAAGACACTGACAATAGCACAATTTGTCTGTGAAGAGATAATGGCATGTGTTTATAAGCAGTGTGTACCATGATATGAACTATTACTAATTTTTTTTTTATTGTTAGGGGTTCTTCTGTCTTTATCAAAGGAGCTGAGCTGGCAATGCATCGCCTATGCATATGTACTGAAACTGAACCTGAGATTCAGACCCATTTTTCACAGGATATCAGCCAGGTTTGTGTAAAGAACAGCGAAGTGCCAGGTGGGGGCAATTCAGAAACACAATGAACATGGTCAAGGAAGGCCACAAAATTCTGGGGTCTGCATAACATGCAAATGGTGGTATAATGGTATGGAAATGAGCAATATTATTAAAAAGAGGGCAATGGCAGATATAAACAAGGGCAGACAATGCAGCAGAACAATTAAAAAATGCATATATTATGCATGGGGAGTTACTACTGCCATAACAGTTAACCACAGTAACATTCAGGAATTACAGGAAACAAACCACAAAAGAGCCATGGCCTAAAGTTAAATGCCAAAAAATGCATAGTCATACCCTTCGGAAAAAACAAGGTTACCCCTAGCTACCAAATAGGTGGCAATCCACTGAGCACAGAAGAAGTTATCAGGGACCTGGGGACCCAGGTTGATAGTAGTCTGTCATTCGACACCCATGTAGCTAAAGTAGTTAGGAAGACCTTCTACATTGCCCACCTTATCGTGAAGGGATTCTCATCTAGATCAAGGGAGGTCATAGTCTCCCTATACTCATCACTCATCAGACCAATGATTGAGTACAATGCCCCATTCGGAATGTATCTGACCCGACACTTGCAGCAGCTGGAGAGGCCACAAAAGTTCCTCACCAAAAGGATAAAGGGTCTCAAACATCTGTCCTATGCTGCCCGACTGAAAGAACTCCAGCTCTATTCAGTCGCCACCGCTTGCTCAGAGGTGACCTTTGCCTAACATACAAGGCCATGTCAAACCCAGATTTGATGAATATGCTTCACCTCAAAAATCTAGATCCGTCAGAGTCACAAGGGCGGGAGACTTAAACCTCGACACGGCTATTAATAGGGCATGCTGGAGGGATAGATTCATCACCCAAAGACTCCCTATGCTGTGGAATAAAATCCCGGTATATGTGAGGCAGAGCACCTCGCTGGCCTTGTTCAAGAGAAATCTTGACCAATGGATGGGAGATTGCAGATATACCCCAGGGATTACCTCAGTGTCACTGCTCAACAGAGGCACAGCAAAATAATGGGTATAGTTCCCCATACTAAAGGGGTGGCGTAAGCCACAAAACTATGGGCTAGGCTTGTAAATGCCCTCGGGCAGATAGCCTAGTATGAACCTATGAACCTATGAACCTATGTATGGGGTATCTACTACAGTATTGACTATACATGTGCATGAGGTTGCTGTTGCTGATATTCATGGGGGGGCAGTGTATCATCACCCTCAGTGCTGCTGATTCATCCATTTGGATTTAACATACCATGTTCTCTATGACAGAGAAATAATGGGCCACTACTGTGTGGATAAAAGCAGGAACTGGTCAAAATGTGTTATATTCAGGCTCCTTAGATGCATGGAGTACCCATCAATGTAGATATTGAGGTATGTGTGATTTCAGAATATTAGCTACAGGAGCCTTTTAATGACCAATGGGAGACATGAGGGGTATATCCCGGGTGTCTGCCTCAAAGATACTGCACAAGTTCCTCAATGCCGTGCTAAAGATGAGGGGAGGTGTATGTGGTTTCCATGCCCCAGAGAGGGGAGAGACAAAAACATGCAGGTTTTTTTTTTGTTTTGTTATCCCAGTTCTCTGAGGTACTTGGAGCCTTTGACTTTTGACATTAACCACATTGCAGCAAAGGCTGCAAGTAGGGATCAGGGACAATGGTATATCAACCATGATGTAACTCCAGCAATTGGTAGATGGTCTGCAATGTTTAGCATATCATACACAATGTGTTATCAGCTCCCCACCCCCCCTGCCAGGCAGTGTCCATGATTACCACATCTAGCAAGCATGAACATTATCCCATCAGTTTGCATGGAGTGATTTTTCCACATGGCCATTATGTTGGAGATGTTGGATATGCCCTGGGCCCATGGCTAATGATACAATTAGAAACCCACAGACCATGACAGAGAATGCATACAATAATGCCCTGACACAGGCGAGAGATATAACTGAATACAGGTTTGGACTCCTAAAGGCCTGTTTCTGCTGTCTAGATGTCTCTGGTGGTGTACTGGAGTATGACCCTGCGACATGCAGTACAATCACCGCAGTGTGTACAGTGTTACACGACATGTTTGTATGTAAACAACTACAGCATGGAAGAGACATTTGGGAAAAGGAAGTCACTGAGTCAGCATCAGAGGATGAGCCTGATGAGGAGCCTGTGGAAGAGATGGTTCCAGGGAAAGACAATGTGAGATAGAGGTGGGCACATTACCATACCTCTCAATGTCTTCCTCCATATTTATTGGCAAAGAAAAATATAATTAGTGGAAACACCACAAGTTAGGGATATTTTTTATATACCAGTACTATGAATATAGAACTTCTCAATATAATTTCTGATTTTAGGAGGAATAGAACAAACATTTGAGAATAAATTAGGAGCATTTAGGCAGTAGAAAGGTAATGACAGAACACCATGGCACTGGCTATGAGGCAGCATTTGGTTCATTATTACAAGTCAGATTAAGCAGGACATGCAACAATAAAAATAATGCATGCAAAACTACACCCAGGCTATGCTATACCATGCATAGGCTACCCGCATTGAGCATCACACACAGGCTACCTAGGTAGAGGGCAGGCCACAGTTGCCTCATATGCACAGGTGGGGAGCACCACAATGGCAAATGTAAACAATGGATGTGTGGGACTATCGAGAGTTAATGGTGTGTGTGTGTGTGTGTGTGTGTGTGTGTGTGTGTGTGTGTGTGTGTGTGTGTGTGTGTGTGTGTAGGAGCACATCTCCAACAGATGAAGCAGCACTATGCTAGAATCTAGTAGAAAATATCAGGGTATATGCAGCCGATATATGCACTAAGTCTTTATGTAGCCATCTACAGGGAGTTGTTTCTTTGAAAAGTCACAGGCACAATCCATACCACACACAGAAAATGGAGTTCTCCGTAAGTGCAAATGGTAGATTATAAAATGGATGTTGTCTCAGCATGAACACCCCATCTGTGCGTTGGGGTGTCAAACTACCTTGAAAAGGAAATCTGTTGCACCCATAGCTGTATGTAAGACTGCTCATGTTATGTGCATATGCATAGACTACATATAAAAACATGCTGCCTCCATACACACTTTGCAGGATGCATCTGTGATGAAATGCTTCTTGTTACTTCCCTAGTCAGTGGAGGTGCCACAGACCCATCACAGAATGTGACTGCCAGTGGTTAGCACCCTCCCTGCAAGTGACATACACAATTCCTGTGAGGTATAGGATATCTTGGATCTATGGAACAGTCGTGTGGTTTAGGACTAAGGAGAATATGTGTGTGAAACCCGCAGGTAAGCTTTGACATAAAACAGGAAATCCCACAGGAAGTGAATGCAATATGTTCCCCGGCTAGATATGAAATGCCCTGGTACAAATATAAGAAGAGGATCACCCAGGGCTCTACAAATGCCATACTTGTTCCACATGAATTTTCACATTCTGAAGTGGTGGCACTGCTGTTGGTTCCATATGAATTTTCATACTTTGAAGTGGTGGCACTGCTGCTGGTTCCACATGAATTTTCACACTCTGAAGTGGTGGCACTGCTGCTGGTTCCACATGAATTTTTACACTCTGAAGTGGTGACACTGCTGCTGGTTCCACATGAATTTTCGCACTCTGAAGTGGTGGCAATGCTACTGGTTCCACATGAATTTTCCCACTTTAAACTAGTGGCACTGCTACTTTTTCCACTAACTGGCTGACCAAAGATGTGCATCATGTTCCAATAACAGCAACATTTGTGGCTGAAGGATGGCTATTATATTTATATGGAATGTTACCTGGTGAATGGCCATGGCTTCCAAGGAACCTGAAAGTGACAGGAGCTCCAAGTAATGCCCTCAAAGGAGTAAGATCTTTTTGCACTTGCTGTGCCGAGACTACCTGGAACATCTGATTGGAGACTTTTGCCAGAGTCACCAACATAAAGTGGATGCCTGGCACAGTCTTGCAAGGGTTGTAACTGCTTCTACTGGTATATGCCACTCTGATGACAGTGTTCACACCACTTCAGTGACCTAAGGGCATGCCTTCATCATGTTTTCAGCCAATTGGAAGAAGAAGTAAGGCAGAGAGCTCTTGAAAAGTGTTGTAGGTATGCAGGGCTGGAATCTGTCATTTTATTTACCTTATCATGAAATTGGCCTTTGTTGTACAATTAACTGCTACGTGGTATATTTGTTGTCCTTGCTTTCAAACTAAGTAGAAAATATCAGAGAATGTGCTCCTGTACTAAATGTAAATGGAGTACCTCTCCAGAATCAGGGTGCCTATGATTATGGTCACACTATTCATTAGTTAGCCATACCAAAGCAGTATATAAATATCCAGTAGTATGACTTCTATAAGTGCTACTAACACACTTTTGTCACAGTCTTTTGTACAGTATGACAAGTCCTATACATAGATGAGGCTTTGTACATCCACATTCAGAATCTATATTCATGGTATACGCACATGACTTATTTACAGAGACAGATGGACAGAATACGCACTGCCTCATGGTCTCTGACATGGAGTGAAGTTGCCACATTCCTGCTCTGTATACACTGGCCCAGTCCAGCAGGATGTGGGATAAGGGAGTTGGGGGATATGCCACTGCCATTTTTGCTATACTTATGGCCTGTTCTATGGTCAGTGAATAACATCAAGATGTTTGCCAAGAACCTGTTGATAGCTGTCTGTATTAGAAACTATCCATACCTGCCTTTGGAGGAGCTAATTGCCATAGTCATAATGAGTTATACCTCTGATATGATAGTACTGTCCATGTCCATGTGGTATGACTTTTACCTTGTCCTTACAAAATGTCAGCTGGTTCACACGTACCCACACACAGAAAGGGTTGTAACATCTAACACCTTCATCCTGCCACTGTAGCTTCAACCTTACCCTACCCAACCCTGGGCATGGGTACACTGAAGCTGCATGTGCATACAGTATGGACTTTGACTGTATACACCTAAATAGAACTATTGGACCTGGCATAGATGCATACCTAGCAGCTGTGTAGCACAGCACTAGGAATCTGCATGACTTCTTATTAGAAACATTCTTCAGAGGGGTAATATTTTTTACCACAACCCTCCATGGCTATTTTTTTTTAACATTTGGCTTGATGTTTATTTTATTTTATTACTGTTCATTTATTTTAACATGTTCTGCAGCAGCTGTCACAGCTATGCCAGTGGCATTGCACTTGTCCCTGACCTTGCCATTGGACCCATCCTTTTCTAACCAGCACAAAACCATCTGCCCCTAAACCTGCCCTCCCATCAGGTGACAAAAGTCGAGTAGCAGGACGTGACTTGGAGTTGCCAACAATAGTTTCTGGCAGTCATTCATCAGAATACTGCTGTTCACTCAAGCAATGCTGCCATGCAGTCATGCTTTCTTACCCTACAGGTAAGTAGCTGATGTTTAAACTATGACCTACACCTACCAAGAAATCTTCACCTTATCTTGATCTTTTGTCTATTTCTTGAAACCTAATCTTCTCATCATTGCAGTAAAAGGGTCTCCATATAGTGCAAGCAATATATTTCAGAGATGACACCCTTGCCCTGTATCTCTTGATATTGTGAAGAGCAGTCAAAGACCTACATGAATTTTAACTCTTGCTACCGGTGTATAAATAGTCTATTCTTGATTTGCAAAATCCCTTTTAAAAGTCCAGGTGCATCTGAGACAGAATGTATTAATCTAATATATCAAAATCCTTCCCTTCATTCAAATTCAGTGTCAATAACTTCTGTTGCTGATATGCAGCTCTTGTCTGCATGGTGGTTATTGATATATTGCCAAAATTCTGTCTTCATTCCGCTAATCCACACTTGTCATTCTCAGCCAAATTAGGTATATACTTTTCATAACTTTTTCACACAAATGGCCATAAACCATTTATAATTATGATTTAACACAAAAATGCACCTATATGCTGATAGTAAACTTAAATCCTTTCCTTTGCTTATTATAACGTTCTTAAACTGTAAAGATTGTGACTAGGTGCTACAACTATCCAGTGAAGTGAGGCCAGCTTGTTTAATTTGGGGACACCAGTTAGGTTTGTGCTAGACTATAGTGTAGCCTTCTTGAATATGAGGAAGGTCTTTGCTCCCTTATTAAAGAAATTCAAAGAATTCAGCTACCTGGTGCAAATATGGTTCTTTGCACCCCTGAGCATCTGCAAAATCACTTTGTCTTTAACTTTTCAGCTTCTGGATGAAGTGGAAGAATATTTACAATGGGCTAAGAAAGGGAATTATCGTACCTCTAATCACTCTGATACAATAGGTGACAAGATGAAATTACTTCAATCCTCAGAGACCAAAGAAAATTCACACTGGGTAAGAAAAAAAATCATGGTGGGTTTTCTACCATTACTGGGAGGGAGCGTAACTGTCTCTTAACATTACAGTGGAATCTTCAGTCTCACTGAGGATTCCTTTTAACAGATACCCCCTTGGCACACCTAAAGGAGGCTGATGCAGAAGGAGAGATGGACTTTGCAAGTCTGGGCCCTAGACTGGACTAATAAATCTCTAGGACCTATCAGGAGACAAGGTAGTAGAAGTAAGAGTAGTCATAACTGCAACTGCATCTGCACCTCCAACGTGACAGCTTAATGCCATCCGACAGATTGTTCGCTCTTGATTGTGGTAACTAACAAGCTTATTTTTGTGTGGCCAGTGAAAAGTGAAAGGATCTCTGCCTCTCCCCTCCAGCTGTACAGCAACAACTACTTGATATAACTGCTATTGTATTTTTCATTTTGTAAGTTTTTTATTGGTGAGATATAACACTTGTTATCAAGGATTTATCATTCATTTGTTCCATTTTTTTGTCTTTCCTGGTTGTTCTGTTTAATAGCCACCAGGCCAGCTAGTCTGTATATAGACTGAAGTAGGGAGAGTCTTCCCTTCAGCCATTTCATTATTTATTTACTGTTATACTAGGTGGATGCATTATGGATAAGCATTAGGAAATAGGAAAGCCTCTTGCCCTTGGTCAATGCACTCACAATGTTTGATGAAGATGAATGTATCTATTTATCTGGCTTTTCATTTATTTCAGTGTTCTAGTTGGCTGTGGGAGATAATCCTGCCTTCTCGTATACAGAGTGTGCCTATACAAGATGACTTGCCATTCCCCTGGCATGTTTCCAGCTGAGACACACAACCTCCTGCTGCATACTCAGGATTATTATCCTAGAATACATAGGTTCATAGACATAGGTTCATAGATTAGTACTAGACTAACTACCCTTGTAGGACATTTTTAAGCCTAGCCAATTACCCAATGTGAGAATCAAACCCTGCACCTTGTGCTTGTAAGGCAAACACCTTAACCATTATGCCAACCTCCCACCCATCAACTTTATGATCATATGATACAGCGTTTACTCTATCCTTCAGTGTTTGTTATTATTTTGTGTTTACCATTTGACGTTGACTTGTCTGGACAACATTAGGATTGTAATCAAAACAAACATTAACCAAAACGCAAGATATAAGGCTTGGTATGTGGGTTCCTATAATGCTAAAGCCTCTAGAAGAGTAACAAGATTAGTTACAGAAGGACTTTGGTGAAAACAGATGTGATAGCCGACAGGAATAGCAAATGAGTGATTGTCAAGGTACAAGCAAGAAAGTATATTTCTGATAGCAAACTTCTATTGCCCCTAACAATGAAGACATACCACCTTTCATTAAATTTCATAACACAAAGTAGGAGACAGGGGAAGCTATTTACCTGTAGTAAATGGAGAAGACTTTAATGTAGTGTTAGACCAGTAATTAAATAGATTGCTGCAGATGAAACTTAGGCTGCCTAAGCAGAGGGATCTGGTCAGAGAATGGATGCAAGCAATGTATTTGGAAGACATGTGCTGTGAGTTGTACCTGCAGGAATCAGCCTATACCTTTTTTTAGATATAAAGTTAGGAGTAGTTAATAAGTTAGATTATATTTTATAAGCCATCATTTAATAGATAATATCCAGTCACTGAACATAATACCCTCTTGCACTCTGATCACAGTTTGGTCAGGATGGAATATAACAGTCAACTGCCCAATTCCCAAAAAAAATAGAAATGGTTTGTCTCCTAAAACTAAAAAGCTCCCAAATAATGGGAGAAGTCAAGGAGTGTCTGACGGTCAGTAGTCATGCGACATGGGAGCACTGGGGTGAGTACAGAACTATTAGAATACTTAAGCTACAAGGGGGTACAAGGGCAATTGGTGGAGCAGATTATTATAGAAAACTATCAAAAGGGAATTTCATCTCTGGCACACTACTACACTAAGGGGTTATGTAGAAGTATGAACACTGAGGAACACCTAAAAATGTTAACACAAAAGGTGAAGCAACTATCTTATCTAAGACAACACTGTCGGTGGGAAAGATTGCTGAACTGCACTGAGCAAAGATGAGCTCAACCAAGCTTCTTGCATGGCATTTCAAAGAATGTAAGCAAACATACATGATACTTGCCATGGAACATGAGGACAGCACCCTTATACAATTTACACAAGATATAAATGATATTCCGAAAGGTTTCTTTTGAACAGCTCTAATATTATGAAAGGTTTTTTTGAACAGCTCTATATATTTAGAAAGGGTGGGGAACACGAGCAGTGGTTATCCTTTAGGGACAAGATAGACCAGTTAACTCTTACTTCTTCACAAAAAGACATTGAATGAGCCAGTTACAATCCTCAAATTTAACTCCATTAAAAACTGAGACATACCCCAGGCCAAATGACCTAATGGCAGAGGTAATGGCAAGGAACTAGCAGAAGTCTAAACCGCAGTTTTACATGCTTGAAATTGGTGAGATGCAGGGAACCATCCTGACACAATTGGCCAGTATTATGACATTGCCAAAAAAGTCAAAGACCCAGTAAAATTGCAAAATTACAGACTAAATTTCATTCATACCCATGGAAACTAAGATCCTGGTGAAGGTCTTAGCAAACAGGCTAAACAGGGTAATGCCACACTTAACAGATTAAACTCAGCAGGGCTTTATCAGTAATCATCAAGCGACTCTGGGACTCATAAAAATAATTAATATAGATCAAATCACCAAAACAATAATATTCCTGTGGCAGTGTGTAGCATTCAACAAAGCATTTGATTCTGTACAGTGGGATTATTTGTGGATGACGATGGCCAAGTTTGGTATTGAACCAGTCTCAAGACACTGGGACTGTCAACATTCTATGTTTTATTCTATTAAGTTTGCTATTGAGGGAATCTTTGTACAATGGTATAATCTGCTATATTCTCAACCCATGTCATAACCAATAATGCATGTTCCACACCCTTCCATTTACAAATAGGAACTCACCAGGAATGCTGTCTTTCCCCTTCCCTATTCATAGTGGCAGTTGAGGTTCTTCGTTGATATACTAAGAAGCAGGAATAACACTGGGGAATACCCATTCATACTGGAGTGCTTATTATGAATGTGTACTTTGTGGATAGCTATGTCTTGTGGATGGCTAACCCACAAAAGCACCTTCAAGAAATGTTTGACTTCTTTAAGAAATGTAGCCATATCCCTGCCTATCAGTACTCTGGGATAAGACAGTCATCTTACCTCTTAATCAGGCTTGTATAGCTATAAAAGATGTGATAACACATATACTTAGATGGGTACAATCCCGTAAATATCTGGGTATCCAGCTTGAATAAAAATCTCCTGAGATGATGTCACTTAACCTAAGCAAGATGTTAAATTTAGGTAAATTGAAGATTAAATGATGGCCATCTTAAACATTTTTTGATGGTAAAAACTACAATACATATGAGCATTCTCCCCAAATAGCTGTTTCTTGCTAGATGTCTACTGAGGTTCATAGAACATCCTCTGACCAGAAAGTTGCAAGCCTTCCTTTCAGACTTTGTATGGAAATGAAAGTGCCATGGACTAACTAGGAAAAAACTCATGGACTGATCAATGTATGGTGAGGTTGGATAACTGGATTTGGCCAGGTATGCATTAGCATTAGCAGCTGATATGACACACCTGTTTTTTTTGCCAGGTCAATTCCAGGACCAGTATGGTTGTCACTGGAAGTGAGTTTGATGTGAGTTTAGTTAAAAGATGAGAAGAAGAAGGAAAAATGTAAAATTTGGGATATGAAGGGATGAGGAAAAGATTTGGGGAGACACCTCGTTAGGGAGGTACAAGGCCTATGGGGATGTATCTTTGTAAATACCAAAATATAGGTGAATGATTGGGTTCCTATTATCTGATCAAACATATAGGTTAGCGAATATCTAAACGTCAATCTGGTAATAGCAAAAGCAAAAAAAAAAAACGCGAAAGGACAATTTAACGAAGGCCATTATGTGTATTTTTCCCCTTTCCCCACTGTAAAGCGATCTCGATGTTGGTATATTTAGTTAGGGTGGGTGTGGGGGGCACAGCCCCCCAACTTCATTTTGGTTTAAATTTTTTTTTTGTGGCCGAGGGAATTCATTCTCTACGTTAAACTGTCCGTTCATTGTTTTAATTTTTTGTTAATTACCTGTTTGACATTTAGGAATTCACTAACCTAAACATTTGATCGGGTAAAATAGATGCAAACGATCATCCTATCTGCTAGGTGGGCCAGGATTCAGATTGGATCTGTATTTTGGTTTGATGTTTGTCATATGAACACAGTTCTTTACATGCCCTTCCAAGAAGTGATTCAAAGAAATCTGGAGGTTGTACTCTGATGGTGCCACAATGGCAATAAGTACAGTTAACTAGCTTGCACAAAAGAACTCAAATTAGCCCAGTCTGCTAGATATATTCTTGGATGGGGAGTATCCTCAGTGTGAGCCCAAACCCCAATATTGTCTGCCCTTTGTAAGTTGTTAGATGACTATCGCTTGGTTATTTTTTAAAACAACAATAGTAGTTGGAACATATTACTAGAGGTGGTGGTAGAGTTCCATGAATGCTTGTTAACTAGAAAACTGGATGCTAGATAGCATCCAGGTCACCCATCTGTCTTTATGCATTTAAAAAAAAACTACACTTTTGTCACCTTACACCCCATCAGATAATGCATAGAAATAAGGAGGATGGTAAATGTTGGTGATGCAGGGTAGAGATGATGGCTATAAGTATTTAATATGGGATTGTCCAAAACACATTCCATCTCAGAGAAATCACATGACACTTCAGCATATGAGCTTTAGAACAAAGATAATTTCACAATATATAACTATACAGATTTAGATCTGGAAGAATGTGCATTTGATGTTTTAAACTGAATTCATCAATTATCTCAAAATGAGAATGTCAGGATCATGAAAGCCAGACAAGGGTGGGGGGTAGTGCTCATGTTTACCAGTGAATACGAAAAGCACGATTTTTCCATGCTCCAGGACAACGAAATACGACGGTTATCCCTAAATGAAGTCAAAATTTGCTGCTCAGATCAACTACTATCTTAAGAAAGATTTTTTTTTACTACAGCAAAAAAATAAGAGGGTGTATAACTATCTGTAGAAAAAAAAGGATACATACCGGTCATGTTTCCCAAAATCCAAAAGGAATCTCTTAAATTTACTTTTTGGTGTTCAGACCTAGTATCAAGGTGGGGACTGAGCCAGTTGAGTTGGAAAATTCATCAATCAACCAAGGCCTTTATTTTTATGCCTCTTTCTCAGCCACGCTTGCAAGGATCTTTCGATATTCTTCCTATCCTTCCTGCTATTCCTTTTGATTGATGATTTTGAGATTATGATCTCTAGACACAGCTTTCCAGCATTTCGAGCATCAGAAGGTCTTAAATGGTTTACAGAATTTCTCAGTAAGCAAAAACCAGCCTCAGCAGCAAGTTCACCAACTTATTAAAGGAGATATGAGAGATGGTCTGATGAATAACCTTTAAATCGTGTACATTCCATCTAGGAGGTTCAGGACAAAACCAACTGGTTCCTACTCTTGTGGAAGCAAAGGTGGTATACCTGGGTATTTGCAATACGTGGTTCGAAGTTTTTCTATGGAAAGACTGAAAGAGAGAATTCAGGAGGCCGGATCTACACTTACTTATATGACATGGCTAAACAGAAAGCAGCTGCTGCCTTTACAAGCATTTTGCTCTTTCAGTAAAGTAGTATCATTAATTTTTAGAACAAGTGAAACCCCGGGAATCAGGGGTGTGACTGGGGAATCCACCTCGGTACCGTGAGCCGCGGGCAATTAATGTTAGATGCAGGGAGACACCTGGATTGAGCGCGGGACTGGGACTATTAAAGTATTATTAAAGCTTAGAGATATATTTATACATTTCACTGTAACCAATCAGTTTGTTGTCCCATGTTCCTAATATTATGCCCTTCTTTTCCTACTTCACTGCCACATTTTATTATAACTATTTATTATGGACCCAAGATTTACTATTTTTTTTTCCTTCTTTTCCATGTTTTTTCACCTTTTGTTTCTTGTTTCCACTTGATTTAGGTTACACTTAGGATCAAGATCCGAATTGAAAAAAACTTGATAAAGACTATGAACAACTTAACAGAACAAAATCTACCCCAATAGTTCACTTTTCCTTTCTTTCCACTTCATAACTCACTCATTTATCATTTTTTTTCCAGGTTCCATATTTTTTTATTTTTCAAACAGCGTTTTTTATTTTTTTTAATTTATTTTTTTTGTTTTGTAATTTATATATTTTATACAGCTGTTTAACTATTGTATATTTTATTAGCACAAACACGCAAAGCCCCTTATTTTATCTTTAAACCCCTTAAGGCTTTTAAATTTTTCATTAATAACACCTGTTTCAATTAATGTATAAAACCTATGGTTATATAAAAATGCTTTTTTTCAAAAAAATGCAAATGCTTTTGTAAAATAAAAGGATTATCCTCACATCAGCTTTTGTTTTTTGTTCCTGGTGGCTGTGGAGTCGTGTTATATGAGCTTTAGAGACCAATCCTTCCAGTCCAATATAGTAAATGCTGATTATTGAGTACTGTACAATGGAAACTCGGCAAGCCAAGAAACGTGCATGTTGATTGGCTAATCCAACCACTGTGTACATTGTAAATCCAACATAAACTAAAAAAAGTCCGGCAGCTGACATGTTTTCAAGCCCTTCTCCTGCCGAAATATGTTTGCGCAAGTTACTTGGAAGGTGTGTGTCACTGAACTGTCTTTCGTCAGTGTGAATGTATGTGGAAATAGTTCACTAGTTATAACATAATGCTGTCCAACTGGCAAATGAGACAGCAACACACAAAGCACTTTCCCCTGTCAGTTAACTTTCTGCCATGCGACTGGCAAATGAGACATAAGCACAGAATCAGTTTTCATCCAAAAAAATAAACACCCTCACTTTCTTAAATGTCCATCAGAAGTAAGGTGCAAGAACTTAATAGCACAGATGGGAGTAATGTGTACAATTGAAATTCACATGGGGACACAAGTGGTGACGAATATATAGGCTGCCAGACAACATACAGATGAAAGAAAGACTGGAACTTACATATTCCCGCAAAAACTTTGTAAGTGACATAGGTTGACAACTGTATGTTTTTAGGAGTTGTAAGTCTATGCTGTCCAACTGACAAACTACACAGCGCCACACAACCACTTTCCCCACACCAGTTAATGGGTTCAGTGTCTTACATGTCCACCTTAAGTTGACTCCAGCAGCTAAGCAACACAGATCTCAATAATGTGTACAAGTACAATCCACGCCAGCAGGCCAACTGCTGCAGGATACATACGAGACAAGGGAACAGCCATATGAAAAAAAATTGCCACTTACGTTTTTTTCAAACCCCAGACATAAGGCTTTATAAATAAATTAACCACAAACCCATAACATCTGCAGAAAAAAGGGCTCAGAAAAGAAATAAACAAACAAATAATAAAAAAGTATTGGACTATTTTATCTCATAAAAAGTGGAAAAATACAGACTAACACAAACAAAAACCTAAATAACGTCAACACAAACATAACACAACACAAAACTAACACCATTGTATAATAGCTTCTCTCTCGTGACCAAATCATGCCAACCGTGGGTAAATCCAGCATTACCCACACCCAGCTGTGGGTTATTGCTATATAATACTGCATGACATGAGGATGACACAGGCTGAGAAGATCTGGTTTCTGCATGTAGTTATGCTGCCATCGGTATGTATTTTCAAACATACTCTCTTGTTGCAGTCACCACTAGTGCCTTGCTGTTAAAACATATCCATCCTTTTCTGTATTTTTCTACACTTTTGGTCTAGTCAATGTAGTAGACCTTCAGACAAACACAATGTATGGCTTCATGTTAATGTCAATGTGTTTTTACAAGCTATGTGATGTACAGAACTAAATAAACTGTTTTGTTTTGCAATAACGTTATACAAAGATAATGAGTTTGTAAATCACCACTGTTCGGGGTTTTACATACGATCTGCATCTAAACAATCTCAAGCACTTGCAACCCTAAACATTTTACAGAATCTCAGATGACACAGTCGTCTTCATCCCAGACATAAGATTTTCAAAGCATGTCAGCAGTCATTATTTGATCCCTGTTATAATAAATTCTATTTTTATTTTTCAAACCTGAAATAATTCTTCCAGACTTTTACTGCCTTAGTCTTACTTCTTGTGTTTTTTTTTATTGATAACCAGAGGAATTATCACAATATTTATCTGTCAATGATTGACATAGGATAAACAACAACTCAGCATCCTCATTTGACCTTATCCACATCTGCCTTTTATATTGCATCCCCAATATAAATTTTATTCTGCAACTGCCTCAGTCGATGATTCTTTATTGGCAACTCTTACTTGACCCTATCCAGCTTCTTATCTCGGTTTTAGATTGTATAAACGGATCCCATTCAATAAATGATGACTGATTATTCTTCTCCAGAATATTAGGACTAGTTTCTGTTTGTTTCTTACACCGGCTATGAAAACCGTCTTGCTTTAATAGCATAGAGTTAAACAGCACTGGCTCTGCCAACAGGAACGAACTGGTGTATGCAAATGACACTCTAATAGTAAATCATCTGATATGTCCTTAATGAAAAACATATAATGTTCAGTGGTGAGACAGACTTTACAATATGCAATCTAGATACCAGAATAATAAATATATTGTAAGGACTCTTAACTTGGCATCAGAAATTGAAATAAGGCTTCCTTCAAAATTAATTTTGATTAATAGTAGAAAATATCCATATTGGAAAGCAATCATTCTTATTGATGGACAGTCTCAATTCATCTGTTTGAGTAAGTGAAGTGCCAGAACTTATTTTAAACTAATCAAAGCTAAAATTATTTCCTTTATATATAGCTTTAGTGAACTGGCCAACATCATCTTCTCATAGGTAAGCAAATCTGTGACACAAGTAATAACACACGCACACGAGCACACACACACACACACACACACACACACACACACACACACACACACACACACACACACACACACACACACACACACACACACACACACACACACACACACACACACACTACAATAAATTTTACAATGTTTTTCCGGCATATATATTTGCAGGGTTGCTATCACGGCACTATCCTTGAGTCTGAATGCATCAAACATTCTTCCACCTGCCTGTTCATTTAAAAGAATGTCAGAAGTGAGGGTTCAGAACTCTAACAGAGACATAGCCACTCAAAAGGTTAACACTTGCTCCAACTGAATTAAAGAAAAAATGGTAGAATTAATAGTGTGTGAATTTACAGGGGAATTGTGAAACACTCTATTTGTCACTGTTTATAGTATCAATGAGCTCTATAACATTGTCAGAAAGAAATTATATTGTCAGTATATTTGGTACATTACCAGAAATTAATTTGAATTGGAAGCTTTAAACCTCTATCATTTTGTTTAGAACCTACAAAGTGAAGCAAACTGGTTCATGAGTTCATAGGTTTATATGTTAATAATAGGATGGCAGTCTAAAAAAACATATATTGCCTAGCCATGCACCCTAGGAAATATCACAGATAGGTTTATCGCCCCTCTTCAAAAGGGCCACACTGCTATCCCTGGGGTTAATTTATGTGAGCCTATCCAATTGTCAAAACATAATTCAAAGGAAGCCAAGGTATTACACTATTTAATATAGATTTTTCTTCACATAGGAAATACTTTGGTTAATGAACCCATCCCAATAAGAAGTCCAGTTTATATGATGCAAACTGGAAGTTCCTATGTTTACCAGAGTTTCTGAAGGGGAGGAGATCTAGAAAATGGATATTTTACAGCCTGAAAGCTAAAGGAAAACTCACCATATATATGAGTCTGTATCAAACAGAAAAAAAATACTCTTTTAATCTGTCAGGATATCTAATGGAAGATAGGCCTTTGATTATTTTGCTATGAGATGTTCACATTTTTCAGGATGGGATATGGTTTCGGTAAGATACATACCAGCTGGGTTACATTAAATGATCAGCCTAATAACAACATGGTATGTGGGTTCAAGGACATAACTGAGTTCTGAGGATATGCTTTGATAATTAGCTGGGCAATTGGAAAAGATTCCCTTACTGCAACTGATACCGGATTATAAAATACAGTTCTTTGTGGCAAAATATGTCTTGATCTTTAATGACTGAGTCAATTTTAAGTGGTGCTTTACTTGTATGATAAACAGTGAGAAACCTTTAATTCCCAAATGTAACTTTTTTGCAGTAAGTCTGAGGCCATGGTCACAATTCCATATGCTGACTCTGTGTAGTCCTTCAAGGAAAAAATAAGACATTTGGGGAGAAAACAATAATGAGATCTGGTTTTCCATCATCCATAAAAATAGATAACTGCAAAGCCTGTTTGTTTACAATAGACAAATAGATAAACAGATGCCGAAGAGAAAGGAGCCAGCTCAGAGACCTGAGGAGCACCGAGCACCACTAGTGATGAATATATTCAATGAGGAGGCACCGCCAATCGTTACCCTGTTTGTAAGATCAGACAGCCAGTTAAAAACATGTCTGAGTAATAGGCATTACAATTTAAGCAGAAAAGTTTAGCAATAATGTCTGTATGTGGAATCATGTGGAATGCCTCAGCACAATCAGGAAAATCACTACTAACAGAATAAACTTCATCAATGACATTAATTACACCATCAGATAAGTCAATCAAATTCATATTGTTCACCCTCTTTGTTCAATAAATCTGGACAGAAACAAAAATAATGGTGGGACAAGCGCCCACAAATAGGGACAGATTTTAATTATTGCTCTTATGAACTTAAAAAATTGAGAGATTAACAGGTTTTGCATTAACATGCATTTTCAGGAATTTATAAAATCTGAAACTTAAATATCTGTCGATGTCATTATTTAATTATTTAAATTCTCACTGATTTGAAATCTAGACAGTTGAGAGATATGATTAAATTAGCAAGCACGATATTGCCTTCTAAAACAATCATAATGAGAATCAATTATTTGTAAGTTGCCAGTTTCATAGCTCATTAGATTAAGATCTGTCCCATGATTTTACACATGACACACATGACACAGTGTGATTTTACACATGACAGGGAGACTAACAGGACAATAATTTCCTGTATCATTCGATTACAATATTACCCTCATGCAGAGGTACAACATCTGCTACTCCCCAGAGCTCAAGCACATACCTTGTGATTAACAAGCATAGGGATGGGTTCGGCAATACAGTGCATTGTGCTAACAAGTCAGCCTTTATATAGCCAAACCATGGTCACAGTATCCAGGATCTGGTCTAAAGTAACTATGGAAGGAAATATAGTAAAGGGATAGGTCACTGTTGTATATGGAAAGGGAAAATTATGAGCTAAATTTGTCAGACAGGATACTGATACTAGCTGTGGCACTGGTATCACAATAGCTAGTGACCTTCACTTTGTGTTTTGTGCACTATTTTGATTTACTTCTAATTCTAACACTACGGTTCAAAAAAGCCTTATGTTTGTCCTTGGAACAATTAGCTACCTTCATTACATACACAGCCTTTTTTTCAGTGATACGTTTAAGGACACAAAAGACCTGCTTACACTTCTCATCCAGAAAAATGATGGAAAATTTTGATATAAACTAAATAATTTTCTCCCTTTACTATAAGTTTTGTCTATATAAGAGTTAATTCTATCTTTTTTATGGTTTTATTGGTGAATACTAGGCTAACTGCCCTTAAGGGCCATTTTAAGCTTAGCCAATAATCCAATGTAAGAATCAAACCATGTAGCTTTTGCTTATTAGGCAAAGACTTTAACCATTCCAAGATAATAATTTACTTCTGGACTTAACATAGTATGTATGCCTAACAGGTACTGACTTATCTATACATTGCTTGAAATGGCTGTAATATCATGGATAAATGTGATCATTTTAGAGCTCTGGTTGTCAGGAGGCAAAACACATTTCAAATTCTTAAGGCCATCAGATAGGTATAAAAGGCTCGCTTTAGTGTTGTCCCTAAATCTAATTGATTTTGTGCAGAATTTGTAGGGAGGTTGTTACTAATTTTAAGAGAAAAGATGGTGATTTAGTACTCAAATTTGATCAAGGTGGGATTACGTTTGCAGGTGCATCAGCATTCATATGGACATAGTCAAGTATATTTCTCTCTGTGATGGGAACTTGGGCAATTTGATCTGTTGAACTGGTGTTGCTGAAATCTAGGAAATATGAGATGCATTTATTGCTTCACCCCACTGTACAACCTAATTAATGTGTGCTAATCCTAAGTCTAACACTGCTCCTACCCCTAACCCCAACCCAACACATTTAGTAAAACCCTTTGTGTAATGCTATCACTACACAAGACTCTCAGTCCTATATCAAATGCAACAAAAAACATACACAAAACTAAATCTCTCCCATTCTGTAGCCCTAAACTACAAATACTTGCACACACATTCCTAAACTAATGTCAAATTGTTTGCTATATCTGCACTAAACTCCCAAAACCATAATTACCTTACCCATTCATACGCATACAAAGGAGTGCACACACACACACACACACACACACACACACACACACACACACACACACACACACACACACACACACACACACACACACACACACAGTCTGTCTCACTAACTTCCTTCTTTTAAGATCTGCATCACTCAAGAAGTACTCAGCTCTGTCAGTGAAACAACATTTCAACAGAATAAAGTGTACATGTAAATAATCATACACACACATGTACACACACACACACACACACACACACACACACACACACACACACACACACACACACACACACACACACACACACACACACATATATATATATATATATATATATATATATATATACATATACATATATATATATATATATATATATATATATATATATATATATATATAAATTCCCCTTTGGTCAACAACTGTTTATTTGACAAAATTTAATTTTCTACACAGATGGTCAGGTTCCTATCATGTAGTCAAACATTTGCAATTTCAAATGGCATATGATTAAAACCATATGTTTGAATTTGTAAATGTTCGAGCGTGTGAATGGAAATCTCCATAAGCAGAGGTTTCCATTCACTTCAATGTGGTGCGATCTCGGAGTTGGTATATTTAAGTAGTGGGAGGTAAGGGGGGTGCAGGGGGGCTTGCCTACAACAATTTTTTTTATTTGTCCATTGTATTTTTATTTTTTTATAGCTAGTCGAAGTTCCGTAACTTCGGACATATGTGTTCGAACATATGTCAGTCGAAGTTACTAAACTTCGACTATGTAATACAGGTGTGTGTGTGAGATTACAGATCTTTTGGGGTAAGGAAATTTGCCATTTTCCCAAGACTGCAAGATCTCATAGTTAGTATATATATAATCAGGGGGTGAAGAGGGAGCTTGCCTACCTTCACATAATGAAGGTTTACTTGTTTTTTTTTAACAGTGTGCTGCATGTGCCAAGATTTCTTGCAGGTACAATTTTTGACTGTTATTTTCTATGAGATTTTAAATAAGTGGCTGTGATTGGCAGTTTTTAGTGCCCGGAATATTAGGGCAGCAGTGATATCACTGTGACCAATATGACTACCAGATGCAGGATGCCACTTGCTGTGACATCAAGATAGCTGGTTTAATGGGGTTTAAATCTCACCACTGCCAGCCAAGGGTGAAATAGTAGTAAGAAACTGGACACAAGCCTATTTTAGTATTAAATGTGCAGGATGTATCTTTGTCCCAAGATCACCCAGGATTATGGAGTACAGTCCTGGCTACGGGTTTTCAACACAGACACCTAGATTGTACCACATATAGGCTACTTACAGAACTGTGTCTCTGGCCAAGCAAAGCTAGGCACCTTTCTCACTGCTCCCATTATGAACTGATGTCTTTCTGTGTCTCTTCATCCATGATAAGAGCCTTTTATATAAATTATTATTCACACACACACACACACACACACACACACACACACACACACACACACACACACACACACACAAAACAATAACAAACACTTCCCCTAGAAAGCGACCAGACTTCTCCAATTCCCTACAGCTTTCTTCCTAGCATGTTTATACTGCCACTGTCCTAAAATAACTTCCAGCAACTTCCAATTACCTGCTGCAGTTAGGATTAATGTACAATCATACCAATTAATTTTTCCCTGGCAGTACATTTAAGCAGTCTAATGGAAAATATGTGCTACGTAGCTTATTATGGCTATATCTTCCCAAATAAGTAACAATGCATAAATGTTGCTATAATGAAGATACTGGATGCCAGCCACAAGACCTTAAAGGTTAACAAATGAACTTTACTTAAAGAAATTAATGCAAATACATATTAAGATGTATGCAGGTGGTCACCCACAGAGAAATAAAACAAAAGGGAATAGAAGCAGGCAGGATATGTAAAGAACAATCTAAGCCTCGGTACCTAATTACCCTGGCTACCTCTCAGTGCAGAAATACTGTCACTTAATGTCATAAGTTACAGAAATTAATAACTAGTACTCACAAATTGGTCCACCACAAAAAGACAACATCTTCTACTCCCTAGCACAGCATACCAGATAGTTACATACATTGTTACGTACATTGTTTTTCCTCAGCACCCAGTGTTTATCATGTCATCATCTTCCAGTTGTAGACCTCAGAAAAACAAGTAGTTAGACTCATTTTTATTAATTATCATACCAACATTCCTCATAAACGAAAGGTTATTCACATCAGTCATGCAATGACAGAAATTCTCAAAACATATCCAAGTCTACCTTCTCCCTTAATAACACACTGGTGTGGTGTGGTGATATACAACATAGTATGTATGTCAGCAATTACATCTCAGAAGACAGTTCTTGGTCTTTCACCTCTTTTGTTGCATTCACAAGAGAAGACAGCAAGCCCTAAGACAAACCACACTTCAAAAGACATTTCCTGTTCTTTTAGATTCAAAAAGACAAGAAGCAAACATTCTTAAGCTGTGAGAACAAACACTGATCACAGGTGAAAAAGGAGGAACACAAAGAAAAATAAATTGGATTTTAACTCAATTTCCTTTAGCCTGACATTACCCCTTGGCATCTTAGTGACACTAACATTATAATTTTTAAAACTGGGTACTCATATTTTCACTGGCATCTGCTGTTCTTGTTTCATGAGCTTTGTCTCAGTCTTTGTACAGTTCACAGTGAGAAAATACTTGTTGAGATGGAATTGCACAATGACACTTCAGACTTCATGACATCAATGTCTGTATGTTGAATATTTATTTCCTATTTGTTTATTGGGCAGACTGTCTGGTCAGATTATCCATTTTCTATCACAACCTCGGTTTATTAAGCTGATAACCTACAGAATTGTACAGAAGTGGTTTTACAGATATTTAATACTGAATAGAGCAATTATTTTCATGAAGTAAATTCAAGCAATGCAAATGAGTCACGAGATATATAACAAAACATATTGCACTGAGAACACATACTAAATAATTGTATTATAAAAGCATTTTGTACAGTATACCCAGTGTTTTGAGCTTGCTGTAAAGAGTCACAAAATATTACTATCTGTTAGAAGCACAAATCCACATTTAATTCATGATCCTTTCCCTTTAACTAAAAATGTTCAGCATTTCCACATCCATTTGCAGAGTGCCACCTATCAATGTATATATTCATGTAAACAGGAGATTCCAGACAAAAGTATGAGAAAAATTTGAGTTACCTGTGTACATATTAGGAGAATTGCTTTTTTACAATAATACCATGGATTTCATGACATTGTTATCGTCACCATCATCATCATCACTAGCAATCCCTTTTCACATTTTTCTGATTGTGGTTGGGATATCATATTAACTGTTGCCACCTCTCCCTCTTTTCAGTGCTACTCTCCTACCTTCTTCAACAAACATGCTTAATTGTCACAAGTCTTCTCTCACACAATCCATCCATCTCTTTGCGAGATGTCCTCCTTTCTTCTTACCTTCTTCATGTCTTTCTCATCTACTTTTCTGCAAATGACAAAACCACGCGCTCTGCTCTTTTGATTTCTGCTTTGATGTTGTCATTTCTTCATCTGTCCCTCTGAGGTACTTCATCTCCATCATCTCCAGGTTCCTCTACTCTAGCTTCATTGCTGAGGTTTCTGTGCCATATAGAATCTCTAGTCCCACTACTGTTTTGTGCACTTTATGTTTCAGCTTCTTCAACATTCTTCTGTCGCACATTACCCCTGACCCGCTACACTAGTTGCCTGCAGCCCCTCTGATACTAGCTCTGGCTTCCTCATTCAGACTTCCGTTATCCTCTGCTATCACTCCAAGATTCTAAACGTTGTTAACCTGTCAACTATTTTCCCTTTTATCTCAAGTTTCAACTTTTTCTGATTTTCCTCATTTGCTGGCATGACAACTATAAACTCAGTTTCATACCATGAGTCTTCACTTTTGCATTCCACTCCTTATAATTTGCTGAAATTCCTGTTTAGAGTCTGTTTGTAATGCCACATCATCAACATACAGCAGCTTTGTTGTTCAGTCACCATTGACTGGTTTGCTAGTGTAGTCCTTTACTAGAATGAACAGAAGTGGGCTCTGAGCTGATCCCTGATGCACATCAACTACGACTGGAAACACCTTCTGTGAGTCTAAACACTGTTCATACTTGTGTCATTGGATCCTTGGACATAGTTTGCTCTAATTCTAGCAGTGCTTGTGGGACTTTGAACCATCCGAGGACTGTCCAAATCAGCTTTCTTGGGACCTTGTCATATACTTTCTCTAACTCTAGGAATGTCAATTTGGACTTTTTTATAATGCCCACCTTCTTCTCCACTCTCTGTCTCACTGCAAAAATCGAATCAGATGTGCTGCATCTTGATCTGATTTCTGCTACTCTGCATCTCCATTTACTATTCACATTCTTCAGTATATCCATGTACCATAACAGGAGTTTGATACTTCTGTATTGCTCACTGTTGTGAATTTCCTTTTTTGTTCTTGAACACTGAGACTAGAATGCTTATCCTCCAGTTATCTGGGATATGTCTTTGTCTCCACATTGCTATGAGTGGACTCAAGAATCCTTGTACCCTATCTCACGCAATATCTTAATCATAAGCGCAGTTACCTTTCCTGTACCTGCTGCTTTCGCTGGCTTACTTTTCCTCAATGCTGTTTGTACTTCTTCTAGGGTGGGTTCTTGTTCCTCTTTCATCATTTGTATGGGACATTACAGCTTTTGCGTCTTTTTTTTTTTTTTATTCAAAAGCTGAGGGAAGTACTCTTGCCACATGCCTTTTATGTCCTGCGTAATGGTTAGCTGATTGTTGCCGACATCTGTTATGAAATCTGATGACTATGTTGTTTATCTTTTTTTATTTCTTGGCCTTAAAGCCTAAGAGAGTTTCTTTGTGCCATTTGCTGAACAATTTTTCAGAAGCTGGTACAGTGCCTTTGTTGCCTTGCTTTTTGCCATTGAAACTGCATCTTTGTTAGCCAACCGGTATTTCTTCGTATAGTCTGCTGTCTTTTCTATGTCCGACTTTTCCCTACACTCCTTCTTTCTTTTGATAACTTCCAGGATTTCTGCATGACACCATCATCTTTCCTTATGTACTTATACTTGCTTGGCTGCATATTTACTCTGCAGTCTTCACACATAATCTTTTGAGACATTGCAATTTTTCTTCACCTCTACCTATTTCCTCTTCTTCTTCTTCTTGAGGATCTAGAGCCCTGAGTAATTCCATGAGCTCTTGTACTTTCTTGCCAGTCAACTTCAAGGTTTTCAGCCTAGTCTCTGCTGATCTTACAGCATTCTCTGACCACTGCTTGCAGCTGATTATTATGGCCACCAGTGGTTTATGCTATGGGTTGACTGCTTCACTGGGGACAACTTTGAAATCACTGATACTGCTACAATGTTTTTTCTTTACTAGGAGGAAGTTTCCTATTGTGTCATTCATAGGTTCATACGTGTTTACTAGGCTAACAACCACAAGGCATTTTTAAGCCTAGCCATGCATCCCGAATCTCTGGCAAGTTCTGACACTCTTGATAAGTGTAAGCATGGGCCTGGGAGATGAACCATTTACAGATTACCTGTTTGCATTAGAGACATAGGTGCCAAACCAGGGATGAATTTCCGGTTTCCCATCCAATTGTTCAAGTTGCACTTGAATTGGGCTAGGGAGGAACTCTGCTTCACATGGATGGGGAGCCTGTTCCATAGATGGGGTAGTCTCTGGGATACCTACCTATCTATCCAGCAGGTCTTATTTATATCAGTGGCAAGGTTTATGTCTGTAGAATGGGTAATTCTGATACTGTTTGTTTTGTGGATATGCAGGAGGTCCATCAGAGTGGGGTCTGACAATGCCCTGCATGCCAGGTATAGCTCTCCCCTCAAAAGACTGTAGGAGGCAGAATACAGGGATAGGGTCTTGAGGCAGTCAGCATAGGACATATTATTTATGCCTGTATTCTTTTAGTGTGGAACCTCTGTGAACGTTCCAGTTGTTGGATATACCTGGTTAGGTACATACCAAAGGGGTCAGTGTACTCAATGATAGGTCTGATGAATGTTGAATACAGTGGAACAAGGACTTCCTTGGACTTAGATGCCATAGCTTTGTTTATAAGTTGTGCAACATAGAATAATTTTCTCACCACTGCAGACATATGATGATTAAAAGCTAGATTACTATCTATGTGTGTCCCTAAGTCTCTTACTACTGGGTCAACTCTAAGGGGTGTGTTGTCAATATGATAATTATCAGAGATGGATGACTTCACACAGGATACTATTATGCATTTTTTGGCATTTACTTTTAGTCCATGGCTCTGACACCAATTGTTTGTCTGTGTCAGCCCCTCCTGAAGAACATTTGTGCCAGTATGAGATTCAATGACAACTCCTAATTTGCAATCATCTGCAAATTTAGTCAGCCAGAGACCACTAACATTGGCCTTGACTTCTGAGAAGTAAATGCCAAAAAGGAACAATCCAAGGACTGATCCCTGAGGGACTCCACTTGTGAGTGGCCTCTTTGTAGAGGTGGACACCCCAAGTCTAACTTCCTGGGTCCTGTCTGTGAGCCGGTTGACCATCTGCCAGGTGACATACAGGATTGTACCTAACCTCTTGAGTTTATTAACAATGCCCAAGTGGAGTATTGTGTCAAATGCCTTGGCCAGGTCAAGGTAGGCACTGTAATCAATTTTTCCCTCATCCATTGCTTTGGTGACTTTCTCAGAGAAGTCCACCAGGTTGAGTAGGCATGATCTGCCCTTCACAAAACTAAAATGGATTAGGTCCAGTATCTGGAGGTTTATTATAGCTCTATTGATCATCTCCATGATAATTTGTTCCATGGCTTTACATATAAGACTAGTGAGATTTATGGGTCTGTAGTTTCCAGGGTCTGTAGATGGCCCACCGTTGTGCAGAGGGATGACTGTTGCCTTTCTCCATCCATAAGGCACATGGCATGTTTGGAGGCTACAGTTAAATAGTAATTACAGAGGCTCTGATAGGTCATGTTTTATGCTATTTAGAAGGCATCCTTGGATATTGTCTGGGCCCATTGATGCAGTGTTCTTGGTCTTAGAAAGAGCATTAAGGACCTGTTCCCTAATGAAAGCAGAAGGAGTTATATTTGGTGGTATTTCCTGAGAGAAGGTTGAAGGCGAGAGAGGGGTAAAGGTGGAGCTGAATTTGTTGGCCAGTAGGTTTGCTATATCTTTTGGGTCAGTATAGGTGGCTCCATTTACAATGAGTTCTGCACACAATTGTGTATTGCCTTTGAGGTTGCGGACATAGCTAAAGAATGCCTTGTAGTTGTCCTTGGCCTAGGAGACCATATTTACCTAAAATTTGTGTTTGGTAGACTTTATATGTCCACTGAGTTGTTTAATTTGATGAGAGTGCTTTTATCCTGCTGGGTGCTGCACCTCCCAATTTTTGCCATAATTTTCTTCCTTCTTTTATACAGCCTATTGATGTTTGATGCCACCAGGGTGGCCTGTTTTTTGAGTTACTTCTGTACTTCTTCCTGGTGGGTACAGCTTCCTCTCTGCAGCTATTAACATGCCTGTACAGGTTTTCTATGAATGGTTCTGCATAGACAGCAGTGTTCTCAGGGTTTATGGGGGCTTGAAATTTTGCCAGGTTGTTACTTAATAGCAGGAATTTAGTCTTAGACTAGCCCCTGAATATTCCAGGGTTTGCTGAGGGTCTAGGTTTTATTTTTACTTCAAAACAGACCATTTTGTGCTCTGATCTTACCAGGGAAGACATTACCTTAGGGGGTGTGCAGCATTCTCCCATATTAATAAAGATCAGATCCAGTATGGTTGCACCCTTGTTTGGTGAACTGGCAATCCGGTCCATATAGTTTGTGTTTACAAAATCCAGGAATCTCTGTGCCTGTATGTTTGGTGTCATATAGGATTCCCAGTTAACAGTGTGGTAATTAAAGTCGTCCATGAATATGGCATTGGGTTAGATGGTGAGTGTTTCCAGTAAGTTTAAATATATGGTATGGATCATTGAGGGGGATTATAGCTTGCAAGGAAGTGGTATTGGATTTTGCCAGTGGTAATTTGAACATGGAGTAGCTCGAGTGCATTGTCCTGTTTGACCAGCCTTGAGGTATATTTATTTTTTGTATGTAAATCAAGACACCTCCACCTTTGCTCCCTGTCTGTGTAATAGCTGGTCTAAATGTGTGGAAGGCATTATAACATTGTATTGTTGGTGTTCTCTCAGCAACTTTAAACCATGTCACAGTGACTGCACAGACATCAGCATTCTCTAGGGTAAAGACAGCTTCTAGGGAGTGTAGTTCTTTGTTTAAACTTCTAGCACTGAGCAGTAATACCATTAAATATTTTTGGTTTCGATTTGCTATGTTGGAAACACTTTCAGTTTGGCATTGCCTGAAAAAGGCATGATAGAGAAAGACAATGTTTTAGCTAATATTCGAAAGCCTAGAGGGGAGAGGTGCAGATCATCCCTGGCAAAGCAGCATGGTTTGTTGACCATCTCCTTCCATGCTGACAAATATTACACCCCCTTAGAATGATACCAGAAACTAAGCCAATTATTAAAGTCATTCATCTTTTGTTCATATTATGGCATCATGCTTGGAGATGGGAAAATGCTGCTCAATGCTAGGCTCATATCAGCTTGAGATACATATTCTGAGAGCTCCATGATGCCTCTCTTCATATAATCTAGGGAGGTACATTTCAGGTTATTTACACCCACATGGACTATGACTGAGTCATATTGGTGCTTGTGGTCCAGTGATCTGAGTGTGCATGTAATGTGATGGATCCTAGCCTCTGATAAGCAACTAGCTGTAACTCCCTCCTTACTCTGCCTGGTGACAGGGACATCAGTGTGTCTCACAATATAGTCTCCAATGTCCAGAATGTTGGATTGTGTGGTGCCTTTCCTTATGGGTTTAGAAGTAGAGGCACAATCTGCAGATCCAGATTGCTTCACAGTTCATACTGGTAAAACGTTGGTACTGTACTTTCACTCAGAACTGAAGCAATGTAGGACTCTGTGTGTCGCATGAAATAGATAACACCTTTTTTATGTTTTAAACTGAGGTGCTGCAGCTTGGTCAAGACTTTGCAAACAACTGCTGCAAAGAACACTAGATTGAATGCAATGCTAAAAAATGAAATATTGTTACATCTGGAAAATAAAGCTGTTCCATGGCCTGTAGCGCAGTTGGTCCCAACTTTCCAGATTGAGTCAGTTATGAGAAATCTTTGTATCTTGATTGGCAATTGCCTGTTCCTTGACCATCAAGTCACAACAGTAGTCAGGAAATCCATCCATTTACTCCAATTAATATCTAAATTTATTACTTGTAGTTCAAAAGAAGTTATCATCCCTCCCTATTCATTCACTATTCGACAATTATTCAATACAATGCTCATTTTACATGTATTTTTCTAAATACTTAACAGACCCAGATTGACCCCAGAGGTTCTTAAGTAAAACACTCACAGGCCAGAACAACATTAGCTACTAAAGCAGACTTCAAACCCTATCCTTATAATCTGTATCTCACAGACAACTGCAGTTTGATTTATGTTTTGCATTAAGGCCCATAAAGGACCCTGCCATTTTTGTCTCATACACCTTCACAAAACTAACAATGGGAAAACACGTGCAAAAAGGAATTAAATGCTCACCAACTAATTTACAGGACAGGCTGCCATGATAGAGTCATCCCCTAACCCATACCTCACCTCTTCCATAAACTACCTAATTGTGTTAAACAGAGTGAAACCCTTAGCACATTTCAGGTGAACCTTGGTAAGTGAATGGCTAGCCACAGATTCTCCATTGTCTTATATTTTGTCAGGAGGTGCCATAAAAGGCTTGTTTCTGGCAAGGTGCTTTAATGGTCATTTGAGTGATCTGCCTTTTTTCATCTACGATCCTATGTTCCTTATGCCGAAATTACAAACATGTACCAAGACAAATAGCAAAACTGCTATACGTGGGTTAATTTTTAATCCGCTAAATGGATGCAACATGTTTGCATGATAAATTAATATAATTCAATTAATTGCAGCTGAATATTCTACTCGCTGTATGATGCAAATGATTTCCTCAAAACATTCTTTTCCTGTTTACCTAATTTTTAATTTTGTTTGACATTGAATATAGACTGCTTCTAGTTTGACACTGACAACACAAAGCTATCAGGAGCATAGCATGGGACACTACTGATTACATAACTGCTTTAAAGGACACACTTTACTTAACAAAAGTAGAGCAGTTAATCAGTGCAGCAAGCCAATGTGTCTCTTTCAGCCACATTATCTTATTTGCAAAACTAAGTAAAGACTGAGCACACAGAAGACTTCCATACATGAGCCTTTTTCATGATGACATGTTAAAATGTTCATAAGTATTAGACTAGCTGCCCTTGAGGGCCATTTTAAGCCTAGCCATTTTCCCTTTTGTGCTCAAATTAACCTATAACATTTGGTTAGAAACTGAACTTATCCATCCCATAATTGATAATTATATATTATCCCTAATGAGAATTAACTTGGAGCATACCATACATAATATGAGGCAGTAGAGCTTTTAGGAGCTGCCTCTGCCTATTAGTAGCAAAGGAGGTAATCCTGGGGTAAATTTTCTGTTTCCAATCCACATAGCTAAGTTGCACTTGATTATGGACAGGAATGAATTTTGCTTTATGTGGACGGAGAGTCTGTTCCAGAGCAGCAGTATCCTCTGTGAGATATAACTGTACTACAAATCGTTCTCTTGATGTTAGAGAAAAGGTTTATATCCCTAGTCCAAGTATTTCTGATGACATTTGACTTGTTGATGTGCAGTAAGTTCATCAGTATTGGGTCAGGAGAAGCCATGTATGTCAAACACAGGTCACCTCTTAGCAATCTGCAAGATACTGAGTATAGTGACTGCGCTTTAAGTCAGTCCATGTAAGACATGTTGTTTAGGCCTTGTGTCCTTTCACTAAAGGGTCTCTGTGGACGTTCCAGTTGTTGCATATGTCTGGGGAGATACATGCTAAAGGGGGCATTATATTCAATGATTGGTCTAATGAGGGCTGAGAAAAGGTATTGGTTGTGCAATATAGATGGACTTTCCTACAAAACTATATGCTTGTTGGTAAAATATTAGGTCACTGTCCATATAAATTCCCCAGATCCCAAACAACTGGGTCAACTTTCAGGGACATATTGTTAGTGGCAGTTCCATGGGATAGATGACTTCCCAAAGGATACAATAATGCATTTTTTGGCATTTAATTTTAGTCCATGATTTGGCACCTGTTATTTATTCGGGACAAACTTTCCTGCAGGATGCCAAAGTCATTCTGGGAATCAATGATCGTCCTAGCTTGCAGCCATCTGCAGACTTAGTCAGCCATTACCCTTGAGTATTTGCTTTTATGCCAGAAAAGAAGATGCCAAACAGGAGAGGTCCCAGCACAGAACCTGTGAGGACTCCACCGGTGAAGTTTCTCTTTGTGAAGGTAACTTCCCCTATTTTGATTTCCTGCGTCCTATCTGTGAGCCAGTTGGGAATCCAGAGGGTGACAGGGATTTATTTATCTTTTCTGCTATGCTTGAGTGGGAAATGTGTCAAAATCTTTGGCCAGATCAAAGTATGCAGTGTGTAGCATTTTGCCTTCATCCATTGCTTTGGTGACCTTCTACAAAAAAATCCAGTAGGTTCAGAAAGCATGACCTTCCCTTGATGAATCTGAATGAGAGGGGTCCAGTGTTTGGAGGTCCGCTATGCCCTGATTCGATTAGTTCTGTGATGATTCCATGACCATCTACTGAAATTACAGAATTCATTAGAAACATGGCTGATGTAGAGCTCTGTGCTTGCTGATTTTCCCTGTCCAGTTAAATTGCTTCTTTGTATTTTTGTAGGATGTGTGAGAATGAAGCACTGTTGCTCAGCTGGAAGTCCTAGGAAAGGTCAATAAAGCTTCTAATCCCTTAAAACATCTTAAATAACCAGGGTTCCAGCCAGCTTTGAATGGCTTTGTGAATAAATTCATTCCTTGGCAGTTCCCACACAGTATACCTTCTGTTACATTGCTGCTACTGATTCCCTGTGCACATCAACACTGAGCATTAACAATTGATTTATTGCTAATGAAATTTATTTTTATTTTTAAAGCACAGGTGAATATATTGTTTAGCTTATAAAACAATAGTCATGGTTGTGATGGATGCTCGGTACATTATATTGTCAGGTTTCTAGGTTAGAGAGGAGATATTGTATTATCAACTTCTAATAGTGTAAGGCTTTCCTGAGTGTATTTGTTTGGAATCCTTGGAAAAATAATGGACCAGTTCAGAACAAGTATCTGCCGATCAGATGTCAGCAAACCAAAAGTACATTATGAATGCTAATCAATATCAGAAAAAAATATTTTTTATGTCAGCATTCCTTAATTTTTATGTCAGCATTCCTTTAGTTCCTTAAACAAGGATTATGTTGTGTGCAAGTCTAACAATTACCAAGTTTTCATAGTGTTTCTTTTCATAAGCAGAACTTTTAGTCCCTAGCAGTAAAAGTTTGTGCTGCCTGTATAAGCATGCTGTTATCTCAGGTGTTGCCCTTGTTCATACTTCATGTTTCTTATATGATCAGTAAGAAAAGAAATAAGCTTAATATTATACTCTCATGAGCTCAGCATTTTATGTAAAGAGCTGCACTTCACATTTAGCAGTACGTAGAGGAAGTCAGTCATTTCTTCAGTCTTGTTGTTTTCTAGTTACAAGGAAATGGTATTTTATGCCACACTATACTGAACTGGTTTATATGCTTATGTTTTGCAATATGTTCTTTTTAATTAAAATTGGAGAGTTGCTTTCATTGATGCAACTCAGTGTTTTAAACGAAACTTGGATGGTTTCAAGCACATTTTGTTTACATCAAGAGACTAGAATGACATTGCTCTCCACAACTAATGGAGTTTGAAATGCTGACATTCCCTGATACATGAAAACAAAGAGTCTGCTGAACAATGATTAGAGTCAAGGAGCCCTGAAGAAGGTCAAAATTGACTCATCAGTGCCCATTTATCACCCTGTGAATGAAAGTGAGTCTTAGAATTGCCATACTAGATAAAACTTCAAAGCTTGTAATGAGTACATTTTCCTAATGCTTTCACTGCTGTACTGAATTCATATTCATTCATGCAGGAAATTTAGTTTAGTAAAGTTAAGAAAACAAGCATGCAATGCTTTTTTTTAGTCATACAAAGAACACTTAACTTCATCTTTGTTTTTGTAAAATTGCTTGGTGTGCTCCCATAACTATTGAACAGTAGATGGCGCTAAGTTAACACAGATTTGTTAAGTCAGATTTCTTTGAACTCTGGTGTGTGTCGAATTTTTAGACTGTGTAAATTTACCTGTAAAGTTTTCATAAAAAATAAATAAATAAACAATAGCTGATTTCAGAAGACTATGACCACAAACATCAGGTTGGTTCACAATGCAAAATGAGGTAACATTTGTGAAAAGTGGCTGTGATTTGGACATGCCAGTATTTGTTTGGGGAATGATTTGTAATAATGAACAAATATTTAATAATTTTCAAATATTTTTTTATTGAAAATTACAGTGCAAGTAACACAACTGTCAGTTAAAAAAAATGAACACGTAGCCAATAAATATTCCACACAATGTTACATGCTCATCCCAATAATTTTTTGCAAACATTTACTCAGAAGATCAATATTGATGGAAACAACTGAGGAAGTATCCTTCAAAGTACAAAACTAAATGGCTGACTACCTTCCACCTATTTGGTTGCACAGACTTATAGTTACTTATTGTCTCTGATCAATGACAGCACACATTGCAGACAGGCAGCTTATTGCCACACAGAGACTGAGAGAGTATATACTTCCATCTGAAATTAGTTTAAGTGTGAAGCTGAACTCATAAATGCCTTCCCTAACCATAATGCTACCACCTGATTCTTAGCAATATCCTTTATTTAAAGTAGTTACTGTCACGCATTGATGCATGTTGGTAAAAATTTCTATACAGCTTGTAAGAAGTTTGTTCACAATATTTAGAAACTTGGCTAAAAAGAATTTTAAAGTAGGTTTAAAAGTGTAAAGAGATGGTAATATAGCAGCGGTGTTGCGGTCTTGCAGTTTATGTACAGTGTTTATTAGCATCACAGTTGTAATATAAAATTTTGAAACCACAGAAGTCAAAAACACGATAGTCATTGATGAAAAGTATATACAGAGATAGCATACATTGGTAAGAAAATTAAATTAGAATTCAAAATACTCTATCTGGGGCAAATAAATGGGAGAAATAAAAAACAAGCAATGCAAGTGTAAATGTCATGCCAAAACAATATTAAAAAAAATAACTTGTCATGAAATAAATCGTCACATGGAGACTCTTACAGAACATCGAGTATTCAGAAATTTTGGAAAATTTTTAACTCCTTCATCTAATGAGGTAATGCATTAGTATGAACTGCCACTTAATGAAACAACATTTCTTTTTGTGTAATTGAAGACTTCCTGACTCAACATGTTCATCATTCCTTTCTCTGCATCTGACTCTGCACTAATGTCATTTTCCCTCTCACTACGTCCTGCTACAGGAATAAGATGCAGGATAAAAACTTATGGATGAAGCCACAGTCAAATGATATAACCCTCTGTGACATCATTCTGTAAGGGTAATGAAGGCTTTAACAACTTCTGAATCACTCAGCATGAGTAGGGATATTAGTAAATTGTTTTAAGTGCTTGTTTTATGAGAAAATTACTTTTAGCATCTCATTGTCTCACAAGTATGGCATCAGTGCTCTTTCAGAAATGAATACTACACAAGATAAAGTTCAAAATGTATGACATAGTGGTTCTGTAAACTGAGAGTTTATCCATGCCATATTGTGTATCACAAAGTAAAAATGTGTGGCAAGGCACTAAAATGTTGCATTGTCTTAGAAAAAACACATAGAAGCAGGCAGCATAAAACAGCAATAAATAGTATTTGAGAAACTCCTGCTGCTTTGGGCTTTGAAGAGTCAAATGCTTTACTTATAATACTTATGATATATATTTATATTTATTTTATATATATATATATATATATATATATATATATATATATATATACATATATATATGGATTCACTTTATAATCTCAAAATACTAAAATACTGAATTTTAGTATCTTGTAACTATAAAGCCAAAAGCCCAAAAAACCGACACCCACAACCACGAAATTCAAAATCACGGTCATTCACATACACGCACCACCATACAAGCAAACACACATTCACCTACCTAATGACACTACAACAAACACAATAACACACAAAAACACAACATAACAAACAAACAGACCTACCCTATCTATAAGCAGAGGGGCAAGCCCCCCTGCACCCCCCGTGTGGGGGCTGCACCTTCCACACCCCTGCTACTGATATATAGATATATATATATATATATATATATATATATATATATATATATATACATATACTAACTCCGAGGTCACAATAAAGCACACAAACACATAGAACTCACCACTACACACACATACACACACACACACAAACACTAATATCCCTACTCAATACCCTTACAAGAACACCACTTACCTGAATCCCCAGCTAAATCCAAAAAATATATATATATATATATATATATATATATATATATATATAAACACATATACATACACACACACACACACACACACACACACACACACACACACACACACACACACACACACACACACACACACACACACACACACACACACACACACACACATATATTTCTATATATATTTTTGACTGTGGGCATGTGTGTATAATGTATGAAGTATGTATATGTATATACATAGTTTATGTCTATGCCTATGTATAAATACTCAGAGATATGCACAGACACACTCACGCACAGAGGATGGATATGCAGATAGATAAGTAGTGAGCTAGAAAGGAAGATAGACAGACAGACAGATAGCCACAGAGGAAACAGAATTAGACTGATGCAGATATTTCAGGACTTAAAAGTCTGGCATATAGGTTCATAGGTTGGTAGTAGGCTATCGGCCATAGGGCCAATGCAAGCCTAGCTATAACAATTCCCTGGATATTTCTTCCCACAATATTTACTTCTCTGGACCCCTGTCTAGCAGGGCAACTGACATGATCCCCGGGGTGAATTTCCTATCCCCCATCCAAACATTAAGGTTCCTTTTGAAGAGGGCCAATGAGGCGCTCTGCTTGACATGTATGGGCAGTCTATTCCTGAGTATGGGGAGTCTCTGGGTCAGAAACCTATCCCTCCAGCATGTTTTGTTCATTGTGATGACAAGGTTTAGATCCCTGGAGTGTGTGGCTCTGAGGGATTGGGATTTCTTTAAGTGGAGCATGTCCAACAGCTCAGGATTTGACATGGCCTTACATGTTAAGCAGAGATTGCCTCTGAGTAGACGATATGCCACAGAGTATAGCTGGAGTTTTTTTTAGACGGTCAGCATATGGCATCCACTTTAGGCCTGTGATTCTTTTAGTGAGGTGTTTATGTGGCCTTTCCAGCTGTTGCAAATGTCTTGTGAGTTACATACCAAACGGGGCATTATACTCTATAATGGGTCTAATGAGGTATGAGTACAGTGGGACAATGACCTCCTTTTTTCTGGATGAAAAGCCCTTAGTGATGAGGTCTGCCACATAGAAGGATTTCCTGACTGTTGTGGCGATGTGGTTATCGAAAGTGAGACCACTGTCCACCTGTGTCCCTAAGTCTCTCATCAAACTTTCAATGTTTAGTGTCCTGCCACCTATGTGGTAATTCATGGGTACATGTTTTCTCCCAAAGGGGATAACTATACATTTCTTGGCATAAAGCTTGAGCCCATGGCTCTGGCACCAAGCATCTGTTTCTGTAAGGCCCTTTTGTAGAATATTCATATCATTTGGGGATTCAGTAATGGCTCCCAGTTTGCAGTCATCTGCAAACTTTGTTAGCCAGAGTCCCTTAGTGTTGGCCTGCACTTCAGAGAAGTACATGCCAAACCAGAGTGGTCCCAGGACTGAACCCTGAGGTACTCCACTTGTCACTTGTCTGGAGCTGGATTTGGAGTCGGCTACTTTTACAGTCTGGGATTTGTCAGTAAGCCAGTTGGCAACCCATCGAGTGGCATAGGGATTTATGCCCAGCTTAGTAAGTTTATTTATGATTCCAGAGTGGGGGATGGTGTCGAAGGTCTTGGCGAGGTCCAGATAGGCTGTGTGGACTGCCTTACCCTTGTCCACAGCTCTGGAGACTGATTCGAAGAAGTCTATCAGATTCAAGAGACATGATCGGCCCTTCACAATACCAAACTGGGTGGGCTCCAGTGTTTGAAGGTTGCCAATGTCTTTGTTTATAAGTTCCATGATAATGCATTCCATGCCCTTGCAGATCAGGCTTGTCAGACTGAAGGGATGGTAGTTCCCAGGATCCAAGGCGGATTCCCCCTTGTGGAGTGGAATACCTGTAGCTGTGCGTCACTCAGTGGGCATGAAGCCTGAGGTGAGGCTATGATTAAACATGACACTTAGGTGAGGTGCCAGTTCATTTGGTAGTTCATGTAGTAAACAGCCTGGGATGTCATCTGGTCCCATGGATGCTGTATTCTTAGCTTTGGAGAGTGCGGTTTCTACCTGTGTAGCTGTGATTACCGGAATTTGGCAATCATTTGGTATTGAAATGGGCCCTTTAGGGGGTGAGAGGGGGGTGAAGTTGGCATTAAATTGATCTGCCAGGATATTGGCAATATCCTTTGGATCAGTATATTTAGCCATTCTGTTGTAGCTCAGAGGAGATCTGAGCATTGCCATTAAGATTCTTGACATAACTATAGAATGCCTTGTGGTTGTCTTTGGAATCTTTGGCAATTTTATTTTCGTAACTAGCTTTTGAGGATTTTATGAGGGATCTCAGCTTCTTACTTCGGCTAGTGAGGGAGTTTTTTGCATCTTGGGATTTTCCTCTTTTCTGCAACAGTTTCTTCCTTCTGTTGTATAGTTTGTTTATAGTAGGGGACCACCAGATTGGCTTCCTTTTTTTGGAGAAGAGCATCTTGGTTCTATTTGGGATGGCACGATTCATGCATGAGTGGATGTGGGTGTACAGTGCCTTAGTGTAGGATTCTGCAGTTGAACTTTCAGATCCCGTCTGCATGGGTGTCATGAAGTTTGTCACTTCTGACTTCAGTAGCATGAAGTTGGCTTTGGAGAGGTTTTTATGGAGGTTTCCTTACTGGGGGGTGGGAGTGGGAGTGGGATGTGGATGTCAAGGGTGATTTGCTTATGGTCAGACCTGACCAATGAGGGGGTGACCACTGGTGTGGAACATCTATCTCCCATGTTGGTAATGACCAGGTCTAGGATATTGGAGCCCCTGGTTGGACAATGGATTAGTTGATCCAGGGCGTTGGAATTTATGAATTCCAGGAATCGTTGGGAAAAGGAGTTGGTACCCAAGTAGTTTTCCCAGTTAATGGCAGGGTAGTTGATATCACCCAGTATTAGGGTGTTTGCTTGTATCTTAATATTTTCCAGTATGCTTAGAAAGGTGTAGTGAGAATCTTGGGGCATGGTGGGGGATCTGTAGCAAGCTATAATTTGGATTGCAGTCTTACCTAGTGTTAGTTGCACCTGGAGAATTTCAGATGCATTGTGTTGGGCAACTAGCCTGGAGGTGTGAATATCCTTGGTGAATATGGACACTCCTCCACTTTTAGTGTTTTGGTCTTGGTTTTATGGCCAAAAAGTGTGGTAAGAGTTGTAGCCTGGTATTGCAGGGGTGCTCTCTGGATCCTTGAACCAGGTCTCAGTTACTGTACAGATATCGATGTTCTCCATTTTTAGGAGTGTCTCGAGAGTGCATTTTGAGATTTAGACTTCTAGCATTGAGTAGCATTACCTTCAGATTTTGCATGCTTGTATCAGTTATGGTGGTGGTTTTATCCTTTGAACCTTGCCTAAAAAGGGCACTATAGGGGTGGCAAGAGTTTTAGCCAGTAACCTGAATCCCAGAGGTGACAGGGGCAGACCATCTCTGGCAAAGCATTGTGGTTTGTCGATCATGTCATCCCAAGCAGACAGATACTGGATCCACTTTGAATGACAGCAGAAGCTTAGCCAATTGTTGAAGTCAATCATTTTGTCCTTGTACTGTGGTGTCATTCTGGGTGAAGGCAGGATGCTACTCAGGGCTAGAGTCATACCTGCCTGGGCCACATGATCCAAGAGCTCTTCCATGTCTCTTTTCATGTAGTCCAGAGAGGTACATCTCAAGTCATTCACTCCAGCATGGACAATGACAGAGTCGTATTTGTACTTGTTGTGGAGTGACTTGAGTGCATGCGTTATGTGGTGGATCCTGGCACCCGACAGGCAGCTGACTGTAATTTTCTCCTTGTTCAGCCTGGTGAGTGGGACATCCAGTGTGCCTGACTAGAGTCACCTATGACTAAAGGGTTGGGTACATTGTCTTGCCTTAGGGGCTGTTGGGTGGCACACTGGTGTTGTGAGCTATGTGTCACTTTGATTGTGACTGGTGTTTGTTTGATTTTTCAGCTTTGGATGTCCTTTTTGCTTGGACAGGTTAATGTTAAGGGCCTCTGCATATGTGGGTTTAGTGTCACTATGTGTGGGTGTTGATGGTGTGGGTTTTGAATGGCTATGAGTTGCTAGAGGTGTACTGCAGGTGTTAACCTTTTCCTCTTGGCTGTCTAGCACATTCTTGGTCGGAGAGAGCTTTGCTTCCAGTTTGGCTATGTAAGTGCATCTCTCGCAGGTTGTAGTGTTGGGTGGTAGGAGGAGAGGATTGTCTGTGTACATGAGGCAGTTGCCACATTGCCCCAATATGCCCAGATTCACCAGGTGGACAGGAGAAATCACTGGAAGCTGACCCTTGAACATGCCTGTTTAGGTGCTTTTTTTGTAAAGTTTAAGAGCTGTTTTTCCTTACCTTTGCAAGGTACTTTGCAGTTATAAGCTGTTTAGTGCCTATGAATAATTTATCCTTATTGACAAGGAGAGTTGAGTGCTTGTATCAGTTTCAGGCTTCCTAGTACTTTCCAGCAGGTTCTAGAGCAAGTGCTAGTCACAGGGGTTCATATTTTAGTGCTACTACTGAGAAACCAGCTAGTTCTAAGGGAAAATTTGAAGAGCAGACTTTCTGGCACCTGGAATAGTTTAACTGCAGACTCGTAGTGCTGCACGATGCGAAAAATGTGCAAACACACGCATTTTTAAGCCAGGAAGTTGAAAGGGATAGAAATCAGCCCAAAAAGGCTAATACAATTTCAAATCTGGAAACCACTCCTCTAGTGTTAGATAGGCAGTACAATGCTCACCACTACCACTGGTAAGCAGTAGGACTTCCCTCTACCACAGCAAGGTCTGGATAGCTCTGAACACAGAAAATAAAGTCCTGAGACAAGCAAAGCCTGGGATATGGACTGGCTAGGAAAGGTGTGAAATGAGCAAACAAGAAACAGTCTAAACAATGCAATAATACAGTAAATAAACACAGAAAAGGCTAAGTCCTAAACAGTAAATGCAATTAAAACTCTACAAAACTAGCAATCTAAAACTTTTTAAATGAAGCAAGGCAAGTGCACAACTGAAAAATGATTTAGGCAGTAAATACAGCAGAATAAGCAGCAAGTCTACATATACAGAAAAGTCTATATATACAGAAAAGCAGGTAAAACACACAAACAATTCAGATGCAGTGCAACTTAGAGCACTTGAGTTGTAGCAATATTAAGTCAATTACAGTTATAATAAATGCTCTAAATTATAATGGATGGGGATATTTTATTAAGGCAAATAATATATAGCTCCTTTTTTCTAGTGATATGAATTTTTTTGCTTAATTTGGGCATATGTATTCCCTCATGTTCCATCTGTTTGCCTGCTGATCTATGTGTGTATTTGTGCATGCATTCATAAACACAGTTTATACATATAATGGAATTATATACTAAATGGAACAAAAACATTGTGTATACAAAATCCTGAATGATAAAAATAGCGATCTCAAGAATTTTTCAAACCCCCAAAACTGCAAAAATAAAACAAAACACCAAAATAAGTATATTTTGCAGGATAGGTCAAGCCCTCCCCCCAGCCCCTAGAGTTAAATATAATAAATGTGTGGTGGCACAAACTCGCAGATGCGAGATATCTCCCTATGAATAGAAGTTGTGATGCTGCCAGCCCAGCTAGCTGGAATTTTGTAAATAATCATATGTCATTTGTGAATATTAATATGATTCATATGTTGCCTTACAAATGTAAGGGAACTGTATGTTATGTACTGAGCTTCAAGAATGTAACCACAGTGTACCCTACTGGAAGAAAACAGAAATGCATATAAACTATATACCTGTGCAAGTGTATGTTTTAATAGTAGAAGCTGGAGCACACATAGTTAACCTGCAAAACTTTAAGAAAATAAGTTGAAATTAAAAGTGCTTTGCGGTGTGAAATAAAAAGTAGTTTCAGTGCAACAAGCAGACACAATGTCTAGAGCTAGAAGTTTCTTTCTCTTGTCTTGGAAAGAAGTAATTACTAGGTCTAAAATGTAAAAGTATTTAATTTTTTTATGATTTCTAGTTCTGAGCAAACATCTGAGAGATATGTATTTTTCGCAGAGAAATGTTAAATTTTGTTAAGATTTTGTTAGCCTGGGAACTAAAGGCAGTTGATAAAGAGTGATGTCAACCAGGCTAACCCAGCAGTAATGTTTTGATATTAATTTGTGAGCTGTCTGAGAGACTGGGCATTTTGTATCTTGTCTTCGACCTAGCAAGGATATCCACTCATCTGCATTTGCCTTGCTAATAGTAAGTAACTAGGGTACTGTGATATCTTTTACAAATAGATAGAAATATAGTAAAGATTAGTTTATATGTTTTTCTGTATTTATTTGAGACTGTCCTGCAATGTTGTTTTAAAATATTTCCTGTGATTGTGAACTCTGTAGTTACTGTGTTGATTGAGTATTGTCTTGTTCTTTTATTATTTATTATTAAATATATTCAAACCTATCTTTGTGGCTGGTTTGTTGATATTTAAGCTCTTAGAGTACTTGCATATGTATTTGGTGACACTGTATAGGCCATTCCTAAATAGCCTTGGTCTTGGTCACACTTACCATTTGGATAATAGTAATATTACACAGCAGGATTGGTCACTTTTTGTATGGGCCTTTAAGTAGCTGATAAGTAGGGGGTGGTGGCAGTGATAACCACCTTATAATCTGGGCAGAAGGGGGCATAGCTGGTAAAGCTGTGCCAGCCTTCCCTAGGCATGTGTGTTTATATATAAATCAAATCTCAAAGTGTGTTGTGTGTGTGTGTGTGTGTGTGTGTGTGTGTGTGTGTGTGTGTGTGTGTGTGTGTGTGTCAGCTACTTGGGTAGGGACATGAAGCACTGCTTAGACAGAGATGGTGCTGGTCATGGCTTAGATCTTAAGCCTATAGCTGTGCCAGTGGAGAGTCTTATTGGGGATCTGGAGAAAGAAGGAGAAACCAGCCTCAGACTGACTGTGATCTCTGTGTGCTCTTAAGGGAAATTGTACTTTACTGTTTGTGTACTTGTCATCTGCCCATTGTGTATGTCCCTCACCTTTACCAAGGGTGAGGACTGAGGCTTCTTGAGTACCGACAGGACCAGTGCAGGGGTGTCACAGAAGTCACTGCCAATGAACATAAGAAACATACAACAGTAATGATTTCAATAAGAAAACCTTCAAACCACTAATATCATCTTTTACCTTAATCCACAATTTTACTAACACATAATTATTCTGCTTTGTTTGAGCTGATATATTGTACAGTCAGAATACTGTTTAGTTACCAAATTACACTCAAAGAATACTTGCCAATATTCTGTACTAGTGATAGTCTGCCCTGCATTCACACAAACACACACAGATATAAGGGTCTATATTATAAGATCGACGGTTGAAAACATCGAGCACCATATGGCTGACACCATACAGTCGATGTTTTCAAACATTGAACTTATAAAAACAACAAAAGAAAAAAGTACCCTAACACCACCCGCTACTTAAATATATCAACTCCAAGGCCGCACTACATTGCAGTAAACAGAAATCTACCCTTATGGAGATTTCCGTTTACACGTTCGATGTGCGCTTTCGCTACTCTCATGTTGACAATATCAGCTTCGATATTGTCGGCCTTCGAGAATATAATATAGACCCCAGATATACACTTAAATATATATATATATATATATATATATATATATATATATATATATATATATGGTTCTACCTCACATAACCGAAACACCAAAACACCGACAACGCAATCACCGAAACCACATAACCGACAGTACAAAAACACGAAATTCCACATGCCCGACAACAAAATAACCGACGGTACACAAACACGAAACCTCATACACTTCACACACCACAATCAACAAACAAAACACATTCCCATCCAAAACCACATATAACACAAGCACACCAAAATCCCTACAAACCCACACTAAACCTCACATACACAACTACCTACAACCCTAACCCAAACCCTAACCCTAAGGTCCGTCACTACCGCACACTTACCTGGCCGCTCCTAACCCTAACTCACTTATCCCGCCCCTAACCCAAACACAATCACTACACACTTACCTGACCGCTCCCTAACCCTAACTCACTTATCCCGCCCCTAACCCAAACACAATCACTACGCACTTACCTGACCCGGCTCCTAACCTAACTCACTTATCCGCCCCTAACCAAACAATCACTACGCACTTACCTGACCCGGCTCCCTAACCCTAACTCACTTAACACCCCTATCCCCACAGACCGTCAATATCCACACTTACCTTTTACTCGCACCTAACGTCCGTCACTACCGCATACTTACACAGCCTTTCCCCATGTCGGCATCCTCGGCGTCGGTGCTTTCATCCGTCGGGTCGGTCTTCTCCACTGTCGATCTTCTGGGTCCCGTTGTGTCGGTCTTCTCAGCTTTCGATCTTCTGGTGCTCTCGGTTTTCGTGTCGATGTTCCGGCGTGTCGTTGAAGTGAGGTAGAACCATATATATATATATATATATATACACACACACACACACACACACACACACACACACACACACACACACACACACACACACACACACACACACACACACACACACACACACACACACACACACACACACAGACACACACACACACGCACACATACACAGAATTCAAAATAGTCAATCAAACTTCATGTTTTGGGAGGTGGGAGGAAAATGAGTACATGGAGTTAATCAGCAAACCCCAGACAAACAGTGTGCAGAAGTCAGGCTTTTTTTTTTTTTTTTTTTTTTTGTCAATAATTTTTATTTTTATTTTTACATTAATAAATGTCACAAATAAAATCTATCTTACAACATGACCGTATATATACATTGATGTCAAATACCACAGGATATAGGTCGTACAATATATCTATTTATACTATGTACATAGATGCTTTCACTGTTAGTTCCACAGTTATATAGACAGTATATACATTTATAATATCCAAGTTATTATTTAATATCTGAACTTGTATGTGTTCTTTGGTTCCATTATAGTGTATTTCTAAGTTGCTGTGTGATGAATTATGCTATTATGATATTAAAGGTTTGTTCCCAAATTTCTCTGGATTTCATGTTTTTGTTTCTTTTATCTATTACTATTTTATGAGCTAAAAGGTGTTGTATAGCTACATGTTTAAAACCCTGCCAAGAGATATTTATCGTATCTAGCCATTTAAAAGCTATATATAGTTTCATTAGTAGGAAAATTGTTAAAAGTGTATTTGCTTGTTTTCTTGGTATGTTGGGTGGGAGAATGTGTAATAGAGTGAATTCCCAAGTTAATGATGTTTGATCACCTGTTTTTTGTAATTGAACCTTGAGAGAGTTCCAGAGTTTATAGACACATTTACAACTCCAAAATACATGCATTAAGTCAGCTATCTGGTCCTTATAGTGTGGGCAGAAAGGTGATTTTGATGTGTTAAATTTGTGTAGGATTGCAGGTGTAAAATAAGCATTATTATTGATCATGAGCTGAGTGTATGCTAACTGTTTGAGGGGTATAATCTTAAGTGTTAGATTGATTGCCTGGCTTATTTGCTGATCATCTATGGATGGTTTAATTTTTCTCCAGTAGTTAGAGAAAAGGAGGTCTTTCTGGTATTTGATTTAATTTATCATTTTATATGAATTAGTAATAGTTTTCTTTGTTGTGATAATAGTTTTCCAAAACCTGCTACAAGTTTCTATGTCACTATTGGTTACAGTACCATTTTGGAGGTAACTGGAGCACAGTTCTTTGATTTGTCTTAGGATTATTGTGTGTGATTTAGGGAGGTCTAATTTGGTCCTCATTTCTTGTATTGAACAGTTAAGGTAGGGATAAATAGATTGGATTGTTTTATCTTTCAGTCTGGGAAAAGGGATTAAGTCCAGCATCTTATTGTTTATTTTTAAATCTGGGTTTTTATGAAGGGGTTGCAGTATTGTCATGGCTTGTCTAAGGTTCAAGAATTGAAAGAGTTTTTGCGCTAAGTTGATAGAATGTTTTAAGGGCTCTATAATGTTATAAGTTTGCATTTCTTTCTGCTTCAGGAATGGAAGTGCTTTGGGATTGAAACCTAGAGCTTTAATATATCTATAATAGATTGTCACCCAAAGAGGAGACCAATTTTCCATTGATGGGTTATGTTCAGCTATTCTTAATATTCTGTTAGTGTTAATGATCGAGTAGTACATTTTAAAATCTGGTAGATTTAGTCCTCCTTTGCTTTTGGGGAGTGTTAATTTTGGATAGGAGATTCTGTTTTTTTTGGGTTCCCAATTAAATTTTGCTAGGAAGGTATGAATTTGTTTGAAGAATTTATTATGTATTGTTGTCTGTGATGTCATGAATATATACATTAGTCTAGGTAAAATGTTAATTTTGATTATTGATACTTTGGCCAACAATGGTAGTTTTAGGTTGTTCCATTTTTTACAGTCTTGCATTATATTTTGCCATTTAAGGTTTACATTGTGTTTGTAGAAGTCTTTGTTATTCTGGAAAAAGTTGATTCTCAGATATTTAGTTTCTTCTTTTATTTTTATTGTGTTTAACAATGGTATTAGTGAGATGTGTTTGGGTGTTTTTAGGGGGAAAATATTAGTTTTATTGAGGTTTAGTTTGTAGTTAGACATAGTCGAGAAATGCTCAGTTGCAGCTATTATTTTGTTTATATCTGAATTTGGTGTAGTGCAGTATATGTTCAGATCATCCGCAAATGCAGTGAGGTATATTTTGAAGTTGTGTATTGATGGAGGATTGTGGTATGTATTTTGTTTAATGTATAGAAAGAGCGGTTCTAGGTATAGGTTAAACAGGAAGGGTGATAATGGGCATCCTTGTCTTCTTCCATTTTTTATTAGAATCCTATTTGACCAAGTTTTATTTATATATAGAGATGTGTATGGGTTGCTATAAAGAGTTTGGATGATCCGAATGAAGTTATTGGGTATATTAAAGTAGGGTAGTGTTTGGAATAAGAATTCTAAATTAACCCTATCAAATGCCTTGTGGGCATCCACTACCATTGTGTAGATGTTGATATTGTATCGGTTAGCATAGGATATTAGTGCATCTAATGTTAATGTATTATCACTAGTCTGTCTATGTGGTGTAAAACCAGATTGTTCTGGGGAAATGATTTTCTCTATCAGATTTTTCATTCTGTTTGCAAGTATAGAGGTGAATATTTTAGTATCTATATTTAAGAGGGAGATGGGTCTGTAGCTGTCAGGGTTTTTGGGGTCTGTGTGTTCTTTTAATATAAAGATGGTTTTAGAGGCATTAAAGTATATATCATTTATTTTACAGTTTATTATGTAATTCAGTGTATAGTATAGTAGTTTGGCTATCAAGGGGGAAAATGCTTTGTAAAATTCTGATGTGAGTCCATCCGGACCCAGAGCCTTATGCACTTTTAAGTGTTTGATTGTTGTAATAATTTCACTGATGGATATTGGTTCAGTTAGTTTTTTTTTGTTGGTCTAAATTGAGTTTAGGGAATTTCAGTTTTTGGAGGAAAAGAGTTCTATCTTCCTTTGAGGTTTGTAGTATTTGTGCTCCATATATTTGAGAGTATATTTGTTCAAATGTTTTAATAATGTCTTCATTTTTTGTGTAGTTTTGTCTCTGTAGTTTATTTCTGATATATTGGAGGCATTTTTGTGTTGGGAGATAATTCTGGCCAGAGCTCTAGATGGTATTTGAGCTTCTTCTGCGTAAGTGGCTAACATTCTGGCTTCATAAAAATATAAGTTCCTGGTTTCTAACATATATAGATCCCTTTGCAGTTTTAAAAGTTCTGCTTCTTTTTGGTTCTTAGGGTTATTTATTAGTTCTTTTTCAAGATACTCTATTTTCCCTTTCAGTATATGCTCCTCTTTCAGTTGTATTTTTTTATAGTATGCTGCTTTTTTGATAAACAGTCCTCTAATTTGTGCTTTGCTTGCAGCTCATTCTATGTCAGTTGGTACTTGGGAGTTAGTGATATTTGTAAGAGCTATTTTTTAGTATTGCTTCTGTTTCTTTTATTACATCCATTTTGGAAAGTAAATTAGGGTTTAATGACCAATTATGACCCCTATTCTATAAATATATCTTTTTGTCCCAGTTAATGTTCAGTGTGATTTTGGAGTGATCTGAAAAGAACCTGGTATGTATAGTTATTGTTGGGTCCATGTTAATGAATATGTCAGAGATTAAGAAGAAGTCTATCCTTGACCACATTTTGTGGCATTGTGAATAGAATGTGAATTTCCCTGTTTTATCTGCACAGTTCCCATATTTAAAAGGGTCATAGAGTTTGAAATCGTGTTTGAGTTCATTAAGGGCTAATGTGGCTTGTTTATTATGTGATTTGGTCAGATTAGATTTGCCCTTTTCTGGGTTTTGATATGTGTTCAGTCACCTCCAATCACTAGGTAGTGATCTTTAAATTGGTTTAAGGTTGGGTATAATGACATAAAAAAGTGTTGTCGGTTATTACAGGGTGTGTAAACATTAAGTACCATTATAGGTTTTGGTATTGTAGGACTACTAAATGTTAAGTAACACCATCTTCCCTCCTTGTCGGCTTTGGTTTTAAGTATTTTTTCCTTAAATTGTTTTTTAATTATTATGGCAGCCCCAGCACTGTTTGTTTTCCCCTCTGAAGCTATAGAAGTCAGGCTTTTAAAGTAAACACCAGGCCCCTAGAATTGTGATGCAGAACTTCTACCAGTGAGCTAGTGTGCTGTCCATTGTTATGGATGCTTGACATACACTAGCTCATATGAGTGTGAAATGGTGGCTGCTATTACAAATCATAGCTGGTTACTATGCTCATGACATATTTCCTACAAATAAATATGGCAAATGAACCAATGTTGTCATATAGAAAGAAGTGAATACTAAGAATCAATAACCATGAATGAAAAATACTTACTTATGAACATATCAGAGAGATGAACAACACAGAGAGGTCCAGTGCAGAGGAAGAAGCAGGATTGTCATCTTCTTATTATTGTATTCCAATTTCCAGACTATAGCTTATTAAAGCAGACTTGAGAACATAGCTGCAGAGAATGAACCTGCTGGGTGCGTTCAAATAGGTGTCTTTTCACGAGACAGAAGCATAATTCAACCAGTTCCCAACTGTCAGGTGGCTCATTTCCTTTTGTTTTGTTCCTTTGGGATAGATGCTGTTATGTTAAGGGCAGTTAATGAGTGGTTTGGGCTTTTTGTGTTGTGCTGCAAGTCAGCAGAGCAAAAGACAGCACAGATGATAATCAAAGAATAGAACATAAGAGAGGAGAGGAGCAGCATGTCTGTCAAGGACTGCATATACAGACAGAGAAGCAACCATATTTACATAGTTTTAGTTTTGGACTTCAGGCATTTAGTACGTTTCTACTTGTCCTGACTGGACTCTCATAAAAAAAAAAAAAAAAAAAAAAAAAAAATTCAGTTTATGGTCCAGAATGTATTGAGTTGATGGCCACTATTTCTCTCTGTGTGGGAGGCTGATGATTAATTTGTATCTCCAATAAGAAAGATGATTATTGCCAAAGAAAGAAAATGTGCTTGCTGTGAAACTAAACAGCTTAACCATGGAAAAACTATAAAACATAGCATTTTGTCTAAATAGTCAATGGAAACAGGCAACTATTAAAAAAGAGTAAGCATCTTTCCCTAAAATTCAAAGGGAATCAATCAACTCTAAAACCAAATATGTTTTCTAAGAGACTTTACTGGTTAACTTTCTGTAAATTATCTAATTTCATACTTCCTGCTTCTGGGAATAACCTACAGGTAGAAATGATTTACAATGATTTCTGTTATACCATTGATTGCATTGACTATTTAATCAAAAATCTTCATGAAGTAGTGTTCTGTGGGTCTATATTACCATGTCAAAAGACATGTTCGCTGAACATGTCTTAATTGACACAGAAATATCGACTTGTCAAAAACCTGAATGGCCGAGTCAACAAATTTTTTCCCAGGGGAGAAAAATCGCTCAGCCATCATTGGGGATTTGCCTTTTTCCCCACTGTAGTGTGATCTCGGAGTTGATATATTTAATTAGGTGAGCCCCCCCCCCCCCCACAATGTAGGGTTTGAAAGTTTGTTTTGTTTCTGCATGGGCAAGCAATTTTTTTTCCCCCTGGGAAAAAAAATTTGTTTACTTAGCTGTTCTGGTTTTTGACAACTCAATATTTCCGTGTCGATTAAGATGTGTTCAGCGAACGTGTCTTTTGACACGGTAATATAGACCCGTTTTCTGTTGACTATCTGATTTGTTCTTTCATTTTGAGTGGTGAATCTGGTGGAAAGAATAGTGTAGAGTACAGTTTGGATTTAATCAAAGAATTCCATAGGGTTCATACCTGTACCTTATTTTTTTCAAATTCTGCATGTTGAATTTTTTAGGAAGTATTGTACTTTTCATAGCTTATGCTAATTGTATTTAATGGGTGATATAATGACAAGTGTCGATGATGATGTACAGAGAGTTTAGATAAAATTAGTTCAGGGAACCAGCTTTATAACCTTAGCAAATGTAAGTTATTGTCATTCAGGATATTCAAAGGCAACACACAAGGCTGCAAAGCTGAGCATGTAAGGACTGTAAACCTCTAGCTATCATTGTGGTTCATATGTTGCCAATTTATTATGTCTATAGCTTTAGATATAAACTTCTGTGTTGCAGATATACATTTTTCAAATATGTCATTAAAGTGTATGTAAACAGCCTGTATACTGCAAGTTATAAACTTCAAGAACACATATTTACATATTTTTTAAATCTAGAAAAATTGCGATCTTGGGAAACTACACCAGCTTATTGAGATTTAAACTAGAGTTTAGCTAAATGCCTTGGTCTCCAAGTGGCAAATGCATGATTAGTAAGACTGACAGAATATAATCATGTTTACGAAAATATTAGAAGATGTGATGAAAGGAGGTATTGCCAGCACAGCTAGCTGGAATTTTATAAATAATTACATGCCATTGGTGACTAACAAAATGATTTATATAAGATGCTTGTGTTGCAAATGTATTAGAACTGTATGTAATGTGTATATCAAACTGTTTTCTACAGATGTGTGTGTTGAAAATGTATTTGTAAAGTGCTGTATTTGAAATATAACCACAATGTGCCTGCTGCAGAGAACAGAAATGCACATGCACTGTTGTAACTGTTTAAATATATCAGTTTTAACAGGGGAAACTAGAGGGTTAACCTCAGTTCAGCAAACTTAAGAATAATATCTGAAATTAAATCACTTTATAGGCTAGGCCATAAAGAGGCTATCTCACAGGTTTTAAGCCAGTCAGAGGCACAAAGGCTATATTAGGAAGCTGTCTGTATTGTCTTTGGGGTGAATTAATTGCCATTGAGTAAGAGTAGAAATGCTTAGTTGTTTTATGACCTCCAGAAGCTCAACAGATCTGAGCAAAAGGCCTTGTGTGTGTATGTTTACGGATAGGTGCTAAATGCTGCCAGCTGCCAGCAATGGGGGCTTTTCCTGGGATCCAGAAGTGAGATTACCAGAAATTAAGTAATTCTGTAAACTTTCCCAGCAGTAATATTTTAGATATTATTTTGAGAAGTCTCTTAGAGAGTGAGAAAGAGCAGAATGCATTCTGTCTTGGGCCTGACAAGAAGAAGAACCATTCACCACATCATCTGCTTTGTTCTAGTAAGTAAGTTACTAGGGAATAGTATAATTCTCTTAGATTCAGTCCAGACTATAGTGAAGCTTAATTTAGATATTATTTTTCTTTATTTGTATGAGACTGTCCATCAATGTTGTTTTAAATATTTCCTGTGATTCTGAACTCTAATGTCACTGTGAATATATACTTAGTATTTTCTCATTCTTTTATTATTTATTATTAAATATATTTAAACCTTTTATTGTGGCTGAGCATTATAGAAATATTTAAGTTTTGAGAGTACTTGCATATTTATTTGGTAACACTGTGTAGGCCACTCCTTACAGCCTTGCTCTTGGTCAAACTACCATGTGTATTAATATTAATTTAATTCAGTATACAGGGTATCCTTGGAAGAGCTTTAAAGTAGCTGGCAGGAGTGTCTGGTGGCAGGTCATAACTACCTTATAGTTTGGGCAGAAGGGGCATAGCTAGTCAATCTGTGTCAGCCTTTCCCAGGTGTGTGTGTGTGTGTGTGTGTGTGTGTGTGTGTGTGCGTGTGTGTGTGTGTGTGTGTGTGTGTGTGTGTGTGTGTGTGTGTGTGTGTAGATCAAATCTCAAAAAGTGTGAGTGTCAGCTACTTGGGCAGGGACATGAAGCACTGGTTGGATAGAGAGAGTGCTGGAGGCCTTGGCCTGGACACTCAACTGAGATCTCAACTCTATAGCTATGCCAGTGGGGAGTCTTACTGGGGATATGGAGAAAGAGGACCCAGCCCTGGACTGACTGTGGTCTCTGTATGCTCTTAAGGGAAACTGCACTTGATGCAGAGAGCTACATATGGAAATATTGTGTATATTATTATTATCCTCCCAGTGAACATCCCCCTACAGATGCCAGTGGTGAGGTTTGAGGCTTCTTGATTACTGGCCCAGAAGTGGGATATGCACGTCACATATTGGTTGGCAGTGGTGGGTCATCACAGAAGATATGAACTGGATGTATTATCATCAACATGGTTGCTCCCATAGATTTATTCTCCTTAAGATACAGTGCACTCATCAGCCTGCAAAGTGACTGGTTGAGAGGTGTCATAAAATATAGTGACTGGAGCTTCAACAACAAGCTTTTTACTAGTTTAAAGCCTTTATCTTGCTCTGAAGACTAAAGCCATTCGCAGTTGTTTCAAGCAGCTTCTTAAGTAGTACTGCTGTATTTACAAAAGAATCATTAAGTGCTGCCAAGGATGTAGTGTACACTCCTTCTGGCCAGTATATCATGTAAGTTGCATATGAATACATTTTATGCAGCTTAAAAGTTCAGGTATTTTCTGGTATGCCTACCATACTATTCATTTCCTTCTGTTCCTATCGTTACCATCAGTTTACCTGCTAATCCTCTGCACTAGTACCTGATTCCATCTCTAAAGCATGTAGGGTAAGTGTAAATATGTGGGTAAGCCATCTATTGTTTCCTTCCTTTTTGCCCCTGCCATCACTATCTACTCTTACAATTGGGTCTATATCAAATCAGCAAATGATCTCTTCATCGAACTGCTATTCATCAAGACCACAACATTGAAGAATGCCTTCAGTGAATGTTTATACTATTGAATATTAACTCATCAAATTACATTAGTTGGGCAGCTGCTAAGACACCAATACATACTGCGGAATTACGTCATCGGTTAGTGTGAAATATTGTGCAAAGAAAGAGCTTACATATTAAAATATAACAACACTTGATGTACATCTGTGAGTTTTTACATTAACCTTAAAAAATATAATGTTTTATGCAATATACTTTTATAAGCAGATTGCATTAAAATGAATTACAAAGCATGATAGTAAAAGTCTATCTGCTAAGTAAAGCTGCTGTATAAATACATTTCATGGGTACTATTGTGCACTTTAGTAATTTAGTTTATATGGTATGTTTGTTGAGTTTGGAGAGTGTAGTTTTGTGTTTAATGTACTTATTTTCTGTGTTAGGATACTGTCTGTGATGTTGGCCAGCTTTGGTAATTCAATGAAGTGGGAGTCGGCAAAATTAACATTCTCTGAATGAATTCTTCGATGTTGTGGTCTCAAAGAAAATCAGTTCAATGAAGAGATCATTTGATGGTTTGATATAAATTCTTTACAATTCAGTACTCATTTTAACCAGCTGTCCAAAAAAAAAAAAAAAATAGATGCCATAGTTATATGTTGGTCAACTAGTTCCACTGTTCTTGGTGCAGAACTGCTCTCTCAATAGCCATCAGTTGATACATCCATTGCAGAAAAAAAAAAAATATTGCTCTCCTTTGTCAGAATTGTCAATCAGATTTCATCTTATTTCTTCCTCCTGGAGTCCACTACTCAAACCACAAGATATCAGCAAATATTTCAGAAAACAGTGACCTTTGCAAGTGCCTAAATACATAGTTATGATGAAAAGTTCCTCTATAATTAGTTTTTGCTATCCAGCTTTACCTTCTCTCACACTCCCTTGCTTCACTGTACCCACTCTTCACTATATTTTACTTTGATTTCTGTTGCTAGAATATTTAAATGAATGAACTTTTCCTCCTTAATATGCAATGAATATCTGTTTGAAACACTCTGCCAATATCTCATGCTTTCAACAGTGGGTCACAGGAGGTCATTCTGCAAGAGTACTGTTAAATTTAGCCTGGTTATCCATTTACCTTGGCATCGAGAATCAACTTATCCTGCTTCCTGCCTGTTAGTTCACTCATTCCATCAATCTTTTCCTGATCCTTCGTGACTGATAGTGTGATCACACCCTGAGTCCCACACCCTGTACCCCACACCCTGTGCCCTACATCCCATGCCCCACACGCTTTGTCCCACACCATGTGTCCCACACCCCATGCTCCACATCCTGTGTCCCACACCCTGTGCCCCATATCCCATGTCCTACACCCTGTGCCCCACACCCCATGCCCTACATCCATGCTCTTCACCAACAAGTGGCTCAGGATCAAAACATTTTAATGCTCAACAGAGTATTGTTTTCCTAGTACTAATGCCAAACGCCATAATCAGATATAAATTGTAATATTTTCCTATTAAATGGACCTGGGTTATACAACTTTTTCTGCTACTTGATCACAGTCAGGTGATGATGAATAATGCAGCAAAATGAAATACTCTAGGTAGAATGTTTTTTATATGATCACAGTCAGATAATCAAAGATGTCCCCAGATTGAAAATGAGTCTCTGTGTAGAACATGTAGCAGCCATTCTAAGTATGATTAAAGCTAATGCACTTCATAGAAAAATAATTATTACATCTTCTGTTTGTTGCAATATACTTTGAATTCCTCAGTGTCCAATGAGGTATACATTGTGAAAGGTGCTTAAATGTTGTGTCTTTCAACTTTTTCCCGGTTAGGGGTCGCCACAGCGGAACTATGGTCCGCTAATGATTGTTAGTTGATTTTTACATGCCGAGTTACCAGCCCTGATGCACAACCTTCAACGAAGGTACGCCCATTCACGCATGTCTCCACGTAGAAGACACTCTAGCTGAGAATCGAACCGGACAGCGTCTTACTGTGAGGCGACAACGCTACTGCAGCACCACCACCACGGGTGTGAAAGGTGCTTAAATACTGACTAGAAAAAATAAGTATCATCTCTTTATTCTGTGCACAATTTATTGAATTGTTCTGAGCTGGAAGAGGTGTACTTTGACAGAAGGGTCATATTCTGTTGGACAATCTGTGGAAAAGGACCTGAAATAAAGTTGTCTGTCCTTCAAAGATATTAAAATATTATTAATAACAGTCCTACAATCAGAAAAGAATCCTGTCTGACAGGTATTCTGTAATAGGTTGAAATATAGTCTAGGTGAGAAGTGATAGGTGTGCCTAGTCAGAGAGTAATTATTTCTGAGGAGAGAGTGAGTTGGAGCAGCCTGTCAGCAAATCCTAAAGTATTCCTCAGGAAAAATAATCACATCTGAAATTCACCAAACATTTTTCAATTACTTACAATAAAAGTCAGAGTGAGTTATCAGGAGTGGACTACCTTAGGTGACAATTTATGTGTGAAATAATGAACTATTTTTCTTTTGCACTATGTTAAACACTAGAAGACAGAACACACATTTTGCCTTTCGTTAATGCCATGTTGCTACTCTAGTATCAAATAATATCTAATGCAGCTTTTATTTTTTCTTTAAGCCTGACTGCTGTTAAGCTTCTGTTTGATTTGGATCACAACAAATATTTGCATTGTTTTTTTTTTCTGATCTTTAAATTCTTGGACAGAAATGTCAGTAGGAAAACAATAATTTATGATGAGTACGACCACTTGCCTTTGTAAGTCAAAGAATGTGTTAAGGAATGTTTGTTGATATTTACATTGGATGCATTTACCAGAAAAAAAAATATTTCTTAGAAAAACTTCAAATCTTTTCTGATCTACAGTCCTGAATAGGAAGGAAACCAAAATTGTTTAATTCAAACTTTGGAATCCAATAATTATCAAATTTAAATTAGATAAGTAGAATAGACTCACCACAAAAATGTACATATCAATGTCTATCAAGGGGCAAATGCAATATGCAACAGGATCATACATGTATTGTGTGACTAAAACATCAGATCTAATGATGATATGTTATGTATACACACACACACACACACACACACACACACACACACACACACACACACACACACACATATGTATGGTTATATTAGCTTTTGTTGACATCCCAAACAGACACCACAAAGTATCGAAAATGCCGATTTTGACATTCTACTACACATATGCAAAGAAACAAGCTTGGCACATGCAAAACATAACACATACAAAACACATTATTTTTTGAAGAGGGAGCAAGCCCCCCCTATACCTTTCATGTGGAGGGCTGTGCCCCCAAACCTCCTACTAATTATATATACTAACTCCAAGATCACACAAAATCAGGGAAAGGGAATATTTCCAAATCCCAAGAATTCTGCAGTCTTGCACACATATCAACAATATGCTTAGTCAACCAATAGCAGTCAACTAAACAGATCTCAGCAAGCACACTGATGACTGAAGCATCTGCACCCATATATCTTTATCTGTCTCTATATATGGAGGACTGCATCATTTTTGGAATGTGCATTGTTTCCCTATACTTACCCAGGAAAGTATTGTTTAACTTATAAAATTATAAAATAGCCATGTGTGTTTTCCTGACCACATCATCCCAGCTCTGCTCAGTTAGCAATCCCTTTCTATAAACCCCCTTGAGTCACATATTTAATTTCTGATCCTTGGCATTCTTCTATAATCATTTGGGGTAGTGTCACTCTTAGAGATCAGCAGTCTATAAAGTCATCTTCTTGTTATACTTGGAGGGCCTGCTTGCAGGGCTATGACAAAACTGAGAGACTACCTTCGGAGTTTCAGAATGTGCACAGAGTGAATAACCAGTGAGTCTTAGAGTATAAACATGGCAAGGTCATTCTCTGTTTGGAGACAGACAGCTGCCTGAAGGGTCAAACCAGGATTTGCCAGGGACCATTTCTTTAACAATCAGTTGAACATGAGGAGGAATGATTGGGCCTGTGGAGACTTGATGGATAAATAGAATACAGGGGGGAGCATCAGAATAGTTCAACTTAAAAAAGAAAATGTTTGCAGTGACCACTAAGCAGTTTTAAATCAATTTTAATGTGGTGAAAAGCGCTTGGACATGTGTATTTGTGTGTGTTTTTATCTATGTATATATACATGCATTTGTGTGAGCCTGTGGAAACTTGTAAAAACTGGCCATTGACTACCAAAAAATCAGCAGCTGTTTTGTAACTCTGGCATCTAGCACCCAAATGAAGTATAATCTAAATCTAATTGTCTAAATATTTTGCCTAGAAAATGTTGCTAGAAACTGTAAATCAATTTCATAGTCCTGAATATGTAGAAACCCAGAACAGGCCAAGACAGACCTTAAAATCTGACAGCATGCAGATATGCACATACTCCTTTTTTTAATTTATCATGACATGTTCACATAAAATATTTATCATACTCTTAAATATATTGCATTAGAAAAACAAAATAAAAATGTGTATATCTGCTCCTGAGAGATATTTCAAGTACTTGAATTGTATAGACAGAAAAATACCATTAAAAATGAACTAGCCTATAAAAATTTAAATTCCTCCTTTCTATTATTTCATTATTTGTATATTTATTTATTTAATGTTTGTTTATTGGGAATGTCCAGCTAGGACAGAGCCAATTTTTAGCGGAGGCTCGGGGAGAAATGCTCCAGATGCATGTCTTTGGAACCTTTATGCTTAAGTGAATAACCTACACAGAACTTGTATCTGACTTTGAAATGATCTTGTCTAGAAAACTGAACCTTGATAATGTCAAGTAGTTTCAAAGGTTTATTCTTGTATTCTTAATGGACACAATTAAGGTGTATTGCCATTATAACATGACTGAAGTTCTACGATACTCAGTTTGCAGAAAACATAGGGAAATCATTTTTCTTTAGTGTTCAATTGAAATAAAAAACATGTCTGCAAAGGGATGATATATATTAGAAGCAGAAACATAGGCATTTCTCTATAAATGTACTATTTACTGCATTTCAATTGATGTAGCAAAAATATACTACTGAGAAAAGTGAAGCTTTTTATGAACATTCAGTATGCAGCAGATTTAAGCATTTTTCCAACTAAATGCATAATAAGCACATTTTGCAGTTGAAGGCCTGCTTCTGCATTCCTGAAAGTGTCATTAAGCATAGCAAAGACATTCAGAGATAAGACTCCTGCACAGTTAGAAAACAAAACCATGCCAAAATGGGTACTCAGATTTGAAAAACTGCAAATTTCTAAAAGAATTGTTATACATTATGCATGCATCAATCAAGTTTGATAAGTATAAGTTTAAATGTGATCAAAACAAAGCATCTATGTAGTGTCGCCTCCTACTATCTCCAACCTTGCTACCTCCATGGGTCCTGGCTGATGACTTCTCAATCTGCAAAAAATTGTCCCCTTTACTCCATCTGGACATGATCTAAGCATCTGCTAGATAAGACCTTTGTTGGCCATTCTTTTTTGGCTTGGATAACTTAATAAATCCATCCATTCCTTCTGTAATGGGAGTCAGGTGATAGGAAGCACATAGCTTCAGATCCTGAGGAATGGTTGAATCCCAGAGACTACCTATTCTTTGGAACAGGCTCCCCATCCATGTGAAGCATATTTCCTCCCTATTCCAATTCAGGTGTAACTCACACAACTGGATGGGGAACAGGAAATTCATCCCTGACTTGGCACCTATGTCTCTAATGGACACAGGCAGACTAAATGGCTCATTTCTCAGGCCCCTGCTTATAAATGTTTCATCTACCAAGCCCCTGATTACACTTATTAAGGATACCAGACCTTGTCAAAGATCTGGGATACATAGTTAGGCTTAAAAAGGCTCTTGTGGTCATTAACCTAGTATGCTCCTATGACCCTATGAACCAGTGAAAGTGAGTGGCTGTTAGTGGATTGAAACTGTGACTGTCCATCTACTAATAATTGAAAGAATCTACCCCATCTTGAAGGCATCTTTGTGAAATATGAAATATATCCCTTTTATTGTGCTATATTAACCTCAATGCTTGAATAAGGTGCTCACAATGAGTAACTGTGTTTTGTTTTATCATTACTTGATTACTCAGAACTGAAACGTCTAAAACCCTGGGAGGCCAATAATTCAAAGTAGCAACACTCCCAAAGTAAGAAAAAAAATACAAAAATGTTTTTAGAGGGCAAGCCTCCAGTATAACAAATGTGAGTACACACACACACACACACACACACACACACACATATATATATATATATATATATATATATATATATATATATATATATATATATATATATATATATATACACTAATGCTGAGAATGCACAAACTCAAACTAAAGGAAGAATCTACAAAGGAAAACATGTAAGTCTCATTCCTCCACTTCTCTGGGCCTAAATAATCTCAAATAAGGATGCACTCTGGATTAGGCATAACCACTATAAAGCATTCTTAACACAGATCAATGATGCTTCAGTATTAAATCTGCAATGAAAAAGCAGCTACACTGTAGCCTTAAGTTTCCAATTATAGAAAACACATGCATCAGTGGAGTATAAACAAACAGCAAAATCTAGACAATTACAAACATGATGCCAATGTCTCCAGCAGTTGTGTGCTGTAAAGGAGTTGAAGAAAGCATTAATGCTAGTGTTTATAAAGCAAGGTGTGTAGGTCTTAAAAGTACAGAAGTACATTAATGTGCATAGACAGTTTAGAAAGACATTGAAAACATATACGGCAGGACAAAAAAAAAAAACAGATAGCTAAGTCTACTTTTCAAGATACAATGACCACTTTGTGGTGAATACTTCAAGGTTTGGAGGCAAATGCCAGTTGGTTTGATAATGGCATTTAATGCTGAACTTTTGATAGCTGCTTTAAGTTCTATGTGTAGGAAAGTCAAATGCAAAATTAGCAATTTTCTGCATTGAAAGGATTATTTGGTATGGCCACATGTGCTTAAATGTAGACAAGTGAAATAATTATGTCTGTCTTGTATATAATGATGGCATTTTGTATAGATGCATATTTGCAGAGCTAGTCTTCTAATGTCAGTGAAAGATGCATTATTGCTGACATCAGTTTCCTGTCATAAAAGTAATTTACATTGTATTAATGTCCAGTGGTATCCAAAGTAAAACCATAATGCCTTCATTATAGAAATAGTTGTTGTACTAGTCCAGTATCATAGTTTCTCATGTGAAAACTGTATATTAAAATGTATTAGAGCTAGGGAGATATACAAAAGTAAATAAAACTGCTAAATTCTCTCTGTTCCATTGAGAATCACTTTCATTGTTTATTGGAAGTATTATCCCACATGTATTAGCACCTGTGCCTATCTAAATATGGGCTTAATCCTTTTATTGTACAATCTTGCTTAATTTAATGTTTTTTTCCAGAGTAATACAAAGAAAAAGGACAAATTGCAGTGTGCAGAATATCAATAATTACTTGATATTTCAGAAATTATAACACTTTCCTTTAGGAAAAAAAAACAATAAAAACTTCAACAAAGTAATGCCATGCATTCACCAGCTTCATTCTCTTTCATCTACATTGGGTTGACTTGTCAGAAGCCCCATGAAACAGGTTCATAAAGTCTGATCATACAAGTGTAAAATAAAATTTTTGACATCATAACATGGGCTGCAGCAAACAGTCTGGGCATGTTTCCAAAGGAAGGTCAAGCTTGCTTTTTCACCCATGAGTTAACTAAGTCTGCTTTTGATGGACCCTGTCCTTGAAAACATAAGCAATAAGCCTGCAGGCTTCTTGTGCTCACACTATATAGATGAGATAATAGGCATCTTCTCCCACAGAAAGGTACTGCTATTCATTTTGATCACTTTGCTTCTTGGATGCAAGAAATGGCCGAATAGCTGCAGGAAAAGCTCATGGCCAAACCAGTCAAACCAGACAACCACTCTTTGGTGAAGTAGTATAGAAATATGAAGAGGTAGGTGAAAACTTCACTGTTATAGTGTTCTAAACATTGAACAGCTAGGAAAATCACTAAGTTATATGGACAGTAACAATAAGTCTTTTGCTTTAAAATGAACAGTTTTTACAGGGTATAGAAAATTCTGGCAAGCAAGATGGAGACAGAAATTGCAGCACGTTGGTGGTTATTGAAATGAAGGATGAAACAGTAGGGTTTTATTTTTCATGGAATAATTGACCGAATAAGCGATAAAACAGATTTATATGCAGGTGTATTGTAGGGGAGGGACGTAAGCCACCATATTTAAAAACAGTGTGACAGTGTGCTTAGTCTTGTAAATGGGCAGTAAGATGGTGGGTAATACTGTGACAACAAGGTTTTCACAGATAGGACTCAGAGACCACACACAAGGGTCAGAGATGGTGAACTGGATACATGTACAATGTGCAACCTCTACATATTCCATGAACTAAGAAAGACACCTCTACTACAACAGCCAAGACACAGCCATTCAGCTGAAGCTTGCATGACATATGTATGATGGTATGTGCACTGAGAAGTCCAGCTACAGTTCACATGGACAGTAAGATACACTTCTCCAGCTACAGTGCACACGAACAGTGAGATATACGTATCCAGCTACAGAGCACATGAACAGTGAGATATACAGTATGTATCCAGCTACAGTGCACACGAACAGTGAGATATACGTATCCAGCTACAGAGCACATGAACAGTGAGATATACAGTATGTATCCAGCTACAGTGCACACGAACAGTGAGATATATGTATCCAGCTACAGTGCACAAGATCAGTGAGATATGCATGTCCAGCTACAGTGCACATGATCAGAGAAATATACGTATCCAGCTACAGTGCACACGAACAGTGAGATATACATATCCAGCTACAGAGCACACGAACAGTGAGTTATACGTAAATCAGCTATACCTGTTACTCAAGCTGTTGCTGAGAGACTGACTTACTGTCTGCTGTGATATTCAGAAAAGATAAGAGTTTATTCTCATTTTTTGTCTGTACTTTTGATTTAATATCTCTGTAATCTGTACGACTGTTTTTTCCCACCCACCGACCTTGTTATTGTGGTGGTCTTATGTCTTGGTGGCTTTGAGTTGCCCACCTCTGGTATAAAGTTGATAGTGGACACCCCCCCCCAGTCAAGTTACATCAGCTCATTCTACTGTTAATAGTGAGAACTTAGCAAAGGCCCAGCCCTTTAGCTTCTGCATATTGAATTATGTCATTAGCTTTTGCCTCTTCACTTTCTAAAAAAAAAAAAAAAAAAAATGTTTCCTACCTTTCCTTGAACTAGTGTAGCCCAGATACAGATTTGCTGTATCCAGGATTTTTTGTAAGCTTCTGAGCAGTGGTCTTCAATTTTTTCCCTTACATCTGCTAGTTCTCTGCCCTCCTGCACTTTTATTAGCTTATTAGTGTAGCACTTTAAACTATTCCTGGTGCCAAAAGTCTGCTCTTCAAAGTTTCCCTTAGAACTAGTTGGTTTCTCAGTAGTAGCACTAAAATCTGAATCCCTGTGACTAGCAATTGCTCTAAAACCTGCTGAAAAGCACTAGGAAGCTTTAAACTGATGCAAGCACTCAGTTCTCCTTGTTAATAAGGAGACATTAATCATAGGCAGTAAACAGCCTATAATTGCAAAGTACCTTGCAAGGTAACAGAAAACAGCTCTTGTACTTTAGAAAAGAAACACCGGACCAGGCATATCCAAGGGTCAACTTCCAGTGATTTCTCCTGTCCACCTGGTGAATCTGGGCATACTGGGGTAATGCAGCAATTTCCTCATGTACACAGACAACCCTCTCCTCTTACCACCCAATACTATAACCTGCGAGAGATGCACTTACATAGTCAAACTGGAAGCAAAGCTCTCTCCAGCCAAGATTGTGCTAGACAGTCAAGAGGAGAAGGTTAACACCTGCACTACACCTCAAGCAACACACAGCCCTTCAAAACCCACACCAACACCCACACATAGCAACACTAAACCCACTTATACAGAGGCCCTTAACATTAACCTGCCCAAGCAACAAGGACCACCGAAGCTGAAATGCAAACAAACACCAATCTCAACCAAAGTGACACATAGCTCAAAACACCAGTGTGCCACCAAACAACAGCCCCTAAGGCAAGACAACGTACCCAACATTTTAGTCATAGGTGACTCTATAGTCAGGCACACTGATGTCCCACTCACCAGGCTGAACAATGAGAAAACTACTGTCAGCTGCCTGTTTGGTGTCAGGATCTGCCACATAATGCATGCACTCAAGTCACTCCACAACAAGTACAAATACGACTCTGTCATTTTCCATGTTGTAGTGAATGACTTGAGACATACCTCCCTGGACTACATGAAAAGAGACATGGAAGAGCTCTTGGATCATGTGGCCCAGGCAGGTATGACCTAGCCCTGTGCAGCATCCTGCCTTCACCCAAAATGATACCACAGTATAAGGACAAAATGGTTGACTTCAACAATTGGCTAAGTTTCTGGTGTCATTCAAATGGGATCCAGTATCTGTCTGCCTGGGACGACATGATCGACAAACCACGATGCCTTGCCAGAGATGGTCTGCACCTGTCGCTCATGGGATTCACATTACTGGCTAAGGGTCTTGCCACCCCTATAGTGCCTTTTTTAGATATGGTTCAAAGGATAAAACTGCCACCATAACAGATATAAGCATGCAAAATCTGAAGGTAATGCTACTCAATGCTAGAAGTCTAAACCTCAAAATGCACTCTTTCGAGACACTCCTAAAAAATGGAGAACATCGATAGCTGTGCAGTAACTGAGACCTGGTTCAAAGCTCCAGAGAACACCCCTGCAATACCAGGCTACAACTCTTAGCACACTTTTCAGCCACCAAACCAGGACTGAAGCAATAAAGGCAGAGAAGTGTCCATACTCACCAAGGATATTCACACCTCCAGGCTAGTTGCCCAACACAATGCATCTAAAATTCTACAGGTGCAACTAACACTAGGTAAGACTGCAATCCAAATTGTAGCTTGCTACAGATTTTCCACCATCCCCCAAGATTCTCACTACACCTTTCTAAACATACTAGAAAATATTAAGATACAACCAAACACCCTAATACTGGGTGATTTCATTAATTAATTGGGAAAACTACTCAGGTACCAACACCTTTGCCCAACGGTTCTTGGAATTCATAAATTCCAACACACTTGATCAACTAATCCATAGTCATACCAGGGGCTCAAATATCCTAGACCTGGTCATTACCAACATGGGAGATTGATGCTCCACACATATGCTAGGACAACCACATGGGGCATTCTATAGTTATGTCAATCTAAATGACACTGCTCCAGATCTGCTCTCTGAGCTACAACAGAATGGCATTAATAATACTGATCCAAGGATATTGTCAAATATCAATCCCCAAATCCATATTCTCAACCAGCTCCTCACTCCTCCCCTCCAGAAGGGCCCATCCAGCAATGGAACCAAAATCAAATAATCATGGCCACACACAAAAAACTCACTCAAAAAAACTCCCAAAGAAAGCACCAGAATACACCATCCACAACATCCTGGGCTGTGTACTTCATGTACTACAAAATGAACTGGCCTACTTTACATAACCACCTAAGCATCATGTTTAATCATAGCCTCAACTCAGGCTTCATTGTGGTGCACAGCTACTTATATTCCACTCCACAAGTGGGAACCATTACAGAACCATGGATCATGGATATTATGAACAAGACATTGTAAACCAAAACATGGACCCAACAAAGTTTGGTTTTGTAAAGTCTAAAATCTGAGCGATTGTGTCTCCTCTCCACTTCTGACTATCTCAAAAAAGAGCTCCAGATGTGAATTGCATATACACACCCGCCATTGATCACTCATCTCACTGACCATTGCAGATAAACTTACACAGCTGCTGTTGGACATGAATAGCTAATAAATCCTGGTAATTGGGCTATGTCCTCGATCTTCGCGTAAAAGAAGCCTGGCAAAACCCAAGAAAGAAACAGACAACAAAATCAGCTCCAAACAAAGCCCACTGAAAATACCTCAAGGCCAGTCCCACTGAAGTACAGCCAGTGTATCTACTTCTCTGAAAAGTACACCAGCACTAAGGGGCTCTGGCCAAAATTCAGGCACTCAATAAAAGGCTGAGTGATTATATACTAGAAAGGCCATGTTGATATTATTGAGAGCCAAAATAGCCAGGAAAATGCCAAGGTGCCTAGCAGAAAGGCCCAAGGACAATGCCAGCCATGGTAAGCTTAAACCCATGAACCAACAAAAAAACATCCCATGAATATAGTTATAAATGACAGTAAACACACCAAGTGTGATAACCTATGATATGTATATAAACACATGGCGTGCATCAGGACAGCACATAACCACACATGTACAACAGTCAGGAAACCTTCATTGTCCACTTACCTCATCACACCTCACTTTTCATCCAGAAAAAAAGGAAGCCATTGTCATACTCATCCCTCACTTATTAGACCCCATGGGTACAATGTACTGAGTACAGCCCCATTTGGTATGTACCTCACAATACATGTACAACAACTGGTTAGGTCACTAAAAAATTCACACAAAGTCCTTTACAAGAAACTGCATGCTGCCCAGTGCAAAAACTCCAGCTAACAAATATGCATATATATCTGCAAGCTCTCTCTAATCCATGTCTCACTTATACATACAAAAGTGCTGTAACACATGCCACTTAAGAAAACCACACTTTCAATTGCCGATATCATGCAGAGATTGTTCAGTGGTCATCACAGTGACGTCAACATGCTGGAGGGAGTGTTTCCTGAACTGACTCCTTACTCTTTCATAGATTGCCCATACTCCACAAGCTCAAATACTCTTGGCCCCTGACATTTGGAAGGAGATGCCCTCAGGGGAGATAAATTGTTTCATTGGAGGGGAGATATCAGGATGGAACCTGCATGACACCCGAAGTAAATATCCCTGGAAGAAGGGTGACAGGGATTATTATGGGAAATAAGAAGACCACATTATGATGGGAACCTGATGACCAGCCTATGGTATAGGGAACAGGGCCAAATATACAGCTATGAACCTATGAACCACAGCTTCAGATAGCACAGTATGTAGTTAGTCCTCATACAACAAGACAGTACAGATAATGCAGGATATTACAGTGCATACAGTGCACAAAGTTATATCACGCTCCAGCTCAGTTGCACACAGAGTGGCAAACACAAACAAGCAGTGGTGAGTGTGCTACACAGCATTTGTGCAAAAATGAGCATAAGCTACACCATTTTAAATCAACTTTGTTAGCCTGTATCAATGAATGTGTTTTTGCAAAGCCAAATCATTTTTAGGAACAACAAGATTCTTCCAAACATCCATAGGAATGCAAGATTCACATGGACCAAGTTGCAATGCTGTAGCAACATTTAACAGTACACATAATAAGGTGCTTGCCATTTAACATAGATTTATGTTGCTTGCTGTCTTTTTGTCTTTTTTGTATACACCTTATTACAGAGCAATAGTTTTCACCTGTTACATTACATTTACTGGTTTGTGCAGTACATTCTAAGATTGGTCAGTTGTTGTTTTTTCGGACATTGAATCATTATCTGGTCACCCACTTTTCTCTCTATGCTGCACTGTTGACATGATTGGCCACTCAACTAGGGGCATTGATTGACATGATTGTTACATGTGATGGGTAATATTTTATTCAACATTTTTTTGCGTCAATTGCTCAAAAATATTACACCACTTACATCAAGTTGAAATTTGTTGGAAAACAATAAATACATGTTTTAACAAATAATTTGTGAGGCAAAATCTTATTACTTTTTCTGGAATTGCGGACTTCTGAGAGACAAAGAAATGTACAAATTGAAAACAAACTTGCTGTTTTTAACCATCTGTACTAATATGCTAGGCAAAAATTTTGTCTATAATGCTTTAGTTAAGCAATTAAGCTACTGATGTCAGAGGAAGACCCTCACTCTTCTGACACCACAGTTGAGTAGTTTTTGCAGATATTTTTTGGTTTTGTTTTGAGCATCCCCCCCTTCACTCATCAAATAGGCCCGTTCATTCATCTAAGAAATGAGAGATGAATAGCAGAAGTTGTGATGTCTTTCATTCTTAGAGATAGAGATTTTATGTTTAAATTGCCCTTCACTGGACATGCCCATGGGCACGCTACAGGGCATCATGTACAGTTGGCTCTTCTCTCTTGTATGAAGCAGTCTTGTGGGAGCAGATTCCACCAGGGGACATTAACCCTAGGCATGCAGACCACACTGTCTGCCCTGAGAAAAGTGATCAGATATTTCCTCATCCTTCCTCTTTTACCATCTTCTCCAGGGGTCTATATTATATAATCGAACGCTTAAAAAAGCGAACGCTGATTGAGCGACCTAATTTAAGCGAAAGCTTACAATCTCGAACTGTCAGATCAGCTATTTTTTTTCCAGGGAAAAAAATCGCTGATCCAAAACACATACACACAACACAAGCACAACAAACAAACAGAAATCCACACACATACACCTAAAATCTGATACCTAACCTTACACTAAACTATGCACACACCACTAACTACCCACTTACCTTAACCCAAACCCTAACTGTAAAGTCCATCACTATCGCACACTCACCTCACTCTCTCCCTAACCCTAACTTACTTAAATCTGCCCTAACCCTCATGTCCACTCAATCGCACACACACCTAACCCGAGCCCTAACCCTAACTCACCTAAATCACCCTAACACTCACATCCACACAATCGCACACTTACCTGAATCCGACCGGTAACTTTCCACCATAACACTGTAAATACCGAAGCAACAGAAACAGACAAACTAATTCTTTCCCTAGGAAAAAAATTGAATTTCTTCTGCTTCGATATTTTGCAGTATTGTGAAAATAAGTTTGATCAATCAGCGTTCGCTTTTTTAAGCATTTGAGGATATAATATAGACCCTTCTCCAGCACAGCGGCTGTTAATCAAACCCAGATTGTCGGGATCATAGTTAGGACTTTAACTTTCAATGACATAAAACTGGCCAATAAATAACGAGATCTTAAAGTGTAAGACATAAATATGATACATCAGAAAAACTAATATCACCAAAGGCTGGACCAGTAGTTAATTGAAGACATTTTGGCTGTTTTTTTTTGTTATCCAGCAGATCAAAATTATACTGTAATGGTAGTTTGATGAATGACATAATAAATTGTTAAGATATTCAAATATTTGAGATTGAAAACATGATAGGTCTAGTGATAAATCTACTAAGGTTGCAGACAGGAATAAGTATTTTTAAGTTGCTACATGTTATTGCATAGACAGAGGAATAGTCTGGTTTAGAAAGTGGTGGACTGCCATAACGAGTGAATGGTGCAATGTGCTTTGGATGGCAACCTGCTGGCAATTATCAGATACCAGGGAGAGAAGGAAGGGCTGATTTAAAAAGGAAGAGAATAAGATCAGGTGACTCTACTTTGGTCATTGCAGCTGGGTAGTTGTGTGAGGTATTCCTTAAGTATGTTTTAAATGTGGCAAGGATGAGAAGATTATTGATTTTTCATGGGGTAAAGTTTCAGCAAGTTTGAAATGAAGGAGAAGGCCTCACATCTGGACTTTAGAGAAAGGCTAGGGAGTTAAAAATGTTTAGATTCTTGTAGAGTGTAGCAGTCTGGAGTGTGTGTTTGGGGGGATGCACAGTTAAGGATTTTAAAAAGAACTAATGGTTATGGATGAAAATGTTGTAGATAAGGGTGACAAGAATGTATGCTGCTTTGTAGGTGAGAGGTAGGCCCTTTGTATATGTAATAACATAAAAATGATGTTCCCTTTCGAAGACATGTACTATGCAGGAAAAGCTTTTATTAAAGGATGCATGTGACATGGCTTTGCTGGCATGTATGTTTCTTAGCTGAAGGGATCCATGCCAGGGAACAAGAGTGTTCTTTTATTAAGGACATTGTGAGCTTCTTTATTAAGAAATATATTAACTGGGCAAGAGCCTCTGCACATTTTGTTGGTTTAACACTGAACATGATCAATGTCGGCTTTAAAGAAAACTGAGTTATCTGCTATCAAACATATATAGCTTGGATGATTTCTAGTGAAGTGCCTGAGGCAAAAGGGCTAGCTTTGCCAGATTTTTTCACTGAGGTCCTTGTTAGAGTGCTAAAAATTATGGCTTTAGGACAATGTTACCTGGCTGGCCTCATGTTGCTTGACCCAAAGCAGGAAATAGAAGAGAGATCATTTTGCAGTTTTAGTGTATCTGCTAATAGCTTTGTCGCCTCACAGTAAGACGCTGTCCGGTTCAATTCTCAGCTAGAGCATCTTCTGGTGGAGACATGCGTGAATGGGTGTACCTTCATTGAAGGTTGTGCATTAGGGCTGGTAACTCGGCATGTAAAAATCAACTACCAATCATTAGCAGACTGGAGTTCTGCTGTGGTGACCCCTAACTGGGAAAAGCCGAAAGACACAACAAAAGTGTATCTGCTGAGAAGGATGAGAAAAAATGAAGAACAAAACATTAAAGTGTAGGTACCGTATTCAGTAAGGCTGTATAAAGCGGGAGTCCAAACACAAATCACCTCTTATAACAGTTAAAAGAGGGGACCATATGATCTTCATACAAACTCTTACAGATTAGTTTTCTAGGTAGCTAGCTAGCCAATTAAATTAGGGGGGAATTACAACATGACTGTTGAGCTAATTTAAAAAGAACAAGAATGCTAACTGTGTTACTGAATTTCACAAATACAACCCTGATAAGTGCTTTTCATTTGTATGGCAGAATATATTTATTATATTAGACAGAGAAAGGGCAACTTCTTCCAGTGGAACAATGGTCCACAGAATGATTAGCAGTGGAGCACACACATACTCATACCTAGAGCCACCCAGATAGAGACAGGGCAATTATCAGAGTGTAATGTCCAATCTAAATTCATGCTGATTGGGGTGAAGGAGGTTATGGATATTGATGTACAAAGTGAAATGGCTTGCCAAAACTTTCAGATAGAAAGTGTGATGATGGAGTAGAAGATGGTTATAGTGGTATGTGGTGAGTAGAAAATAAGATGATTATCATGGTTTACCTGATACGTGGAAATGAACAGTGGTCAGAGACAGATTAATGATATGACCGAGAGGCTGAAAGTAAAACTGCCACAAGCCTTCAGGAACTTCAGCTAGAATCCTTCAGTACCTGACCAGACATGGAAAAGGACATGATTGAAGAGATTTTGCTTCTTTTACAGTAACAGGGAAGTGCTAACTGGATGGTTGGATTAAAATTATTAGGGTGGATATATGCCTTATACCTTAATCATCTAGAAATTCTGCACATCAGTTTGAAATGTGAAAAAATATATGAACTAGATTACTGTCTTTTATGAGAGAGAGAGTGATCAGACATCAGATTTTGATAAAAATCATTTTGCAGTCCCTGCATGGTTTTTAAGGGGGGGGGGGTCATGAAAGATTGTATCTATTTTCTTCAAAGAAATAGCATTAGTTATTTTACAGAGGTGTTTACAGTCATCAGGTTGAGCGATATGCAGTACCTACGGTTTTATAAGTGTTAATGTTCAGTAAGAAGAGACATAGAATACCTACTTTTTTATATTTTTAGATATTTTCACTATAGACCAGTTTTGTTCTTACTTTTAATCAGGTTATGAACTTGGGGTTGATCTTGGACTGCTTTGTGCCTACACACCTGTTTTGGCTGGGTAGTATGCTTTTTGGAGAGAAAGAGGTATATTTATAAATGGCGTTTTATTACAGTTATGCTGGAATTACACAGAGATCATTCAATGTTGTTTAGGTCACATAAGAAGTCTTCAATTATCTTGCTGAGCAGTCTGACTGATAATGATTTACAAGAAAGATTTGTATGTGCTAAGTCTTAGGACTATAAATATGAATTAGGAGTTTTAACTAGATCATCCACAACTGGATAAGTACCTGTCTTAGATTTTGGTGTGGTGAGGATGTAACTACCTGCTGAAGACTATCTGAGAAGGCACATGCTTAAGACAGGGTTTAGTTGGTTCAATGTATTTTGAATTCTCCAAAGGTTATGATGTTTACCATTAGAACAAGTTGTATGCAGAGTGTTCCTTGTCATTTTATTGAAGATGGTGGGAGGAATGTATCTGAGAGAAAAGCTAAACTTAGGCTGCCTTGCCTAACTTTTTTTGCCTAACTTTTGATCAATGTTTGTCCATTGTTGTAAGAAAGACCTTCTATATTGCACAGATCTGGGATGTCATCATTCCCCTTTACTCAGACCTCATTAGGCCAATCATTGGATATAATGCCCCATTTGGCATGGGTTTATCCAGACACATGGAACAAATGGAATGCACACAGAGATCCTTTACTAAAAGGATACAAGGTCTAAACAACATGTCCTATGTAGACCAACTCAAAACTCTGTCACTATACACAGCATTCTACAAGACATCCTCTGACACAATACTGATGAGTTTACTGTATATCAGCAAGTAAAATGGCATCAGAAATGCTCAGTCCAAGGATCTAAACCTCTTCTGCAACATCAATAGAATTGTTTGTAGGGACAGGTATATCTCAAAGAGTATCCTGGAAGAGATTCCACCATCCATATTCAAGAACAACTTGGATCTATGAATGGGAAATGGAAAATTTACCCCAGAACAGCCCCTGTACTATGTAATAGGCAGAGACAGCTCCTAAATGCTCTGTCCCATGCATAGGTCCACTCCAATTATCAATGGTATGATCAGAGTTATCCTCATTAGGGGTAATATGTAATTATCAACCATGGGGTGGGTACGCCAAATCTCTAGCCAAATGGGATAGGTCAATTCCAGCACAAAAGGGGAAACTGGCTATGCATAAAATGGCCCACAAGGGCAGCTAGCCTAGTACTTACCTATGAACGCATAAACCTATGAATGGTGGCCAGAAATGACAACCAGCTGGGCTCCTGGTGTGTTTTGTCAAAGGATAGAATCTGCTTCAGCATCCTGCCTCGCTGAAAGATGAAGGGTGCTGCTTCTGATTTCCTTTTGAGCCCTTTCACTGCTGAACAGGATAAACATACAATTTTAGTAAGTGGCACATAAATGATCGAGTGCTTACGTTTTGAATCAACTGTGCAATATCATAAACAGATACAAATGTAAGAAGGAGACATACATATTATGTTAATAGCATGTCTTGCAAACAGCATGTAAATGAGGGCTGAGGATGACTAATATACATTAAATATTACATGGTTCTTGCATCAAGGAGGCAGCAGAACATGAACTGTTGGTTTGTTATCAGACATTCTGTTGATTGTGATAAAAGAAACTTGAGGGCATGAAGTGCATTTTTTATTTAAGATAAAAATTACTAACTTATTGATATCTGATCCTGTAGTTTTCTCCAAGACCACCTTAGCTCATTATGCAGAAAAGGCTAAAGCATGCCAATATAAGGAAAGTGAAGGAGAAGTTTTAGGTGAATATAATGGCAAATACCCAATGACTCATTTGCCATGTAGCATGGACAATGGAGGGGCATTATAGTGAAAGTACATCAACTTGACTTCTTTATACTGCTGATCAGGCATTATATCTTAAACCGCCTTCCTCCTAGATTATTTAATTTTAATTTATTTTCCCCTTAGAAAATGTTGACATTTTATAACACTGAATCTTCTAGTCCCTTAGTATTTCTCATGATTGCTAGCTTAATGGGAGCATGTAACAAGGGATGATGAGGACTCTGAGAACCCCAAGAGAAACAAATGGCACACTGCAATCAGCAAAAGAAGAAATAAAAAAAATTACTATTCGGTGACTGATTATTTGCACTTTTAAGAGGGTCCACTTTTTATCTGACTGGGTAAGAAATCTCGATGCTATGGTCACAGTGAACAGGCTATGTACTGTCCCAAGTTAGATTCTGGACCTGGATAGCCATGCACTGTGGGGTGCTGAATGATTTCAGTCTTTTCTACTTGGCTACTGCTAATGTATTAAGACTAATGCTTCTGGCTATTGAATGATCTGCAAAACAGGGAAAGGTATAGTGGGACCAGAGTACTCTGAGGATAGAGAAAAAAACCCTGCACAGACTGAAAATAACTGTGTGTGTGTGTGTGTGTGTGTGTGTGTGTGTGTGTGTGTGTGTGTGTGTGTGTGTGTGTGTGCGCGTGTGCGTGTGTGTGTGTGTGTGTGTGTGTGTGTGTGTGTGTGTGTGTGTGCGTGTGTGCGTGTGTGCGTGTGTGCGTGTGTGTGTGTGTGTGCGTGTGTGCGCGTGTGTGCGTGTGTGTGCGTGTGTGTGTCCTCCTGCAGGTCACTGATATACCACTGATCAACAGGTAACAGATATTTTAGCCAATGCATTAGCTGTCTGATATCCCTCTCCAGTGCAGTCATCAGTGAATAACACACACATAAGAAGCAGAATGAAAAAGGTCAATTGTATTAAATACCACATGAAATCCCTGATAAGGAAATGGGGTTCATTCTTGTCATGGTATTAGCAACCCATAGACTTGGAGAAACTAAAAAAAGGGGAAATGGCAAAGAATCTCATTACGATAGCTCTACTCCTGAAGTACAATAAGAATTTTAACATTAGAGCAAGTTGTACGCAAACTGTTGAATTACCTGGCGATGCTATGCAGAGATTGAATAGTAGGTCTAGATATTGAAACAATCAGTTGAGGAAGGAGGGCAGCGAAACAGAGAAACAGAAGGCAGATCATGATAACACAGGAGCAGGAGAAGAACTCTGCACAGCAGTACAGCAAAGCTGGTTAAATGGTTAAATGGAGAATTACAGGATTACTGAGAACAATGAACCCATTTCTAACTAACATAAATGTGGATAAATTGAAGAAAATGGCAACCTGATACAGAGGGTTAGGGAATGGGAGAGTATTTAGTGCAATGCATGGAAGCAGAGCAGTAGAACTGAATGCTGAAGTCAGTAAAAGTATCAGAGTGTACTCAAATGCAAGAGGCAGTAAAGGGCAAATTGCCAGTGCTAAATTTTCTACAAAGAGACATACTACATGGTTACTCCAGAATGTAAAATAGTACACTTTTCAGGTGTATTTATTGAAAGAAAAATACTGCGAAAATGAATACAACATTTTACACAGCATAACAAAGAAAAAAAAACAAACACTAGAGTTTTTTATACAGACCAGCTCATGGAACTGTCATGTTCTCCTTGAGCATGCAAAAGGTTAAAATTAGTAAAGGAAAAGGAAACCACTGGCCGTTACTTCAAACAAACAACTAACTGTTGTACCTGTTGTGCCTTCCTGCATGGCATTTGTCAAAGTAACAGCCATCTTGATGTCTGGTTACAAAATGATGTAACCAAAATTTGCCTGAAATGTAGTGTTGATTGCAGAGAGAAGTCTAAACCAAATCTGAATGAGACAAAGTTGAACAGAGATGTCTAAACTAAATCTGACTGAGACAAAGTACCTAATTAAGGCAATGAAAATTAAAAACAGTGTCATTATACAAATATTCTAATAAAACTTCTTTTTAGCCATCATCACCCAAAATTAGCACATTTTACTCACCTAACACACAGAAATAGTAAAGCCCTGAATTAAATTGATATTCCCATTTTTCCTCACTATAGAAGCAAAGAGATCATTGCGATTAATGTTCTAATCCCATGTTTAAAGTATTCTCTAATGGTTGACAGTCTAAATTCATCCCACACAATTGGCCTTCTGCAGATTGCAGAAAGAGAGATATTATACTTAATTTGCTTATACCATGATAGAAAATACCATTCTGCCATACATTACAAAAAGCAAATTTTCCACGAGAAACAGAAAGATCAGCCTTTGTACTTAAATTCTTCAGTTGCTAAATTGATCAAATGTAACACTGCCCAACTTTAGTAAGTCGGCTAAAATTAAGAAGTTTATACTCTCTTCAAAGTCAAATTACTGTTTTGACATTCATTTGATCAAGCAACAGTATTTACAGAATTTTCAAACATTGTTTCTGCTAGCTGGAATTCCCTGATATATAAAACATGAGAAAGTCATACTATTAACCCTGGTCAGGATTCAATTTGAGAACCATCTTAATGAGACCTATAAATGCACATGCTTTAAAAACCACAGGTGGCAAAATCCTCCATTCCAGCATGTTTTCATAACTATTTCTTTTTTCACTACAAATTATGCCTGAAGCTACAACTTGAAGGGTTATTCCACTAGTTATCATTGTTGTATATTTATGTAACTCGTACAGAATGCATAATGCATAGTGGCAAGTACTGTGTTTCTGTTTATGTTCATAACAATATAACTGTTTAAATGCAGCCGCTTTGTTAGGATATTGTTTTTCTTAGTAGGAAAGCATTCCTGGTATTCAAGTTGTGACAAATGTTTGGACAGGTGCTTAACAAATAGGGCACTATACTCAATGATTGACCTGATGAATACAGAATACAGTGACATGATCACACCCCTGAATCTGGATGCCATACCCTTATTGATAAGCTGTGCAGTGAAAAAGGTCTGTCTTACAGTAGTGGATAAGTGGTGATCGAAGAACATTTTATTGTCTATATAGGTTCACAGGTCCCTGACTCTTGGATCAATTTTCAGGTATGTGTTGTCAATGTTCGTAGGTTCATAAGTTCATAGGTGTGTACTAGGCTAATGGCCCTGGAGCCTTTACAAGCCTAGCCCATAGACGTGCCCTGGTGTGATAGTTACAAAGGACTTATTTGCTAAGGGATACCATTATACATTTCTCATCATTTAGTTTTAGTCCACAGTTTTGACACCAGCTGTTGGTCTGGGAACGGAGGTCTTGGAGGATCTGTGTCCTATGGGAAATTTATGATGGCACTAAGTTTACATTTATCTGCAAACTTGGTTAGCCATAAACTCTTAACTGTAACTTTGACCTGTGGGAAGTAAATGCCAAAGAGGAGTGGCCCATGGATTGAACCCTAGGGTACACCACTAGTGACAGGTCTTTCGCAAGAGGAAGAATATTTTAGACTAATTTCCTAGGCTCTGTTTGTAAGCTAATTTGCTCTCTAATGAGTTATATAGGCATTAGCATTTAATTGGGGTATTTTGTCTGCAATATCTGAGTGTAGGTAGGCAGAATCTGGCCTTGACAAATCTGAAATGGCTTAGGTCAAGAGTTTGTAGATTACCCATGTCCTTATTAAATGCATAATAATCCTTTCCATAGCCTTACAGATAAGACTGGTCAAGCTTATGAGTCTGTAATTTCCTACGCCCACTGACGTCCCACCTTTCTGCAAGGAGATGACACTTGTTGTCCTCTCTTCAACCCGTTTAGGAGCTGACACTGAATAGCCTCTGAAGGGAGTCTGACAGGTCCTGTTTAATACTGTCCAGTAAGCATCCCCAGAGAAACATGTTTTTGGTCTTTAATAGTTCCCTGAACACTTGCTCATTAGACATTTGGGGGGGAGGGGTGCAGATATGGGTATGAGATCAAAGAACCTAATAGGGAAAAGGATGGTGAAGTTAGACTGAAATGTATTCACTAGAAGATGGACTATGTGCACTGGGTCCAAGTAGGTGATGCCATTTACTATTAGCTGTGCACTGTGCTGAGTATTCTTTCTAAGGTTTCTAATGTAGTTAAAAGATTGATTGTGATTATGATTGTCCTTCACCTGGGTGGCTATTTTTACCTCGTTTTTCGCTTTGGTTGATTTGACCAGGGTCCAGATTTCCTTATTAAGTTTAGTAAAAGCTTTTTTTCTCATCTTGAGAGTTGCATTTATTTTGCATGCAATGATTTTTTTTTTTCTTTAATTATAGAGCCCATTTATAGCTGGGTTCCACCATAGGGGTTTAATTTTGAATTAGGTGTTTTATTTACTTTGTTGAGGGACAGATGAATCAATGTAACTATTCATGTGTGCACAGAATTTGGAGGTAATGGATTCTGGATAAGCAGTGGGGGCATCAAGTTGGAAGGGGATGCTAAATTTAGCCAGGCCCTCACTCAGTTTCAGTAGATTAGCCCTGGCATAGTCTCTGAATACTGATGTATTGGAGGATGCTTACGCCTTCAGTCTTAAGGTGAATATGACGGATTTTTCGTCCAATTTGATTCAGGGAAGGAGTTACAATTGGTAGGGAACAGAGCTTCTCTATATTAATGAGGACCGAGTCCAGGGCTTTACCGCCCCTGGCAGGGGAGCAGACTAGCTGGTCCAGAAGGTTTGTCCTCATGCAGTCCATAAATTTCTTGGCATACATATTAGAGGATGTATGTATCTCCATGTTAAAAAAGGGGAAGTTAAAGTCTCCTAGGAGAATGGTGTTTAGTATAGTGCATAGGGACTCTGTACTTGTTATGCAGGTGTTGTGAGTGGAGGATTCATTGAGGGGATCCTATAGTTAGCCATGATGTCATAAGGTGTCTTGTTAATAATAAGTTGGAAGTGAAGGAGTTCCAGATCATTATCATCTAACTTGTCTGAAAGTGAAGTACTCCTTTACAAATCTGGAGACACCTCTTCCTCTAGCACCTTTAATACTGCAGTGGGCCCAAACATGTGTTGGGGATTGAAACCCTGAACTGATGGTTGATCTCAATAGTCTTGGACAAGGTCTCTGTGACAATGCATGTATCAATGTTTTCATGGTGTGGAGTGCTTCCTGGGAGTGGAGGATTTTGCTAAAACTCATAGTAATGACCTGCAATACCTTTATGTTATCTGAATTCTGTTTTGCTATGCTTTTGAGGTCTGGTGTTGCTTAAAAAGGTACTATGGGGGTGGGCAAGATTTTAGCTAACAAACAGAAGCCATAGGAGGATAGCTGTAAGGCATCTCTGGCAAAGCATTTAGGACTGTCTACCATCTCCTCCCAGGCTGATATATATCAGATCCCCTTTGAATGACACCAGAAGTAAAGCCAGTTATTGAAGTCAATAATGATTGGTTTGTATTGTGCCATAATTCTTGGTGATGACAAAATACTGCTTAAGGTAGGTTCATATATGCCTTGGACACATATTCTGAGAGCTCCATCATGTCTCTCTTCATATAGCCCAGGGTGGTAGGTCTCAAGTCATTTATACTTACCTACATTCTGACTGTGTCATATTTGTTTTATTTATTTATTTGCAGTTTGTTAGCCAGGAAAGTCCATGGGGCCGAAATGAGTCCATTTTCAATGGATGCCTGGAGAGAAAAGCTCCATGTATAGTATTACAATAGCAAAAATCAACAAAATTAACAAATATACCACAAAATTTAAAAATATTAGAAACAAAGTGACATAGAAAATAGTAGCAAAACATTTGTGGAATGTGCCATAACAAAGCATTCTATGGAAATATAAAATAACAAAGTATTTTGGAGTACAAGGCATGCAAGTACATATATTTTCTAAGATATTTAAGGAATAGGTAAAGTGAGAAAAATTAAAGAAAGGTGAATATAGCAGAAACTAGTGTTAGGATGAGTATTGAGAAGGAAGGGTGAAGGACATAGTGGTGAAATAGAAGGAGTCAGGTGGGATGAGAGCAGGAACATTCCCAGTGAGAAGAGAGATGGGAATGGAACAAAGTCTTAAAAGTGGAGTGATTTTGGGTAATTCAAATGTGGGTTGGAAGAGAATTCCATAGTCATGCAAGGAAGAATGACAATAGAAGTTGCCCTGGAGTATGTATGGGTTTCTACACCTCAAGGAGTTTCTGGTTGTTGTACCTGAGTAATCTGTCAGGATGTTGAGGATGGGAGGATGGAGGAGAGGGAGGGGTAGTTAGAGGGTTTGAAAATGAGTTTATGGGCAGGTGAGAGTTGAATGTTAGAGAGATAGGTGGGGAGTTCCAGTCAATTCAAGGAGTGAAGGGTGTCACAGTTGTGGGAGAAGGATTTGGATCCAGTAGGAGGATGACAGTTTTGACTTTAAGGTGGATTGAAGATTAGTGAGGAGAGGGGCTCCATACAAGAGAGAGGGAATGATGTAGGTGGTAGAGAGGATATGCTTGGTTGAGGGAGTAAGATAATGACTGCTGATACAGCATTCCGAGCTTCTAGTGGTTTTTCTTAATTTTAGTTTATAGATGAATATCAGACATTAATTGTTTGTCAATAAGGACACCTAGAAGCTTTGTATGGGGGATTATTTTTATGAGGATCGTGTTTTGGCTGACTATAGAGAAGGAGTTCTTGCCAATTTTGATGGTTTTAGATGGGGTAAAGATCATGATTTTGGTTTTAGATGCATTGGGAGCTAGGTGATTGTTCAACATCCATGACTTGGTGCAAGAGAAGGCATCTTGCATCAGTTGCATGAGTTTGGGGAGAGATTTGGCTGAGCAGATAATGGTAAAGTCATCTGCATATTTAGTAAGTTTAACATTTGGGATACACTGATGAACGTTGTTAATGAAGATGTTAAATAGTAGGGGACCCAATATAGAACCTTGTAGAACACATGTCAGAGAGTGATGGAAGGAAGAGGTACAGTTTTTCTACTTGACAGCTTCTTGTTTATTTGAGAGGTAACTGGAAAACCAAGTGATGGAAGAGGAGGAAAGACTGAGCTGAGCGATCTTGGACAAGAGAAGGTTATGGGGAACAGTATCGAGGGCCTTAGATAACTCTAGAAGAAGGGTAGATACAATATTTCCAGAGTCACAAGAATGGTTTATGATTTCAAGGAAGGACAGAAGGGCAGTAGTTGTGCTGTGACCGGGTCTAAATCCATGTTATGTGGGGGTCAGCAGTTGACTGTCTAAGAGATAAGGTAAGAGTTGCAGGTGAATACATTTTTCAATAATTTTAGAGATAACAGACAGGATGGTTGTAGGACAGAAATTGGAGATATCAATGTTGTTGCCCCTTATGTGAAGGGGAATGATGAAGGCTTTTTTTTCCAGAGGAGGGGTACATAAGATTCTCAGATGGAATGATTTATTAGGATGCATGTGGGAAGAGCTATGCCATTGGCAGCTAGCTTGAGGTAGTTAAATGGAAGGTTATCTGGGGCATTAGAGCATTGTTTTAATTTTTGTAGGAGTTTTATTTATTGTATTGATAGGAATGGGTTGGATGGTAAAGGGGGGTGAGTAGCATTGGTGTCAGAGGGGGGTAGAGTTGAGATTGTGCGATTATGTCAGAGTTGATACGTTATTAGAGAATGATGTGATGAGCTTGGCTATTGCGTCTATGAAGAAGGAATTGAATTGGGTAGCTAAGATATGATCTGAAGACTTAGGATCTGGGCAAAGGTTGTCTATTTTGCCGGGACAGAGGAGGGCAGAGATACTGCTCCAAAAATGTTGGGGGTTGGGTTTATGATTATTTTCATGACAAAATACTGCTTAAGGCATAAGTGCCTTCATGATGTGGTGAATACTAGCACTTGATTGTCAGCTGACTGTGACCCTCTCCTTGTACAATCTGGTGAGTAGTACATTGGCATGTCTCACAATGGAGTTACTTCTGACTAGGATGTTGGTTTGTGTGGCTTGCCTTATGGACTTTAGAATTACAACACTGTGACTATTTAGATGTAATTTATAATGTGGGTGCTGCCTGTATTCTGTGTTTGTGAGGTTAGTCAGGGTACCTGTTTCCTGATTTATACATAGGAGGTCTTTGTGGTTTAGGTAGGTTATTTTTAAGAGCGTTCACATATGTAGGTCTTGTGTTCAATCTGATCTGCCTGTAATAGGTTTAGTGTAGTGTTGTGTGGTAATGACAACTTGCGTGTTATTCGCAGTATCTTCATGTTAAAAATTTGCATCCAACAGATTTACTAACTGGCTAGAAAATGGTTACATGGTTCTGGGTTCTTACTACTGTGGTCTAAAGAGGCAGTATCACCCATATAGGTCATGTCATTAACACACTGTATGATGCATGCAGTTGATTACTAGAGCTACTTTATGTTTAGCAGTGGAGATAGTTCTGCTTGCAGCAAGGAATCAAAAAAGTGTCATTAATCCTTAACTGCTAAGGGGCATGATCTGATATTAGTAGCACACCTAAGTGAGTGAGCCAAATATGGTTGAGCTGTTTACATGAGAATGAAGACAAAAATGCAGCTGTTTCAAACTCTAGCTCTACAATTTCAGAGAAAACAACTTAACAGGATCATAGGCTAATCAAAGGCTACCATGCTAACAGCCCTAGAGCTTTTTTAAACCTAGCCATTCATGCCCCAATTTCCCCATTTATCAGCGTCTAAGGATTAGAATAGCTTTGGTCTATACCTGTGCTTTAGGGTATCTACAAGCTTCCTCTGTCCACATGCGAAGAGGTGAATTTGTGATTTTCCATCCATTGGTCTAAACTGCATTTGAATAGGCTTAGGAAAAAGGTCTGTGTCAAAAGCATGGGGAGTGTGTTCCAGAGAAGGAGTAATCTCTGAGATACTTACCTGTCTCTTCAAGGTGTTTTGTTTATTTTTCATATGATGTCTATATCCTTAGATCAAGTAATTCTAGAGCTGTTTCTTTTGCAAATGTGTAGAAAACTTGTCAGGGCTGGATCGGAGGTTAAGCATAGTGTGCCCCTTAATAGCCAATAGGAGACAGAGTACAAGGGCAGGGACTGAGGTGGTCTGCATAGGACATGTTATTTATGCCCTGTATTCTCTTAGTGAGAAACGTCTGTGGCCAGTACTGCTGTTGCAAATGCCTGGTCAGGTACAGGGTGAAGGGTACATTGTACCTGATTATTGGTCTAATGAGGGCTGAGTATAGTGGGTCTATCATCTCCTTAGATCTGGACGCCATGCTTAAACTTGTAAGTTGTGCAAACTGGAAGGAATCTTTCATCAGCATGGCCACATAGTGATCAAAGGTCAGGTTACTGTCAACTTGAGTTTCCAAGCACTTACCACTGGGCTTGCTCTTAGGGGAGTGCTATCAGTGTTGTAATTTGGAAGGGTATATATGCATTTATTCCATAGTGATTTAGTCCATGATTCTGCCACCAGTTTTTTATTTGTGTCATGCCCCTCTTGGAGCATATCTACATCTTTCAAGGATTCAGTGATTGCACCCAAGTTGCAGTCATCAGGAAATTATGTCAGCCAAAGACCCTCTGCATTTGCTTTGACTTCAAAGAAGTATATTCCTGACAGGAGACTCCCCAGTAACTAACCTTGTGGAATAAAATTAGTAGCAGGCCTCTTGATATGGTGGATTCCTCCACCCTAACTTCCTTTATTCCTACCGACCTGTCTTAACTCTATATCTTGACATAAGTCACACTTTACAAATAGAACTAGCTATGTTTAAAGCCTAGATTTTGTTGTGAACATGTAACAAATTTGTATTTTCTTATGTATACTACATTTTGTTTACATTATACTTCATTGATTATTGTAATGTGTGCATTAAAATTTACTGTTACTCATGGAGCTTTTCTGCTGGGCCTCCACTGAAAAAGGACCTGTGTTTAGTCGGACTTTCCCTGTAAACAAAATGTTAACTAAATAAAATAAAATAAATATGTCATTTCCATGAGCCATTTAGCTATCCATCAGGTGCAATAGGAATTTATGCCTAAATTTGTGAGTTTATCTACAATACCTGAGTGAGATATTGTGTCAAATGCCTTTGCCAGGTCAAGGAAGGCAATATGCACCATTTTGCCCTCATCCATGGTTCCAGTGATCTTCTTGAAGAAGTTTTCCAGGTTTATTAGGCATAATCTGTCCTTAACAAAATCAAACTGGAATGGGTCCAGTACTTGAAGATTTCTATTGTCTTTGTTTATCAGGTCATTGATAAGGCTAGTCAAACTTATAAGTCTGTAGTTCCCTGGGTTTGTTGATGGTCCCCCTTTATGTAGAGGGATTGACATTGCAATTCTCTATTCCCTAGGGATGAAGCCTGTCTGGAGGCTGTGGTTGAATAGAGACTCTAGTGGGCCTGACAGGTCATGTTTCTAGCTGTTTAGAAAGCAGCCTAGGATATTATTAGGAACCATCACTGCAGTGTTTTATCTTTGGAGGGTACAGTGAGGACCTGTTTTTTAGTGATAGTTATGGAAAAAATAGTAGATGGTATTTCTGGAGGCAATCTGGTGGTAATATGGTGGTAAAATTGGAGATATATCTATCAGTCAGCAAATTCAGGTGCTCCCCTTAAGGTTGCATACATTACTGAAAAATGACTTATAGTTATCCATAGCCTGGCAGGCTATTTTTGCTTCAAAGTTTGTTTGGTGGACTTGATTAGTCTCCTGTGTTGCTTGTTGACACTGATGAGGGAGTTTTTTTTGCCTGTTGCTCATAGCCATTCCTTTATTTGGACAGGATCTCCTTTCATCTCATTTACACTGGGGTCCACCAAGTGGACTTCTTTTTGGAGTTTGTCCTATGTTTATTTCAGAGCAATTTGGTACAGCTCTTTCTATACCGTTATTTACATGCTTGTATAGAGTTTCTGTAAACAGTTCTGTGGCCTATGCAGAAATGCTTCTGTAAACACAAAGAGAAGTAGTTCTCTTATGCTATACAAACATAATTTGGGTGAATGGATGGCAAATCGGAAAGCCACCCATGGTTTAGTACCCATGTCCCTCATAAATAGGGGCATCGAGTAAATGTACCAACATAGTCTTGTTCTGCCCACATCTGGGTTATTCATATGCAAAATATAAGGGATAAGAAGTACTCTGGGAATATAAGGCTTAGCTTCTTAAGATACTCGCAGATCAATATCCTCGCAGATCAATAGTGTAGTAAGTACCTATGAATCTATGAACCTTGTGGTTTATTTTACTGCTTCATTAACAGCAAATTATGAGATTAGTAACATTTCAGTGCCATGCTTAGGTACAGAAGTATACTTCTGTACATGTGGTTACAGCACCTGATTTGTGACATTGAATGGTATCATGACTTGGCCACTTTTGTACTCCAAATACCTACAACTATCAATGCAAACAGTCAATGTATAGGTGCCAGGCTGTATCATCTTTAGCTGGTCTTCTGCTAGGGACTTGTCTGATTACATTGTTACTCACTGATTAAAAAAAATGGCAATTCAGATTTTTAATGTTAAGCCACATTTATACGATGTAGTCACATAATGTAAAGATGAGACTGAGGAATAGGTGGATGTCAACATTATTTTGGTTGAAGATACTATGCCTTATTAAGTATTACAAAACTGTCACCCATTTACATAGCAAAATGGATGCTCTACCTTATGCAATCTATCTATACAGTTTTTCATGCATTTCTGTCTTGTGGATAACATGGTTATTAGATGAATAGTTGTTACAGCCCACATTATAATTAAAACACATTCTTGTGAGCAGATTTCAGAGAGGTTATATCTAGTGTCTGTGTAGTACTAAATTTTTTTCTAACTGCAGTTGGAACTTCACTTGCTCTGTAACTATGTATCGTACATGTAAGAGGCTACTTCACGGCATTCAGGTTGCCAGCATAACACTTATTACAAGGAAATAATCTGTAGATTTAATCCCTGTACATTTAACCCACAGCAAGTTAACTGCTTTGGGCATGATATCTGAATGTGTGACTTCATACGTAGTTGCTAGGCATGTGGTTCAGCAGACCACAGAGGAGCAGAGGTCAGTTTCCCAACGGTCTTAGACCACTTTCTGGTTAAGTAACTTACTCAGAGTTGCACAGCAGGCATATGGAGGAAGACAGTATCAACCCTGGACTACTGGAAATTTATTAAAAGCTTCTTGCCTTAATCATTTGTAGTAACTGCCAGGCAAAATAGGTTCAGAGATAGTTACTACGCATTTTGTCCAGTAGACCACTGGAGGGTTAGTGCAATTCTCTACTTGCTCCGTAGTATTGGTTGGTTAAGTGACTTGCTCAGAATCACACAGTAAGCAAATAAAGGCTGAGGAAATCAATTGCTAGACTACGTGAAGCAGCTAATTAACAGCTTTTAGCCTCAGTCCTCTGCACTGACAAGTTGTTCAAAGACCAGATTAATTACGTATTATTTTAAATTATATGTGCCTACAGCACGGATTATGCATTCTTGGAATGGTGCCCAAAAGTACCAATATAACAAAATAATTAATGGCACCATGTTTCCTGCCAGCAGAGGTACTCTTGGAACAAAAATGGCAGTCCTTTTATCTTGGCAATGCACAATAATGGCAACTGAGCCAGGTGACTGTGCATCAGTAAAGTCAGTCAAAGTATATGTTTAGCACTGATTTTATTTCCAAAAACAACATTTTTCACAGGAATATCTAACTCATCTGATTGACTTGCATATGTTGAGTGAAAGCATGCTCCATTCAGCAGCATTAATTTGATCAAAGGCAATATGTATGCTTTCAGTATTGACAGTACTAACATTATTACATTTGCAAAAAGAAAACCAATACAGTTTAGTCACCAGTTATGTCATCTGTGGTTTCTGCCTTCACCACAGTGAACTGCACAGAAGTCTGATGTCCCCATCTAACAAGCCACTTCTTAAATGATGAGGCCCTGTGCATATCATACTGTAACTATTACAAGCTATGCAACTACCTTCTGAGCTTTTCAGGGACCAAGCTCCTCTTTTTAAAAGCTTACCCTATTTCTGCAGTGAAAACACTTTCACGGGTACTTCTGTTCACATCCAGTGGTGAGAGTAGGCTGAAAGACAACAGGACGCATGGAACAGGGCACTGTTTTGGCAAACTTGTACTTTAAAAGAGCTCTGCTCTTATTTAGTTGGGCAAACAGCTGACTACATACCAACTATTATACATCTACAGTTTGTATCAGCATGTCAGTATAGCGTGCTGACTAGATCAGATTTGACTGGTACAGTATAACCAATATATAAAAGAACTTGCTGTGTATTGCATACTGTTTTTGTTCTAAGCTGCTTAGACATATTCCTAACTGTGTAAGATTAGTATCACTAACTACTCGAGTAAGGCATAAACACTTATTGAGAAGTAAATGTCTCCATGGATTACTTTGCCAGATTTCAGAGGTGCTATTAGTTCTTTCGGCAAGTTTTGATTTTAGACTTCTAGTATTTCAATTTGTCTGTTTGTTTTGGATAATTTATACTTAGCTGTTAAAAACTATTGTTATGAGCAGTGAAATGCATTAATCTATGGATGGTATGTGTCACTGTTATTTAAGCACTTGATTTTTTTCTTCCAATAGGCATGTTCTGGGTTGTTTCATGCTGTTGCATGCTGCATGCATTCTGAGCTAATTATTTAAATGTTCTTGTCAATCAAGGCCTCTCAAAACAGTTGTTGATGACTACAGTAGTTGAGATGACCTGACTGCATGAAATATTGCACTTATAAGTATAAAGCATGTGAATGGACACTTTCTTCCTTTTTCATACAAAAACTGATAAAGTATTATTCTAATTAGGCTTATATGCCATTATTAATAGGTGAAAATGCATCATCTCAGTTAAGTAGAATGTGTGCTGCTGTGATCTGTTTTCTACATAATGAACCAAACTAAATGTCTATAGTGGGATGCATGCTGTATAGAGAAATAGGAAACAGAAGTCATCAAAAGCCAGCAAATTGTAAACAGCCATGCTTCAAATTTCAGTGTGCAGTACTAAACTCATTTGTTCTAGTTAACCTTAGGAGTAGGAATGATGTGGAATTATCTGTGTTCATGCTAACTCTGCCCTTAATATAAGCTAATAAAAAGCAGACCAAGCTAAATAAATGAAACTAATTGTTGTCCATTTAAGAAAAAAAATTAGAATAATTTGGTTCACATTATAACAGCAGTTTACAGTAGTAGTGTATAATTACTGATGCCAGTTTTGCTTATCAAGCATTCAATCTGCTGCTCTTTAAGAAACTCGATTTCAGAAAATCCATATATCTGCAAATGATTATAAACTGTTCAAAATCACAAGCCAGACTTCAGGTGCATTTAGTGATCACTGTTGTATCCTACTGCTTATGACTGCACTTTTTGAGGAAGGGCTGAGACAAAGTCCAGGAACACTGAAAGCTGCTAAAGAGGGTTTTTTTGTTGTTGTTATAAATGACTTGTGCCCCACATAAACAGCATATTCATGCTCTAGTGTTCAGCTGTGTCATACTGGTAAATGTTTTCAGGAGGACTGACATCTAAGTCCAAAGTCCACGTGTGGTAAATGGCACTATCCAGCTTTGTTTTAATGTTGTTAATGACTTTCTGTACTACCCTACAGACATGATATTGTTACCCCTAAGTGAAATGAACCAGGTGACACAAAACTGTCCTATATCACTATACTACAAAATGAACAAAATTATTAGAAGTATGCTAATAAAAGCATTTGCAGAATACCACAACTTTGTTATTTGTTTGATATGGTAACAATGTTGCCCATATGATCTCCTCTGTTCTGCTGTTGATATATACACTAGTGGCTGCCACGGATGCATGCTTTAATGGTGCATATGAAGGATGAGATAAGGATAGGTTGCATCTTTTGTGACTTTATAGCTTTATGGATGGCTAGTCATGCAATAGTTAATATGGTATTCTGCTGCTTTTACCTTCAGTTTTGAAGTTTATACGTGGTAGCTGTGCAGTAATTTCCTTGCTCTCTGTGGCAGATCTCCTTCTTGATCTGATTCTTCTACATGGATTACGTGCACTAAATTGTAAACCTCCCAAAGGAAGGAAAGGGGAGCTTTGCACAAATTCAGTATACATTTACAGGTTTTACTCAGCCTGAACCTCTAATGGTGCAAAAGAAACAGCATTGCACAAATTCAGTATACATTTAGAGGTTTTACTCAGCCTGAACCTCTAATGGTGCAAAAGAAACAGTATTGCACAAATTCAGTATACATTTACAGGTTTTACTCAGCCTGAACCTCTAATGGTGCAAAAGAAACAGCATTGCTAATGGTGATTGCACAAATTCAGTATACATTTACAGGTTTTACTCAGCCTGACTCTAATGGTGCTGCACAAATTCAGTATACATTTAGAGGTTTTACTCAGCCTGAACTCTAATGGTGCAAAAGAAACAGCATTGCACAAATTCAGATACATTTAGAGGTTTTACTCAGCCTGAACCTCTAATGGTTAATTCAGTATACATTTTTTTACTCAGCTTGCACAAATTCAGTATACATTTAGAGGTTTTACTCAGCCTGAACCTCTAATGGTGCAAAAGAAACAGCATTGCTACAAAAGAAACAGCATTGTACAAATTCAGTATACATTTACAGGTTTTTCACAGCCTGAACCTCTAATGGTGCAAAAGAAACAGCATTGCACAAATTCAGTATACATTTAGAGGTTTTACTCAGCCTGAACCTCTAATAGTGCAAAAGAAACAGTATTGCACAAACTCAGTATACATTTAGAGGTTTTACTCAGCCTGAACCTCTAATGGTGCAAAATAAACAGCATTGCACAAATTCAGTATACATTTAGAGGTTTTACTCAGCCTGAACCTCTAATGGTGCAAAATAAATACTGAAGTATTGTTGTACTACTTCTGCCCCCAACAAAGGCAGCATCAGCATACTGTCGTAGCTGACACATATGGGAGGCTGAATGCGTGCAGTACACTGCATGGTGGTGCTGAAGGAGGAGACAGTACACAGGATCAAAAGTGTGGGTCACTAGAAAAACATGGATATGCAATGTAAACACTGACATAAAGTCTTACTGTTGGAGAAATGCCTCACCCACCCCCCCATCAGTGAAGAAATGCACACTAAGTACATGCCCATTCCAGTACAGGTAGCCAAAAGTCACCTCAGCAGGTTATGTAAACCACCTGAAGAGGTGAACAGCATCCAGACAGAACTCAGTAAACCCACCATGCCCAGGGATACAAAACCCCAGATCATTCAGGATGTGCTGCATCTAATGGACACAGAAGTAATGGTTGCTATGTCCAGCACCTATTGTCTAAAGTGAATCATTATCCAGTCTAGGCATAAGGCAGTTCACCTGCCCCCTCAACCTGAGCAACATTACTGGATGTATTACCTGACACGTAGACCACCAAGACTGCCCAGCTCTTAATGTGGTGCCATCATGTCTCAAAGGATGTCCTAACTGTGCTGCTCCTAATAACCAATATCAGAGTTTTAGCACAGTCTCAAATATTGCAGCTCAATTAAACATTCCCAGAGTATTAACATTTATAAGTAATCCACTGATGTACTCAGATAGCCAGAAACACTTGGGTAATGCCTCTTGAGTATGCCCAAATAACAAGAAGGGCAGTGCTGGTATATGAGTGTGGACAATTTTAAAAGTGCATCTATTAAACTCAAAGGCACATGCCTACTTCACTTCTAAGGGATGCTTATTTTACTTTGGCCAGATCCTGCAGTAGTTGTTAAAGTGGCAACATCTTATCTCCATGCATGGTAGAGACACTGTATTTGCTATACAAATATGGACTTTGCTATATACACCTCTGTAGAACTTCAAGATGCTAGCTGTATGTCATGACTTTGTGAGTTCTTGAATCATCATTCATTTTGAAGAAGGCCACAGAATCATTCTAGCTGCCTATATGGGATTAAATGACTGCCAGCAGCATTTTTCATCAAATTCTGGAATACCGCTGCAGTCACAAAACTGTACCTTCACTGGTCACACAATACTTTCAAAGCATGCCATTGGAGGCTGCAGGTGCTGTTAGGAAGACCATTGGCCACCTTGCTGGACCTTTTAGGCATATTCCAAAAGAAGCAGAACAGGGTACACAACAGCAGCCAAGCTTCTGTTTGGGAGCAGTTTCTTACCCAAGACAAACAGGCCAATATCAGCTTTGGACAGTAGAGATGAGTATCAGCTTGGTATTACTAAATGTAGTTGCCACGTACATGTTATATTAAAGCACCAAATGCATTACCTTCTCTTTATCTATCAATAAAATGCTCCTTTTCTCATCTCCTGAAATATGAGAATAATGAATTCAACCCTCATGTGCATTTGTTTCAAGCTTTGAATATACAAACGGTCACACCCCTGGGTAGTTGGGCTACTGTATATGGCTTTAATGCAGTGTGCATGTATATGGGGTGAGCATATGTGGTATATGGTCAGCAATGTTATACTTTGGCACTTGTGCTATGATTACAATCCTGTATTGCAATAGCTTCCTGATGCAGGTGACCTTACCACAATATTTTGAAATATTACTGTACTACATCACGATTTCCCTATTAGTGATGGCCACCTCCTTGAAGAAGAGCTGCATCTGTTTTGGAGCAGATGCTCCCAGGTTCAAAAATGTGTACTGATGAACAGATGTCGTGGTGTTTCTACAAATATTCTGCTTTGTTTTTCATAGATTTATAGGTAAGTATTAAGACAGCCACACTTGTAGGCCATTTTAAGCTTTGCCAGTTTCACCCCTTTGGTGTTAGATTGGCCTTACGCATCCCATGGTAGATAATTACATATTACCCCTAGTAAGAATAATTGGTTTCATACCATAGATAATTTGAGGGGACCCCTGTGTTAGGTACAGCATGTAAGAACTTCCTCTCTCCATTAGTAATACAGAGGGAAGTAATACGGTACATTTTCTATTACCCATCCAGAGATCAAAATTGTGCTTGAGTATGGTCAGAGATGAGCTTTATCTTAACTGGATGGAGAGTGTTGTGCTTTTCATATCTGCATTTTTGACCATCACCAATTTCAATTTTATTGACAGCTGGAAGAGTAGGAGGGAGTACATTTCTTTAGCCTTTGCAGTTTTGTAGTCCCTGTATTTGTCATTTAAACAGCGGACAGTGGCCATTGTGTCTTTTTATCCCTGACTGCAGTGACTAAATGCAGACGTGGTGGATTCCTAGTAAAAGCTACATCCACAGTCTCTGATGCCCTTACTGCTCTAGCATTGATTAATGGGGCACATGCAGTAAATTGAAAGACTTAGAATTTTGGGGGGACTTGCTTTATAGTTCATCAGAACTGAGTATCCTTTGTTTACTGATTTTAGAACTGTTTTTTAATTGTGCAGTTGCCTAACTGGGTTAGGTAAAGCAGGTAGAAGCAAGTTCAAAACTGTGTTTAATGTTGTATCACCAAGGTGCTGTTTCTCTGTGATGTTGGGGGCTCTTTCATCTGTGCTTCAGTGGTTGTCTGTTGTTTCATTTTACAATAGTAGGAGTTCTTTGGTTGCTCTCTTTCACTCATCGCCTTAAAAAATGCAGTATTTTTCATATTCGTATTACTTTGATAAAAACAAGCACTGCTCTGTCTTTTGTTTGTGCTTTATGCAAGCGTCAACCCTCTCCTTCAGAGTTATATATTTTAATATAACCAAATATGAATCAATGCACTCAGGGAAAAGAATATGTTCTGAGTTATGTTAATAATCAGTGAGAAGGGTTTTTCAATACCTTCAACACAACAATCCTTCCTACAGTCTCAGGCAATCAAAGATCCAGAGGACATGTTTCGATTCACTGTGTCCAAACACACACACTGCTCATCCCTAGTAGATTTCATAAACTGTTTTGTTGCTATGTCAGTGCTTGGCATGTGAAGAAAAAATAAATATACCATACAAACTAGTGAATGTGCATCTCACCGCTACTTTTTTACCTGACAATAGTGATGAAAAGAAATATTCTAACAGTGTAAAATATAAGTTCCCTTAAATAGCTTTTCATTGTTGCAGTTAAAATATTTATCATTTGAAAATCAACTCTGGTACATAGAGCTGCATATTGCACTCATACAAATATGGCAAGCAACACTCATTTAAATGCTGATGATTATAGGTTTTCTATAGCTGCAGACAAAAAGTTTTACTTATAACATTCTGCAATCCTTGAATCTACAGATCCACAAGGTATGCACAGTATTCTACATTCACTCAGCTGATAGGTGTGTTATGCAGGACACGACAATGCACATGCCAGATACACCTTAACAGTTTTTCCAGCTGAGACCTTGCAAGGAAAGGGCAGAAAGAATGAAGATGTGCCTTCTTTTTTTGCATCTATATTACATAATCAAACTTTTAAAAGTTCAAACGTCATATGGTCAACACCATATGATCAAACTTTTAAAAGTTTGAAAATGCAATAAAAAAAAATAAAAGAAACCAGAGAAAAAAACCTACCTAACGGTTTAAGCAGGGGGCAAGACCCCCTGCATCCCCCAAGTGGTGGGCTGTGCCCCTCACACCCCCGCTGTTTAAATATACCAACTCCGAGATAGCACTAGAGTGCAGAAAGGGAAGTCTTCCCATTCTACACTGTATGACAATCGTTGAAACGTTCGAATGGACCATATGACGTTCGAACTTTTAAACGTTCAACAACGTGATATAGACCCATTTTTTTACTGTGCAAAGCCAATCTTAATTTATTTCCTTCAGCAGATGTATGACCTATGTGTTTTTTCCCATCTGCCTGTGCAAACAGTAGAATTCACATGCTATTAAACTTATGTATTGCTTAGTATGGTTTAGCATTTGCAGACTGTAGCTAAAAATGTAACAAACAGAATAGCTGTGACTTTAACATCTGTGGTTTGCAAATTGCATTTCTTACTATGTGCCCTACAGGAAGAAATGTATAAAGCTGGCATACCTCCTGCATAGATCAATGTACCATCCTGCACAGATGTGATGACTGATCATATCCTACATGCAAACTAATTTGAGTGCCATGATATGCAGTTGTTCGGCACAGAGCCTGACTCACAAAATAGCTAATGATTGTTTCACACAGAAACTCCAGTTACACTACTGAGAAAGTGAACAGGTGCTTTGGAACAACTGTTGATCATAACTTATAAAATGAATGAGTCATTTTTACATCTTTCAGCATTGGCAGATTACGGCATTAGTTTCTGAGGTACAGTATACAGCTGTTATTTTGTTCAAGGATGTTTCACAGTGGAGATGACCATAAAAATGCAACAGTAATAGCATGAAATCTGTATTATATCCCTTCCATAAGAAAGCACACCTCCACATTGAGCTTGTTTGGTATGCAGATTTAGTGTACAAATAATTCCTAAATATTTAATTTGATATAAATTGTTGCACAGATAACAACTCATTTAAACTTCTTGCATATTTCTCTTCTAGATGTAGTTCAACAAACCACTTTTAATGTTTTATTCTTTCTCATGGGAGGGGGAACTTGGAAGCAGATAGGATTTGTCCTGCATATCTCTGATTAAGGGGAAAGGCCATGTTAACATACATGTTTATACTACGAAGCTCTGTTATTGGATATTTACATTTCCACAGCTGCAAACGTTTGCCAGCAGGAGTCCCCTATTTAAACTGTTAGTCAAGACCTGTGGGGAATTACAGATCAGTATCTTTAGTTTGGGGCTGTTGGCTGTTCTGCAAAAAGATAGACATAAGGAATGTCCGAAATACTTTTTAGAAGATATAATAGATGTGGATTTCTTGCACAGACTAAGCACAATTTCTCAAAAAGTAGTGATATTGTGATCACGACTTCCTGTCAGCATGCTGAAACTATGGGAAGGTAGACTTTTGTAGGTTGTATTAAGGGACAGTTTTCTTAAATTCGTAAAGGCATCTGATTTGTTTAATTGTCAGCATATTCTCAGAGTGAAAACGGAGATGTAGAACAGAGGTAGAGCACACAATCAGCAAGTGAGGTTTATGCTGGTATATCTACAGGTAGCAGACATGACATTCCTTGACCATTAAGTGTCTGAATCACAAGATGTCACTAGATAGAATGCCAATGGCTGTTTTCTATAGGAAATCACTGTTGGGGAAGTTTGTAAGTGTGTCCTGGCAGTGATTCCTGTGTTTTAGGAAATGTTACTCTTTTTTTGTGACTAGGTAACCATAGAGTTAGCATATTTATGTTTAGGGGTTGGGGCTTGTCATCCCACCTGGGAAAGCAGGGAGACTTGCCCCCCCCAAAAAAAAAACACTTACACTAGGAGGTTCTGTTTCATAGGCATTATTTTTATGTTGCTCAATGGAGTTTATGCCTTGTAAGTTCATCTAGATTCAAATAATTCACTGTAATTTTGCTGGAACCATATTCAGAGTATGATATTTCTATATAAAGAAGACAGCTAGTACTACAGTATGCTTTAGTATTAGAATGCCTACTGGAGAATCATTTCAGAGGGAAACTAAATTCAACTGCATCAAAATACAGCTATACATTGGGCTTTCTTTAGGTCTTTAGATAAACAATATCAGTGGATTGGAATGAATCATGGGATAATTCATTTCCTCCACAGAGACACAGAGAGAAAATATGTTTCCTTTTATTTTTGTATTTATTCTTTATCACACTATTTGAAATATGGATAATCTCTGTGGGTCCATACGAATGACATCAAATTATAAAAACTGCTGATAGCCTGGGGCGTGACTCTCAAACTGCAGTCTTAAAAACAACTTCACCCAAAATACACAACCTCCCTTCACACATGCATGCACATGGACACACACGCACACGCACACACGCACACACACGCACGCACGCGCACACGCACGCACACACACACACACACACACACACACACACACACAGATGAAGATGGAGAGATGTCTTCAGGCACCATAGATCTACAGCATCCCATTCACTACTATGTCTTAAATGTCAAAGTGTTTCTTTTTCTTGAGTAACTATAAAGCTTTTGAGTAGGTTCACTGAGTTATGATAGAGCTCATGAGATATAACTTCCTGAATAAATATAAAGACATACATGCAGAAACTAGTCCAGTGGATATCCAGATAACTTGTATAGTACTTAGAGCAACTAGGATGATTAAAATGCATTTCTGAGCATATTTAAGCAAGCTACCACTACAGGTTACCCCAACATTGAATAATGAAAGAGACCATCTGAGGCACATGAACTGAGCTCTCCTTCAGTCTGTGACTGCAGCAGTGAAGTTTGAGATTGGGTTTCGATCCTCTTTTTTCTTGTTTGACTCAGTTCTGCATTTCTGTGTTAAATATAAATGCATATAATAGCTACAGATTCATAATAATGATATTGCTGTTTTAACACTAAAAGTAACATCTGCCATTAAGCAGAAATGGAAAATTGCCCTTAAACTCCAATCTTAAAATCAATTTAGGCAATAATACAACTTCCCCCATTCCTTCACACATATGCGTAGGGCATTCCTGACATAATTAGCACATCAAATCAAAAACAGGACCACATTGTGATGGTCCACTTCAATGCCAGAAGTCTCAACATCAAAATTCCTGCTTGAGAGTCTCCTCCATTTACAATATATCTATGTCTGTGAAATTAATGAGACTTGGTTTAAATGTTCACAAAACTTGTGCTTTGTGCCATCCAGGCCTTCATACCCAAGGCAATTGTGGTGGCATCTGAATATTTCTTGGATATCATACCCTCTATAGACAGATTCCCGGAGACCAACAAATGGAGAACATTGACCTCCAAATCAGACTAAATATGTCAAACCATCAGTTTATAGCCTGCTACCCGACATCATCTGCTTTCCTGGCAAAACATTTTTTTACTGTACTCAATGAACTCCAAAAAAACAAGAAATTCATTATTTTGGGATACTTTAACTACCTATAAATAAAATGAAGCACCTATATCTCAAAGGCACAGTATGTCCAAAAGTTCTGAGACTTAATAAACACAGTCTCCCTGGACCAGATTTTCAACAAACCCACCAGTGGCCACAATACTCTGGGCCTGGTCTTAGCATGCTATCATTTCAGGTGGCATTTCCTTCTCTGGTTAAGTTGGGTAATAAACTAAACATATTAACCTAGAGATGCCAATATCTTAGAATTCAAGGATTTCAAACATACAAATGTCATCAAATTCTGTGACAAAAATTTCAAAATTCACTTATAGCAGCAAAACCCCTGATGTTACCACAACACATAACTGCACAAGGGAATTATATGCTCATTTAAATAAATGTATAGAACTGGCAGAAAGAAGCAGATCAAAATACAATGGGGAATTTAAAAGCAAAGCACCCTGATGGTGTACCAGCATAAAAAAGACCATACAGTAAAAGAAAAACAAGCCTCAAAGTATTCAACAGATTAAAAGATTCTCAAAATAATGATAACATCAGAAAGTTGACCAAAACATTGAAGAATAATATTGGGTATCCACAGGTAACTCATGAACTTAAGTTAGCATCTGAAGCTGATGACAATTATATAAATCATTCTTTAGTTATGATAGGAGACTAAGAAATATTTCTCAGCATTGTTTAGTACTTATTCATAATGGCATCACCTACTCTGATCCAGAAGACATCACCAACATACTAGCAGACAAATTCAATGTAAACTTCACCTAGAAGATGACTATCCAAAGCTTATTTATCTGTGAATATCTCAGCCCCTCCCAGCATTACTAAAATAACTTTGAAGATAGTTTCAACAACTAAAAATAGTTCTTCCATGTGACCTGATAATATACATAATTGTTTAATAAACAATCCCCGACAAAGGTACTCCTTAAAGCATTTAACCTGATTTTAGCCATTGGCTTTGTCCCTGAAGTTCGGTGCACAGCATTAGCAATGCTACTCCAAAAGGGTGGCCCCACCACTGACCTCATGAATTAAAGGCCCATCAGCCTGACAAGTCTTATTTGTAAAGCTATGGTACATACTTTAGCTAATCTGATAAACTCACCTGGCAAGACCTTTGATACCGTGGATGCTAGCATAGTTAGCAAGTGTAATGCATTAAAAATAGGTTGCTGTGTGGTAAGATGGACTGTACATTGTCTAAAAGAGAGAACCCATATGATATGGGTGGCATGTGCTCATTAGATAGTATGACGGTCACCAATGGTGTATTACAGAGCTCCATGCTTGGACCTTTTTTGTTTGGCATTTACATTTATAATCTCTAGACTACAAACCATGCCTTCTGATTAATCCAGTCTGCAGATGACTGTAAACTGCAAGTAACTGTCAGCTCACCCATGAGCACCCAAGCCTTGCAGCAAGATCTTATATCACTAAATACCTGCCATAGCAAAAATGGGCTTAAACTAAATGCTAAAAAGTGCAATTTTTTTCACATTTGGTAAAATAACCTGTCCCTGTATATGTCATAGACAATACTCAATTATGAAGTGAGTATTTGAGTCAATAATTCCTTTCTTTCATCATCATGTCCATCTATTTGGCTCAGGGAAAATTATCCAGATCTAAGGAGGTTACTGTCTCCTTTTATTCAGCATTGATTAGACCTACTATTGAATACAGTACTACTTGTGGCATGCACCTCATGAAAAGTATTGATCAAGTAGAGAGACTCACTGAGGTTTATAACAAAAATCCCACTAGCTTTATATCCCTAAGCTCTCAGAAAAGACTGGAAGCACTGGCCCTAAATTAAGCATGTTATAAACTCTTAAGAGAATATCTATGCCTCACCTTCTGACCTAGTGATCCTGGATCTTTTTGCATCTACACAAGTCATGTAGTCCTGTGAACATCAGAACCAGGGATCTAAGAATTCAACAGCAGATAAATAAAGCAAAGTGGAGAGATAGATCATTAGAGAGCACATTTCCCATCTCTGATTCAGATTCTCTCTGTATATTAAGTAGTGTGATAAAATACCTTCCTTCCAACAAGAACTGGATTACTGGATGGCAATCCAGAAATTTGCTCAGTCTTGGCTAAGCTCTCAATCCTCAACAGAGAGGTTGTTTTTCTGTAATTAATTTCTCTGAGTATTTTGGCTTTCTAATAGCATTATGGGAAATGACCCCATTCCTATGTCAGGGTATAATTAGAGTTCATGAAATTAGCATTGTTTCAGTATTGATGTCTGCCAAGAGTGCTCTTCTCAGCATCTGCAATGTGGCCAGAATTGCCTCTTTCTGTAATTCATACAGGGTTATTATACCTCAACCTCTTAGAGCAAGAAATCTGGATAAAGCCATAAATAAAAGTGGTACAAATGCCCAAACATAGGGGACATTTTTAAATATTTCTCTTACAAACTTAGAACGTTGACAGAATAACAGGTTTTGCATTAGCATGAATTTTCTGAAGGGCATGAAGTCTGAAACTCAAATGTTTGTCATTATTTTCTAACTTAGATATTGAATGATTTACCATTAATTTGCCAGAAAAATGCAATTTTATGAAAAACAGACCAAAAATATGAGGCAAAAAATCTGGACATTCTGTGAAAATTTGTACAGATGAGAGGTATGGGTTACATGTACTGGTAGCATATCTAAGTATGACTGCAAATGTTTTTGTATTACATCCTATCACTTTTGGGACTGTCTGGGTATCTTTCTTCCTTCCACATTGTTTTCATTTCTAACTGCAAATCCCAGTAGTTTATGACCTTACATATCGCTTTACATAAGACACTATAATTACTGGGTGCAGCAATTTGAATGATTAATGCTACTTTTGTATTATTTGACAGACTACTATATGTTTGTCTCACATCTATTTTTGATCTATTGGTAATGGATGATCCCATGTGATTTTAAACTATTTCTAGATGTCAAGGCAGTTTTCGATATCCATTTTAGTCTTTTGAAGTATTCCTTACTGAGTTTTGCTCACATTTGTTCATATTTTATTGTAGATCCTTCATCTATTCCCAAATATTTATGTATTTTCACCTGCTCAAGTTCCTTTTTATATCACAATCCTGTCCCAAATTGATATTTTCTTGGTGCTGCAGCTTTACTGTTTTAAATGTTGCTTTTGCATATTCATCAAGACCAAATATGTTTATATCATCTGAGAAAGTTTTAACCATTTGTAGTTGTACTTTCAACTCCTGATCTGATGAACTATACAGTTTTAAATCATCCACAAAAAGAAGATGAGAAATCTTTAAACAACCTTGTATTCTGGAAGCAAATGGAAATCATAGCTTAATCTGTTAAGTAAAGAGCTTAATGGGTTATGGGCAAGACAGAATAGCAGTGATGACAATGAATCACTGAGGAATATCCCCCTTTGGATTTTTATCCCTGGGAAACAGTTTGCTTTTTGTCATGGATGAATTGCAAAGTAGTTTGCTACTGTGTTACGGTCACTGTGATATAATTGATCAATGTAGGGTATATCTTATACATCTGTAAGCATTCCTTTATCCATGAATGTGGGATGCTGTCAAATGCTTTTTTGTAATATCTCCATACCATACTTAGATTCTTACTCTTTTTACAATTCTCTATTATAGCTTTATTTAACAAAAAAATGATCTTTTTTTTTCCATATTACTTTGATTCACCTTTTGTTTTAGTGCCATAACTGTTTTTTTTTCTTAATGACTATAAACTCTGTAAGCATCAATTCCAGTATATAATTTGTATATAATTTGTATTTTGTCAGAAGACAAGTTATTGGTCTGTAGGTTGGCTTGCAGGTTCACTCTTAAGGAGGATTATTGTTTTTCCTGTTGTTAACCAGGTTGACATTTGTTTGGGATGAATATATAAGTAATTCTTACTCAAGGCTAAATCTTTGTGTAAAGATATCTTTAGCCAGGAGTTAGATACTACATCTGGACATGGGGTTTTATATTTATGAGCTTTTGTTAATTTTTATCTCAATGTCTGTGGCTCTTACTTCCTCCCATTCATATCCTCTGCATTACAACTCTTTAATGTATATTATTTTATCCATTCAGCATATTTGCTATGCTCAACAAGGTCTTCATAAATATTTCTTCAGATGTGTCTTGATTCTTTTTGGTGGTGTTTCTACTAATTCTGCTTTGTTTGCCAGTTGTCTATAAAATATTCTTGGGTCATGAATGAACTGATAACATTTTTCAGGTTGTGTGATATCTTTAGTTTATTATTGACAATATTATATGATGGATCATGGTCTATTCTGATGCTGTGTTTTACATTTACTACATCTATCCTTTTATGAATTTTTGATGATCTGTTCCCTTTTCTATATTTTTCTAACAGTGATACTTCTTGTCTTAATTGCTTTATACTTTTCTTTATTGACTCCTTCCAAGGTGGCATTTTACTTGTTCTGTTCTGCTTTATTCATTATTATTTTAGCTGCACATTAATATAGCCTGTTTCTGCTATATCACAGTTTTTTTAATAGTTATTAGTCTCGCTTACTGTGTTCATTTATATTACCAGTCTTCTAACATTTTGGGTATTATTTATTTTCTGTAATATATTTATCTCATCTGTCTCACTACATCTGTCCATCTTATTAAATCAAGCAGGTCTGTTATATTTTCTTTCCACTAATTGCGAACTGCGAATTCTAACCTGCCTTTTTTTTTTTCCTGACTTGCCATCAATGTGCACACCAGGAGTTGGCACTTCTATCCTTGGACCTGGGTACCCAGTCTTCTTTATTCCTTCTTCTTTATTTTTAGCCTACCTTTCTCGATGATATCTGTTAATGTTACATACAATATAATCTATACATCAGTGTCATCTTGTAAAAATTTTATAAAAAAAAAAAAAAAAAACAGGGTCTACCGTGTGAAGGTGCTATCCAAGATTTGAAGATGAATTCAGTTCTAGCAATTCAGTGATGCAACTATCCTCTCCTTTTCTTGACATCTCTACATTCAGACCCCAGTTCAGTTTGAGGGTGGGTACTGGAAATGAATAAATGGTCACATGGCATACAATTTGCCTTCTATTCCATATGGTGTTGTATTATTTCCTATGATTAAGTGACTTATATGGCTAGCAACAGTCCTATATTTATACACATTTTTCCTTTCTCTGTACTAGGTAGGTTGTAGTTACAATGCTTGAAAAATATGTGGAAGTTAGGTTAGTATGCAAGCCATAAATAAATAATAAAAATGGTTATTTAATGATCCTCTGTTGTAACTAAAAGGAACTGATCATGCTTCATTCACCTGCAGATTTGGGATTTCACCGAGGATGTTGTGAATTTAACTTTATACTGTATCAGAGGTCTGGCATTATGGCTAAAGGGAAAAGTTAAATTTGTATTAAAGTAAGCTTTTCATTTCACTCCAAGATTGTGTGAACTCTGTCTGAAGTTAGCATGTTGTAAGTTCGGCTAGTGCCCAGTCATCCTGCAAAAATGTTTAATCTATTTATAATTTCTTTACCCCTTTTAGTGATTACATGTACTACCTGTGATATGTCAAGTTGTTAACAGTTTTGTTAAAACTTTATTCTTAAGTTCTCAGTTTTCAATAAAACTAATGCTTTGGGAGCTATATGAAAATAGGGTGTTATTTGACATTATAACTTTCTCTTTTAAACAAAGAATTTCACCATTAAAAGTTTAACAGTGTTTTACCCTAAATATCAGTTCTAACAATTTAGGTAATAACTAGTACTGGCTTTGTGAATAAAGGCGGTACTGCTAGCACAGCTAGCTGGAGTTTTGTAAATAATTATATGTCATTTGTGAATATCAAACTGATTTATACAAGATGCTTGTGTTACAACTGTATTAAAATGGTATGTCATACAAGATTCTGGTGTTACAAATGTATTAGAACAGAAATGTGCATGCACTGTTGTTAACGGTTTAAATGTATGTTTTATAACAGGAAACTGGAGGGTTAATTTCAGTCCAGCAAACCTTTGAAATTAAATCACTTTATAGGTTAGGCCATAAAGAAGCTATCTCACAGGTTCACTACAAACTTTAATCCTACTTTCATTTATTTGCAGTGTCTTCCAAAGGAATCCCCACCTCACCATATCAACAGGTCAGCAAGCACAGTCCCACCTATCCATTCCTGCTTCTATTCCTCTATATGGATAAAGTTCAGCAGGTCCCACCAGTTTTTTTGGGGGTTCCTATTACGTTGTCGAATCCTTGAAACTTCAAACCAGAGAACATCGAACCAAAACAAAATGGCTAGAGAACACCGTGAAACTGCACTTTTTCAAGAATGTTTGTTTGTTCTTCTTTCGGCTTTTCCCAGTTAGGGGTCACCACAGCGGAACTCTGGTACGCTAATGATTGGCAGTAGATTTTTATGGTGCTGATGTGCCAGCCCAATGCTCAACCTTCAATGAAGGCACGCCCATTCACGCATGTCTTTTGAATGCCAATTGACTGCGGGGAGGACATGCAGAATCCACACAGAAGGCGCTACAGCCAAGAATCGAATGGGAGAACCTCTTGCTGTGAGGCGACAATGCTACCACTGCACCACCACGGCTTGCACTTGTTCAAGAATAAAACACTGAAAACAAAGGCCAAAATAAACAAACAACACCAGTTTATTTAACGTAAAGTGCTTTTTGTCTCGCTATTAGTGAGACCTCTTCAGACTAAAAATCATTAACTCAAGGTCAGTTATTTAAAACTAGATTACAGTTTTACAATAACCACATACATAAATACCCCAATCAATCAAGTCTCCCCCTTTTTTAAAAAAAAATACATTTCTGCAACTTATTAAAAATACATATACAATAAACACTCATAATATTACCTTTACAGACTTTTCAATTTTAAAATACAAGCAATGGAATATAATCTAGTTTGAATAAGTGTTTTGCTGTTCTTAATAATTAATTTATAAATTAATGTATTTATTTATGTATTTATGTATTGATGAATTTAGCAAACATAGTATTTGATTAGTTGTATTTGTAGCAATGATTAGTTGATTTTATAATATTTTTAAATATGAACTTATTAGATTTTGTATTTATACATATATAGTTACATTTCAATGATTAATTGCTTAGAGTTGTTTGAATGGTAATTTTAGGTATGATTTCTGTCCTGATTGGTAGTTGGGGAAATTGATAATTGTTAGTATAATTTAAATAACTGACCATGAGTTAATGATTTTTAGTCTGAAGAAGAGACGAAAAGCGCTTCACATTAAACAAACTGGCATTGTTTATTTTGGCCGTATTTTCAGTGTTATATTCTTGAACAAGTGCAGTTTCATGGTGTTCTCCAGCCTTTTTGTTTTGGTTTGTTCATCTCTTTGCTGTTCACTGAGAACACAAACCCAGATGTTCGAAGTTTCAAGAATTCAAACGTAAAAAAATACAAAACCTAAAACCTACCTAACTGTTGTAAGTAGGGGGGCAAAGCCCCCTGCATACCCCACACCCCTGATCTTTAAATATACCAACTCCGAGATTGGAAAGGGAAGATTTCCATTTACCGCACTGTAGTGCGATGTCGGAGTTGGTATATTTAAAGAGCAGGGGGGACGCATCCCCCCATGGGGGGTGCAGGTGGGCTTGCCCCCCTGCTTGCAATTTTTTTATTCTTTGTTTTTTGTTTTTATTTTATTTTTTTTTTATCGTTATCGAAGTTCTGACATTTCGAACATAAGGGTTCAACCTTAAGGTGTTTGAAGTTTCAGAACATCGATAACATAATAGGAACCTTTTTTTTTCTTGCCTTCCTTCCCTTCATGTCATTTTGCCCTGCTTATATTATTTTTAGCAATATTTCATCCCATCTTCCCGGCAATACATTGTTGAAATCTTGACAACTACATTAGTCAAACAGATAAACCTATACTTTCACACTTCTTCCCTTTCTTCTCCAGCTTTATGTACCATAGTTCTCCTGTCACATCTCATACTTTGAGATATTTTGCCCAAGTCATGTATTCTCTTGTATTCCTCCCCTAGGCCCTTCCATGTAGTTCCATTCCTCATTTGTGGCACTCAAGAAGAATACAGCTGACCATAAAGCTTTCCTCTCCTCCTCCTAGTAACTTCCTTATCCCAGCCATTGTCTTCCCTGTAGTTTGTGACTCGGTTTATCCTCCAGTATATGTCCCTCTATAAATTATCCCTGCTTCCATTCTGAGATTTCTTGCCCTTCTTGTTGTTTGTAAATCTCCTTGTAGAATTCTACAAATATTTTCCTGATTAGATCACATTTTCTAAATGTTCTCCATCTTCTTTCTTTATTCTCCATATGTCTCCCTCTCTCTCTGCCTGCTTCTTCTTCTATTTCTTGACTAGCTGTTTCTTGTGCCTCCCCACTATTTACCAGTAATACCTTTGCTACCATTGTTAAATTTCTTGCTTCATAATAATTGTATTCCTTATTCCATTCGTATTACTCTTTCTCTGATTGTTCCTTTTACTTAAGTCTTCCTGCTTCCTTCTGTACTTGATCCTCAGTCTCCCATCTTCTTTTCTCTTCTCTTCTTCCTCTAGGTACATATCAGTTTTCTCTTGACAGTGACCTTGATCCCATCCCAGTTGCACAGTTTGCCCATGTCTTTCTTATTCTCCTGCATTGACTCCTTTATTAGTACACGCAGTGTTTTCTTCTCGTCTCTCTCTCCTTCCATTTACAGCTAGTCCACCTCATCCCCCTTATCATTGCCTTCATGCACACATAACCTAAAGTCTCACTTCTACATGATCTGATATTTGTCACTCTTGCATTTGAACATCTTACATTATTTCCATTCATTTTTCCTTCCCTAAGCACTTCTTTAACCTACTAGACTGTAAAAAAAGGTTTCTTATTAGGGTGCATTTCCCTCTCATCTGGATACCTTCCCCTCTGTAGAGCCAACCAGCCACCCTCCTCTTTTATTCCTAGGTCTATTTCTTGTCTCATCTTTTTGTTATATTGCCTTCTTCCATACAACATCTTTTTGATGCTCTCTGGTGACATTATCGTCTCCCTATTATTTGAATTCTATTACTTCTTATCTGTGACCAATGAGCAAAAAAGTTTGTGCAGAATCCTTCTTCGTCCCTGTTTGGTATAACATGTTTCATGTTGTCCAGCATGCACCTTCAGCAATTTATTGCCACATGATCTATCTACCTAGCCCACTATTTATCACTTTCCCTCTGGTTATCTGAAAACCACTACAAAATGCGTTGCTTTTTACATTTCTTCTCTCTATCTGGATGTCCATTTCATTCTTTGAGTAGTCGTAACACAGTATCTTCCCCCATCTCTGATTTTCAGTTTTTTTCTTGTAATATAACATTGTATCCTTCTATTCTTCTTAATCTTTCCTGTAGACTCTTCTTCTGACATGAATTGATGAGCCCACAGTGTTCCAAACTATTAACTGTATTTTCCTTGAATTTACCCAACACTTTCACTTTTCCATTTACTGCCATCTAGCATAAATCTTCTTCTAGACATACCCTCTGAGCTGAACGTTCTGTTCTTTGGCAGCTACCTATGCTCAGACCCTTCATCCCAATCCACAGCCTCTAGGTCCCTGCACATTGGCTCTGGATATGGACCTTTTAAGACTTTCTTTGTTCCCTTCCAAAACTGTTCATACTAATACACTGCATGCCAACCATGTGCAATCTATTGATATATATTTGCCTTCTTATTCATTGGACTCCCATTGCCATGAATTCTTATTGGTTTGCTTTGCCAGCTTCATTTGTGTGTTAGTACAACATGTTTATTTACACCTTTATTATGCTACGTACACACTCACATTCTTTCACTTCTTATTTGTCTGTGGGTTGTCTGTTATCCTGCTTTCCTCTGTTTCCTCACATACATTCTTATTTGTGACCTGTTTGTTACATTGTTAATTATTACTTATTTTTTCTAATATGTCTACATGAAACTATGTTTACTGCAGTTTAATCATTTTAATGTACATCATTCATTGGTTATGAAAAATATATTACTTACTTTGTAGGCTTGCCCCTATGCTCCCCCCCCCCCATTCCCCTGTAAATTCCTGTTGTTGTTTGCAAACTTTTCACGTTGTATTCTCTGTGGTATGTTTCACAAGGTAGGGATATGTTTTATTTAATGTTTCTTTCCTGCCCTGTTCATAGTCATTGTCTTTCAGTGTACATTATTTCCAATTGTTTATTTATTGGTCTTCTCTTGCTGTGGTCACATTCAGTCCTCTGTAGTCCTACCCTCCACCTCTTTAACTCGACTATCCATCATAAATGCTTTTATACATCAAAGTTTGCCCCTCATTTGTCCAGCAGTTCAGTTCTGAATCACCACCTCTGACATACCATCCCCTTATCTTATTAGAACCGACCATCGTCTGTCGCACTGCCACTGCTCCCCTCTCTACTTCTTTGCCTAAATCTCCCTTGGTAGAAGCTTCCCAGTCTTCTGTCCCTTCGATATAATTATTTAATTTGTTTCCCCTCCATCAGGTTATCTCTTTTCTCACCTCTTTGTGATTATGATTTGTCTGTTTCCTACTTATCCCATTTGTTGGCATGCAGATCTGCTGCAGTTCCTGGCATTGTCTTCTTTCTTGTGGCGGTTTCATCATCTCACATTCTACATCCTTTCAGTGTGTCTGCATGCCTGGGGTCTGCTATCTCCTGTTGCTTGCCACCTTCTCATTGTTTCTTTCTTCTCTACCATTGTTTCTTGATTTCCTGGGATGAAAAATCTCTCATGTAATAACCACATTACAGATTGTTCCATTTCGCTGTTGTTCACTCTTTCTTTTACTCCAATGTTCCTGATATTATTTCTTCTTGATTCATTTTGAAGATCATTGATATTTTCTCCTAGTCTTTTTATTATGTCTGTTAGCTACTATATTCTGTGAATCTCTTCCTGCAACTCAACTTTAAAAAATACTTCATATTTCTTCAGATTTGGCAGCTTCCTTTGTAGCTTTTTTTTCACTTCTATCTGTTGCTGTTCTATTACTTGTACCACGAAAGGTATAACCTTGCCTACTGTGATTACATTTAAAATAAATGCACGGTTGCTCCTACTTATGCGAAGGCCCTACTTTTGTTTCTGTCCAGTTATCTTTCCCACTGGAAGACTTTTTTCCCCACAGACACTATTTTCATCTACATTTATGCAGGCCCTCATTCAACTACTTTGGGCTTAGGCAGCCAAAGTGGCTGGACTCGTTAACACCCTCCTTTGAGCTACGGGCATTGTTGATGCCTTAGTTATATTACTCTTCTCAGAAAAAAAACATTTTCTACAGTCATTATTATGTAGAAATGAATAATTTACTAAAACTGAGTCATACACATTTGAAAGGAATTGATCACAATCATTAAAAAATCAGGATCAGAGAGTCAAGCCAGAGTTTTTTAATGCCTTAATATGTCTTAATATGTGAAATATGTAAATATTACTCTGAAATACAAACTAAATACCACAATGACCCCCAGAAATTTGGGACTGCAATCAACAACATTCTCCGACCTGGAAAAGCTGGTACACCCCCTCCCACCACAAAAAAACAGTGCTAACTGTATAGCCACAGTTTAACACCTACTTCACAGAATCTATTCTACATCTTTCCAACAGCCAAACCCCTACTACCACCTCAAAAACTTTTACTCCTCAACAAAACAACTCCAGCTTCTCCCTTCCACCTGCCTCAATAAACACTATTGAAAAACTTTTTAGAAAACTAAAGCCCACTTCACTAACTGCTTACCATTTACCACCTGAGTACTTAAAACCATCCACTGAAGTAATTGCATATCCAATCACCATTCTAATAAACAAATCTATATCAGAACAATATGTTCCCACCATCTGGAAAACTTCATACATCACTCCACTCCACAAAGATTGCAATTCTACTGAATTGTCTAACTACCGCCCTATCGCAATCCTTTGCCCACTATCTAAAATACTGGAAAAAAAATGTTCATAAGCAAATAATGGATCACTTAGGTGCAAACAAACTGCTAACTTTGTGGTAGGATGAGCAGTAGAACAGTTCAACCTAATTAGACAAGTTATGTGACACATAAAGCAAAACGAAGCTCTATGCAATTTCTAAAAATGATTAGCAGATATGAAAATTCATTTAATGAAATAGGTGTCCAACAAATATGCAGCCATAATTTCATTACCATATACATACTCCAACACCTGGATAGTCTTGCTTACTGCATCTTACATATCAGCCAGCTGTCTGTCTCACAAGGTGCCAAAAAACAGAAAACAAAATGAAACATATCAATGAACACCAGAACTTCATATAGCTGAACAAGAAAGGCTACCTTTCAAAAAGCACCCATCCATAACTACTACACCCTGTAGAACTATGCATTGCTGTCTCTACACTCATTCTCTTGTCATGGTGGCTCTGCTTTTGGTCAATAAAATGATGTCAGCACTGCACACCTGTGTGGGTGATTTCCACATCCACAGCATCACTTGCTACCATGTTAAGGCAGTGCCAGGCATCTGCCTTGAACTTGGGACACTCAAAGACGTTCCCCTGCATGCGTCCCCTGTGTTCCCAATGTATGTAGTAGAAAACAAATGTATTCTCTTTCCTACCCTGCATGGGAGTCCTTCCACAAGTATAACATTCTATATTCAGTACTATATTGCTTGCTATCCAGAGGAAAACAATAGCAAATTTGCATTATTGCATGTTAACAGTGTCATTTTACATTGCTAAACAGGTAGGAAGGCAGTGCAATGAAGTCCACTGCTACAATATGGTTGTATTTCACCAACCATGCTACCAGGGTGGGAAAAAACAGTATAGGTATCAGCATGGTACAAACTGTGTTGATGACTGTGGTTGTGGTACAGTGTCTTTACAGTACACAAGGTGACTTAAGATGTCTGCAGTCTTATCCAGTATCTGACCATACTTGCACACCTTCCTTTGTAGTTTTCAATGTGTGTGTGTGTGTGTGTGTGTGTGTGTGTGTGTGTGTGTGTGTGTGTGTGTGTGTGTGTGGGTGTTTGTACATGTGTGTGCATGAGCAGGCTCAAGCCTCAGCAAATAGTCTAATGTTATAAGCACTGCTTTACCTCACTCACATAATTGCCACACTACAGACTTATTTATTTTATTTATTTATTTTACATTTGTTTACCGGAGAGGTCCTGCTGGACAGAGCTGTCCGTTTTCAGTGGAGGCCCGAGAAGAAAAGCTCCAGAACAATTGCTAACATACTATATATAAGACATTTACATGAGCATTGTGGTTTACACATTCACTTATAAACATATAGCAGATAATAACATATAGGTATTTACATAAGCATAGAGATTTAGACTTACAATTAAAGGTATAGCAGGTAGTAACATATGATGGTTGTTCATACAGTATGTTTAGCAAAGATTATCTTGAAGATATACTGAAGATAAGACAAGAAAAGAAAACTAAAAATGGAAGAGAAGATAGACAAGTTCATATGAGGTGCATTGCCATTTTAAGGGAAAGCTTTTCACCTTAGTCTAGGTTTGAGTTAGTGGGTATAGATGGGGCAGTGGGGAGTAGGCGGCAGTGAGTTGGTAAGTAACGTGTTGTTATATATAGTGCATCTGTGGGAGTTTTAAAGAGGAGGTTGGATAGTGGGTAGGGGAAAGGAGTTAGAATATGTCAGCCAGGTGCTAGGCAGTTGCATGTCCAGGAATTGTTTGGGTGGGAAATAAGCTTTTTTTTTAATATGGTTTTATTAGGTTGCACCCTGATTTGTAGTGGTAGGGAGTTCCAAGTCTTGGCAATGTTGCTAGGACACACGGAGTCACCAGAGGTGTAATGGCTTTTGGAGATTGCGACTAGTGCCTTGTTAGTGGATCTAGGTTCGCAGTTATTGGAGTAGACCCTGAAACATGGTGATAAATTCAGAGAAAAATACTTAGCTAAGGCAAAGCCTGAAGAATTTAGCAAATGTATCCCACTCCGAGGAAGTGTGATCAAATCAAGACTAACACAGTGGAATTGTACACATAATGTTTCCAAACTATTAGACAGTATTTTTGCACCAGCAGCTTTATTCCTTTCTTCCTTCATTCATTAGTTCTTTGTTTCTTTCTTTCATTCCTTCTTTACAGCATCTGTTGATGTGTCATTGCTGCCAGTGACCTGGTTTTGTACCTCATAGTTTATATGGTGATGATAACTAGGATTCTTCAGTTAAAATATAATTAAATAGAACTTTTAGACAGGTAAAAAAGGGAAGCGCAGTTTAATGGTAAGAGTGGTGTGCTTGTTAATGGAGGCATAGTCAGAGTGGATTGAATGGGGCAGCCATGCTGGGTGCAAATTGTCAGGGGGGGCTACAATCCTTAGTACAGGAATAAAGTTTCCAAATGCCGATACTGCACTTACTGAGGCACTGCTGTGCTCTATGTTTGGACTAATGCAGTACCAAAATTCAGAAAAGGATGTTGGGAATGGATGTTCTGTTAGGGCTGAAGTGTGTTACATTTGTAACAGTTTGCTACAGACTGTATAGGATAAAGGACCTGCTTTTTCCATTCAACTTGTACTTGACAGGCTACAGATCTGGGAATGGCATAGGGTGCTAGATGATGCTTGTTAAATCTTTACCAATAAACAAAATGAAGCTGCCATACCAGTGTTACTGTTTACTGTGTCCAGATACACTCAGGAAATGTAGTGAGTGTAAATCTTTAGTAGAGGGATGGTACTCATCAGATTATATTACAATAACAAAGGAAAAAATCCTACATAATTACAGAAATTGCTCTGATTTGCATGGAATCATACAAAGAAAATGTTAACTTTCATCTGGGATAAAAACCCAATATGTCCAGCATTCCATGTTGGCTTCACTGCCAAGGGCTAATAAGAGCATTTACATACATAAATGTTGTGGCTTTCCTTAAAAGCTTCAGCTAGAAACCCCCTAGGCTAATAATTAAGGTAAAGTCACAAACACACACACATACAACCTCAAACAGTATCTCAAAGTGAACTGGCTTTGCCCATGTGCCAACCCTGATTAAGTTATAAACTGAAAGCATAATCTGTAAATAACATAACATGCAACGACGTCACCCAGCTTTATATCCAATCTAACGTCTCTTGCTTTTAATTGTGTCTGTCCATGAGAATTGTGAGTCCCTACTATGGAACACTACTAAACCATTGTACATAATCACTTTGTTTTATATTTTCTAATGTTATCTAACTTCTTGTATAATCTATGTAAGTTTGTTTATTTGGAGCTTTTCTCCCCGGGCCACCGCTGAAAATGGACATGTATCCAGTCGGACTATCCCGGTAAACAAATGTAAAATAAAAATAAATAAAAATGCAGAGAAAGCCTACTGCTTAGCCATTGCTAGAATCATAGAAGTGGAAGGTGAATATTAACTTCACTGAAGAATCAAACCCAAGACTTCCAGCATTCTGTGATGGAGTCATTGCTGGTTGACAAGCAATAGCCTCTTGACAGATGGGAGTTGAGTTTTCCCCTTAAGAGTTTTTTTTCTCTTTAGCAAGGTATCTCCAAGCATGGTAATAAAGGTCAAATTTCAAACACAAATGCAGAGAAAGCCTAAGGCATTGTTAGAATCAAAATTAGCAATTAACTGTACACTTGCAGGATACTGCAGGAGTGCTGGATAAATCTTAAAAAAAAATTAAAATTTTATTGAAATCAAACAAACTGCTAACACTTGTGTTCTGATATAATACAAGTACTTACTCAGGATGCCTGAAGAAGGACTTGTATTTTTTCCAAAACCAAATGCTAGGTTTGTTTGAATTTGAGTTCAATAAAATGTTTAAGTTGTATAAGATCTGTAACTTATTTAGCATTCCTACAGTTTCATGCCAGTGTACAGTTAATTGCTATTTATTTTTTCATTATTATTCTGTGAGTGGCTTTGACTTTTACATGTGTGTTTTTGGAATTGTTAGAATCATAGACATGAAACAAAATATTAGCACTCATATGAGAATTGAACTCAAGACTTCCTGCATTCTCTGCAGGCTTCACTGCACTGTGAAAGAGCTTCTGAGCAGACAGGTGTTTTGATCTTTTTCTTAAGGGCTTTTTCACTTTATCTAGGAATCCCCCTTGCAAGACGATTAAGGCTCTATTATAAACAACACACAGAAATGAAGAGAACGCCTTCTGCTTAAAAACTGTTAGAATTATAGTAGTGAGAGGAAAATGTTAGCCCTCATTTGGAATCTGAGCCAAGCTCTCATGCATTATAAACTGGCATCCCTGCTTCTGGTCCTATAAGCGCCTCTGAACAGACAGTGTTGAGTTTTCCCATAAGAGCTTTTTCCCCTTCAGCTAGGAAACCAATAGCTTGGTGATTAAGATCAAATTACAAACACATATACACAAATGCTAAGATGCCTTCTGCTTGCACATTGTTAGAGTCAAAGAAGTGAAAGGAAAATATTAGCATTCATTTGAGAGTTGAACCCGTGACCTCCAGCATTATGTGCTGCCATCACTGCTACTGCACTAACAAGAGTCTTGACAGATAGTTTTTTTGAGTTTTTCCCCATAAACATTTTTTCCCTTCAGCTAGGAAACCTCTGAGCAAATACACACACACACACACACACACACACACACACACACACACACACACGCGCGCACACACACACACACAGACACACACACACACACACACACACACACGCGCGTGTGCGCGGGTGTGCCGTGCGTGTTGTAATGTGGACAAAAAATGCAGAGAACATCTTTCATTAATGCATTTTTAGAATCACAGAGGTGAAAGGAAAATCTTAGCTCCCATCCAATAGAGTCTTATTAGACCAGTAGCAGTGTGCCCCCAGAGAAGGCTGGAGGTCTTGAGTTCAAATCCTATATGAGTGCTAACATTTTTTCTTCACTTCTAACTAGCATTATCTGATAGTGCACAAGCTATGATGCTGTGCTAAGAGGAGCTATGGCAAGTACTGAAAAAGTGCATGGAGTTGCTGCTTCCTCACTCAGAGATTAATGAATAAATAATAAGGTGGGTTGAACAATGTACAAGGGAGAGATTCACACTCATAATGGGACTGTGGTATCATGAGTCATGCAGTCAGATCCAGATTGGTGTGGTCTGTTCTGTAAGACGTGAGGGTACGGACTATAAAGCAAATTGAAAAGTGCAGTGGTAGTCCACTGTGACCATACGTCTTAACCTGCAGATACTGAAAATAGATACAAAGGCACTTGAAAAGTAGGAATGTCCCACCAAAAATCTAATTAGCATAACACGTAAATACCATAAAGCACATTAACTGTTCTTACTTCCATTAAAGATGTGTCCATTAAAGTCTACGGATACACCTCATGTTATTCCTCAGTTGACATCACTGAGGGATACACTACATTTCTTTCAGCCATGTTTTAATAAAAAATGTTTATGAAGCTTTTTTATGAAAAATGGCTCAAATAAATAACAAATGAAAGTAATACAAATACATTGTAGCACTTAACTCATTAACTGCTGCAATGTACATATGAGATTGAACAAATCGCTTTAATTGGTAATACTGCAACAAATTAAAAGCACATAAAAATACTTATGATACCATAACTAACTTAGGTCATATATTAAGTTTAAATTCAGTTTAAAAATATAAGTAATTAATTAATGAATATTTGGATAATTCTGTAGTGCTGCACATTTTAATTCACTACATAGTAGCATGTGCATCTGTAGTATTCAGAAAGGTGTTTTTATTAGTGATATAGACATCAGGAAATGTTTGGAGTACATAACGTTTGTGGTAGTGCATTTGAGGATGCCGGTGTGAATCTTGAGATGGAACTTTTACCAACAGTGAGGTTACTGGAGGATCTGTAATGCAGGGCAATTCCTTTTTGTTATTTTGTAGCATATAGCTTCATAGGTTGATAGATGATTCTAGACTAATGGCACAAGAGCCTTTACAAGCCTAGCCAATAATATCCAGGATATGGCAATATTATATCTTAATTCCCCAGATATGAGATGGGGTAGTATCAGAGTAGTGGGTTTTGGGGTCTTGGAGCACTGAATCATTTTACAGACAGACTCTGTCCATAAGGGGCATGGGCAATACCCTGGGAGTGAATTTATGGATTCCCCATCCATTTATCCAAATTCTTTTTGAAGAACGTGTGGGATGTGCTTTGTTTTATGAAGATGGGAAGTTTATTACATAGATGAGGTAGCCTTTGGGATATGAATCTGTCTCTCCAGCAAGTTCGGTTAGAGTCACAAATTAGGTTCAGGTTCATGGAACATGTAACCCTCATATATTTTTTCTTGGAAATATGTAACACTTTCATCATGGCTGGCTCAGAGAATGCCTTGTAGGTCAGGCATAAGTCACCTTTCAATAAACAATATGAGATGGAGTAAAGTGATAGGGCCTTTAGTTGGTCTGCATAAGACATCTGTCTTACACTTTGTATTTTGTTAGTGAGAAACCACTGGGGTCACTCCAATTGTTGTAAGTGCCTTTTTAGGAATATGCAGAATGGAGTATTGTACTCAATTATGGGCATAATGAGGGCTGAGTACAATGGCAATATGACTTCCTTTGGCATTATTGCTATGTCTTTACTTATAAATTATGCCACACAGAAGGATTTCTTCACTACCATAGCTAACTGGTAGTCAAAGTGTAGGTTACTATCTATCTGTATTCCTATGTCTCTCACCACTGGGTATACTTTTAGGGTATGCTATCAATATTATAATTTGCAGGGATAATGTGCAGAGATATCTGATTTACTAAAGGGTATGATTATGCATTTTTTAGCATTTAGTGTCAGACAATGGTTTTGGCACCATTCATTTGTCATTTTTAGGCATGGTTGTTGGATTTCAGCATCATTTTGGGATTCAATGATTGCTGTCACTTATAGTCTTTGGCAAATTTGAGGAGATACAGGCCTGCAACACTGGCCTTCACTTTCATTGAAGTATATACAAAACAGGAGGGGTCCCAACACTGAGACCTCTGTGACACTGCTAGTAACAGGTTTCTTATCAAAGGTGGATTCACCTATATGGACAACATGTGTCGTATCATTGAGGTAAATGGACATCCATCTGATGATGTAAGGGTTCATGTCTAACTCAGTAAGTTTATCTATTATCCCTGAGTGCCCTGCATGGGGGATTGTGTCAAAAGCTTTGGCAAGAACTAGATAAAGCAGTGTGTATCTTTTACTTTCATCTATGGCCTTGGTGACTATCTTGAAGAAGTCCACCGGAATGAGCAGGCAAGACTTCTGTTTGACAAAGCCAACTGGGTCTGGTTCAGTGTTTGGAGAGTACTTTATGTCATCATTGATCAAGTTCATGATAATTCTCTCCATGACCTTGTGGATAAAACTGGTCAAGCTTATGGGTCCGTAGTTCCCTGAGTCAGTTGATGGGCCCCCCTTGTGCAGAAGGACGACAGTTGCAATCCTCCATTCCTCTGGGACAAAGCCCACTCGGAGGTTGTAGTTAAAGAGGGTTTCTACTGGCCTTGATAGATTCTAACTTAAGCTATTTAAGAAGCATACTGGAAAGTTGTTGGGACCCATGAAGGCAGCTTTAGTGAGTGCAGTAAGGACCTGTTCCCTCCTAATGACCGGTTGGGGGATGGTTGCAGGTATTTCTTTGGGTGGGGTAGGAGGCAATGGGGAGAGCTTGAACTGAACTTGTCAGCCGGCACATTTGCTATAGTTTCAGGTTGAGTGCAAGTGCTGCTGTTCATGATTAACTAAGCACATTGGTGAGCATTTCCCCTGAGGTTACAAACATAATTTAGAAACCCTTATGGTTATCTTTTACCTGAGAGACTATCTTTGCCTCATAGTTTGCTTTGGCAGATCTGACCAGCTCTCTAATTTGTTTGTTTAGACTGGTGAGTGTCTTTTTTGCACAGTTTTGTTTGTTCCTTTTTTTTTTTTGCTGAATAGCCTATTTATGAAAGAGATCCACCAAAGTGGTTTATTCTTATCAGTAATCATAGGTTTGACTCAGACAGGCACTGTCTCCAATATGCAGCAGTAAATGTGGTTGTACAGTACTTCTTTGTACAGTTCAGAGTAGGCATCATTGTCCTCCAGTTTCAGAGGGTATTGCAAGTTTCATAAGCTCTCACTTAATTTGTGGTAATTGGCCTTAGCAAAGTTCTTAACAGGTTTGGAGTTTGATGGGGTTCTAGGTTAGTTTTAATACTAAAGGAGATCATTTTGTTGTCAGATCTGACCAGGGAGGAGTTAATGTGTGGGCATGGGCAGCATCCCACCATGTTCATGAGTACTAGGTCTAGAATATTTCTGCCTCTAATTGTGGAGCTAACTAATTGCTCCAGGGTGTTTGTGTTGATGAAGTCCAAAAACCTCAGAGCAAGTGAATTATAGGTTGTATAAGTCTCCCAATTTATGGAGCGGTAGTTGAAGTTACTCATAAGTATGGTGTTAGGCTGAATGTTAAGACATTCCAGTAGGTTTAGGTAGGAGATGTGGTTTTCCAGACTCATGTTAAGGGATCTGTAGCCAACAGGGTTATGATAAAGGGGGAGGGAAACTATGGTTAGTTGGGCATGGAGTAGCTCATGCGAGACATGTTGTCCGACCCATTTAGCAATGTACTTGTCCTTTATATACACTGAAACACCTCCTCTCTTTGTTTTATCATAAGCTGAGGTGGATCAAAATGTTGAAATGCAATGTGGGCTCTGATCCCAGGATACTTTCAATGCTTCTGGACCATGCTTTCATGACTGCACATATGTATGCATGCTCCAGTGTGATGAGTGTTTCTAGGGAGTGCATTTTTTATTTAAACTCCTAGCACTGAGTAGCAGTATCTTTAGGTAGTTGTGAGTGAAGTCTGTTATGTTGGAAGGTTTAACAACCTGGCATGGCCTAAAAAACACAATAAGGAGATAGATAAACTTTTTGCCAGGATCCCAAAGCCAACTGGTGACAACTGCAAACTATCCCTGGCAAAGCATCATGGTTTGCCAATCATGTCTTCTCAGACTGACAGATATTGGATTCCCTTGTTGTGACACCAGAAAAATAACCCAATTGTTGAATTCAATCATTTTTTGCTGGTACTGTGGCATCATCACTGGTAAAGGTAAGATGCTGCTCAAGGCTAGATTCTTACCCCTTTGGGACTCATATTCAGAGAGTTCTATCATGTCTCTCTTCATATAGTCCAGTGAGGTACATCTTAGGTCATTTACACCCACATGGACTATGTCTGTGTCATACAGATACTTGTCTTTTAAAGACTTAATTGCATGCATGATCTGGCTTTTCCTCCTTCTAGACAGACAGCTCACTGTGAGCTTCTCCTTATTTAGCATGGTACGGGGGACATCAGTATGTCTTATAAGGGAATCCCCAATAACTGGAATGTTCGGTTGTGTGGTGTGTTGCCTTATATTCTTAGAAGCAGGGCTACTAGGATTTTCAGAGTTATGTGTTGTGTGAGGTGCTGTCTTTTTTGGCTGTGCATGGGGCCACTGAGAAATGCCTTTAGGAGGTCTAGGAGATTTGGGTTGATTATAAGTGAACACCTCCACATATGTGGATCTCTGTGTTTGTTCCTTAGAGTTTGTAGTGAGTGTTTTGGGTGTACCACTGATACCTGGTTTGCATTTTTCATATGTGTATGTCAGAGCTTTGACTATAATGACATTGTGTATCTACATTTTGCACACATTGTTTGTCTGTTCTATAATTAAATGGTTGTTAGTGAATATGAGGCAGTTACTATACTGCTTCAGGATGACCATATCACTGGTGGTCAATGCTGATCATAGATTCACTCTGCAAATAATGACCATCTAACCAAGGTCAATTAGGGAACATGGGTATAACATGGCTAGGCTTGTAAAGGCTCTAAGGCCATTAGGCTGGTGACCTCCTATGAACCTATGAACCTATATCTACCAAGCCAAAAACAGAGATGACAGGGAAGCACTTATACAAAATACCAGATCCTTAGTAGATGAGAAGGAGTAGGGTAGAATCACTTAAAGGTATAAATGAGAGTGTTTAGTAGTATAGTATTACATGACCTGCAGTGGTGCTGCCTGTGATAATTTGAGGTATTGCCAGCTATGGCAAGAGAAGTAAGGCAATGGATGTGTAACATAGGCCAGCATAGTTAGCTGGAGTTTTGTAAAGAATTATATGCCATTTGAATATCAAACTTATTTGTACAGGTGCGAATGTTGAAAATGTATTTGTAAAGCTGCTTATGATAAAAATGTAGCAGCAGTGTGCCCTACTGAACAGAAAAGAACTATACCTGTACATCAGACTGTATTGTAACTGTTGAAATGAATATTCTGTAACAGAGAATGGAAGAGAAGGGGTTAATCTTAGTCCAGCTAACTTTGAAAAACAGTCTGAAATTAAATTATCTGGCTTAGGCCATAAATATTGTATCTTACAGTTCTGACTGCAGCCAGAGAAAAATGTCTGTGAAAACCAAGACTAGGAATCCTGCTGTGTTGCCTTAGGGATGAACTAATTGTTACCCTGGAAGGGTGGACATTTTTAAAATGGTATTATAGCTTTCAGATACTATAACACATCTTAGCAAAGTTCTATGTTTGTGTATGGTAACACATATGTGCAAGATTCTGGTTCACTTGTTAGTAAAGGGGTAGTGTGGGAACCAGAAGTCAGATGAACAGATGTGTGTGATGTCATTCTATAAGCCAGCACTGAAATGATGCTTTAATACTAGAGGAGAGAGAAATTTCAGCATAGTCTGTTTTTGAAACCTGACAAAGAAGTGCTGCTCATCCATTTCATCTTGCCTTGCTTTAGGAACTGAACTAGATGACATAGGTTCATAGGTTCATACTAGGCTATCTGCCCTGAGGCAATTATAAGCCTAGCCCGATTCTGTATGGCTTACACCACCCCTTGATTTGAGTATACTGTGCCCTTTAAGGTTTAGTTTACTGTGCCTCTGTCTAATAGTGACACGGGAGTAATCCCTAGGACAAACCCATGATCCCCCATCCACCTATCGAGATTTTTCTTGAAGAGATTCAGTGAGGTGCTCTGCCTCACATGAACTGGAATTCTATTCCAGAGCGAAGGGAGCCTCTGGGTTATGAACCTGTCCCTCCAGCAAGTTCTATTTATTTCTGTGCTGAGGTTCAAGTCCCTCGAGCATGTGGTTCTAAGGGATTTAGATTTACTGAGGTGGAGCATGTCCATTAATTCTGGATTTGACATAGCTTTGTATGTCAGGCATAGATCGCCACGAAGTAGGCGGTATGCAACTGAGTAGAGCTGGAGTTTTTTTAACCGAGCAGCATATGGCATCTGTTTGAGACCCTTGATCCTCTTGGTGAGATACTTTTGGGGTCTTTCTAATTGCTGCAGGTGTCGGGTAAGGTACATCCCAAAAGGGACATTGTATTCTATGATGGGCCTGATGAGGGATGAATAAAGGGGCACGATTACCTCTTTTGATCTAGATGTGAAACCCTTCATGATGAGGTGGGCTATGTAGAAGGTCTTTCTAACCACTTTGGCAATGTGGTTTTCAAAGGAGAGATTGCTATCAACTTGGGTCCCCAGGTCCCTAATAACTTTCTCTGTACTTAATGGGTTTCTGCCTATGTGGTAATTTGTGGGCACATTGTTTTTGCCAAAGGGTATGACTATACATATTTTGGCATTTAGCTTTAGACCATGGCGCTGGCACCAGTTATCTGTCTCTGTGAGACCTTTTTGAAGGATGTTTGTGTCAGCTGGAGAGTTGATTATGGTGCCCAGTTTGCAGTCATCTGCAAACTTGGTGAGCCATAGTCCTCCCACGTTTGCCTGTACCTCGGAAAAGTATATACCGAACAAAAGTGGTCCCAGGACAGAACCCTGTGGGATGCCACTTGTGACTGGTTTTGAGTCTGACATGGCTCCAGCAACTCTCACTCTGTGGGTTCTGTCTTTGAGCCAGTTTGTGACCCATCTTGTGACATAGGGATTTATATTTAAGTTGGATACCTTATCTATGATGCCCGAGTGGGGTATTGTGTCAAATGCCTTTGCAAGGTCCAGATAGGCTGTGTGGACTACCTTCCATTCATCTATGGCTTTGTTGACTGTTTCGAAGAAGTCAACCAGGTTCAAAAGGCAGGATCTGCCCTTGACAAAGCCGAACTGGGTAAGATCTAGTGTCTGTAGGTCCCCAATGTCTTTGTTTATGAGCTCCATGATGATCCTCTCCATAGCCTTGCAGACTAAGCTAGTCAGGCTTATGGGGAAATAGTTTCCAGGGTCCGTAGAGGCTCCACCTTTGTGGAGTGGGACTACTGTTGCTGTACGCCATTCTGTGGGCACATATCCTGTAGTGAGGCTGAGATTGTATAGCTGTTTTATTTGAGGGATTAGTTCCTCTTGGAGTTCATATAGGACGCAACCTGGGACGCCATCTGGTCCCATGGAAGCAGTGTTTTTTGCTTTGGAGAGGGCAGCCTTCACCTGAGCATTAGAGATGTTTGGGAGGCAGCCCTCTGCTGGGATAGATACTTGCTCTTTTGGGGGGGGGAGTTTGCACTGAACCTGTCTGCCAGGATATTGGCAATGTCTGTGGGTTCAATGTATTTTTTGTCGTTTAGAATCAACTCAGAACAAGTCTGGGAGTTGCATCCCAGGTTTCTAACATAACTGAAAAAAGCCTTATGATTGTCTTTGGTGTCCTGTGCAATTTTTCTCTCGAAGCTGGCCTTGGAGGATTTTATGAGGGATCATAATTTTTTGCTAGTACTGATCAGAGATGCCTTCCCTATTAGGGATTTTGCTCTATCATGTAGTAGCTTCCTCCTTCTGTTGTACAGTTTATTTATGGCAGGGGTCCACCAGACTGGACGCCTGCCTTTGGATGATTGGGTCTTGGTTTTGTTTGGGATAGCATAATCCATGCATTCCTGGAGATGTCCGTAGAATGCATTTATATAGGATTCTGCAGTTTGGGCCGTAGTTTCCACTGGCCCTGGGGCCTTGAAGGATTCCACTTCAGTTTTGAGAAGTGAGAAGTTCACTTTTGAGAAGTTTTTCACTGTGGTTTTCTGGGCTGGGGGTGGGGTCGGGATGTGGACATCCAGTGAGATTAATTTATGGTCTGATCTTACCAATGAGGGATATACTTCTGGTGTGGAGCATAGAGTCCCCATGTTGGTAATGATCAGGTCTAGTATGTTACCCCCTCTTGTGGGAGTGGTGACTAGTTGTTCCATAGCATTTGAGTTTATAATTTCCAGGAACTTTTGGGCTAAGGTGCTGGGGCTTGAGTAGTGCTCCCATTCAATGTTTGGGTAGTTGAAGTCGCCCAATATAATGGTGTTTGGAGAGATCTTCATGTTCTCCAATGTTTTCAGGAAGGCCGAGTGGGATTCCTGACTTTGAGAGGGTGGTCTGTAGGATGCTATAAACTGAAAAGCAGTCTTGCCCACTGTTAGTTGCACATGGATGGTCTCCGATACTTCGTGCAATGCCACTAACCTGGAGGTGTGGATATCCTTGATAAATATGGAAACTCCCCCTCCTTTTGTGGTTCGATCCAGGTTTTGGGGCCGAAAAGCATGATATGAGGTATAGCCTGGTAGTGCTGGGGTGCTCTCTGGATCCTTGAACCAGGTTTCTGTCACTGCACAGATATCGATGTTCTCCATACTGAGGAGAGCTTCGAGTGCATGCATCTTGAGGTTAAGACTTCTGGCATTTAGCAGCATTACCCTTAGTTTCTTGTTCCTTGTGCTGTCTATGGGGGTGGGTTCTTTAGACCAGGCAGGAAAATACAGTGAGATTAATTAACTATTGTTTTTATGTATCTGTGTGAATCTTTCCAATTGTGGTATTTTTAATATTTCCTGTGATTGAAATTCTGGTGTTTGTTGTAAATAGATATTTAGTATTTTCATGTTCTTTTGTTATTTATTTTTAAATATATTTAAACTTCATATTGTGGCTGGTCTTTTAGAGAATATTTTAACATTTAAGAGTATTTATTTGATGACATTGTGACTGGTCCTGAAAGCCTTGCTGCATTGGTCAAAAACTACCATTTGTATTAGTATTAATTTTACTCAATATAACTGGGTACCCTTGTAAGAGTCTTAGAGTACCTGGCTTTGGCAGTATCTACATTATAGTACGGCCAGAGGGGGATTGGCTGGTAAATCTGTGCCAGCCTTTCCCAAGTGTGTGTGTGTGTGTGTGTGTGTGTGTGTGTGTGTGTGTGTGTGTGTGTGTGTGTGTGTGTGTGTGTCTGTGTGTGTGTGCACGTGTGTGTGTGTGTGTGTGTGTGTGTGTGTGTGTGTGTGTGTGTGTAAATATCAAATTTCAAAGAGTGTGTGTGTCAGCTACTTGGAGCAGGGACAAAGCCCATTGGTTTTGCAGAGAGGGGGTGGAGGTCTTGGCTTGAAACACTCAGCTGTGGACTCAACTCTACAGCTATGTCAGTGGGGAGTCCTATTTGGGGACTGGAGAGTGAGAGATAGAGAAAGAGAGAGGGGGGAACCTATCCCCAAGACTGAGTGCATTTCATGTGTGCCCTTAAGGGAAATTGCGCTTGGTGCAGAGAACTGCATTTGGAAATACTGTCAATATCTATTTTTGTTCCAAGTGAATGTCCCTCGTTGGTGTCAGTGGTGAGGATTGAAGCTCCTGGATTACTGGCCCAGAGGGGGGACATCACACTGCCATCTGTGCAAACTGGCAGCTCTTCGAGCAGCTATGAATAATGGGAAACTATGGAGAGTGTTTACTATAAACTATTTTAAATTGGAGATGTTTGCTTATATACAGTGGATTATTAACCATGGTTTCAAGAGCAATTCAAGGTCTTATAGTCACATGTGTCATATCCAGGCAGAGGAAAGCCATGAATAAATGAACACAGTCTCACAAACATGTAAGGCTTTTATACCAGTGGGATGTAAGACTTTTACACAGTTAAACCCTCAGACAAACACAGATAAACACACAATAAACCTTCCACTGTTCCCAACTCAGATTGGTTGAATCAGTCCTCTGCTCCCATAAGAGTGTAGAAAAACCCTCTTAATATAAAAAAACTGGTTTTGAGCTCAGGTACAGTAACAAATGCTTTACAACAAAAGGCAGAACTCTTACAGTATTGTGACTCCTTGTGAATCAGAACACAAGTCCTGGGAAAGGTTCACAAATACAGATAAAATCTGCAAAAATAGGAGAACTTCTACAAACACAGAAAAACTTTTCAAAAATTAGAAATATATTGGTAAACTAAGGAGAACTTTGGTAAACTCAGAACAGCATTTGCAGTATCAGAGAAAATTAGGAAATGTCAGAATACTGTTAAAACAATCTAAGCACAGTACAATAACAAACAGGTGGCATTTCTTTTACAAGAGCAGGCTGAAAAACAATGACAAATTCAACCAATTCAATAAATGCAACACAGAGATGTTAAATAGCAGTGAGATAATTTGAGCAAGTAAAAAATACTTACGTCATCTTTGTAGGTCCAAAAATGGTTTCAGAAGCAATCCAAGGTCCTTTCGTCACATGTGTCCAAGCTAGGTACCGGGGAACTCTGAACAAATGAGAACAGTTTCACAATCATGTAAGGCTTTTATACCAGCAGGATGAAAGACATTTACAGGATGAAAGACATTTACACAGTTAAGTTCTCAGGCCAATCAGATAAACATGCAATAATCCTTCCACCTGCAGTTCACAACTCAGATTAGTTTAATCACAGTGGCGGCTGGTGACTTCAAATCACAGGGGGGCTGCAGGAGACAGCTGAATGGGTGGGGTCAAGGGGAATGGGTGTGGTCAACTAGAAAGGGGAGGAGCTATGCACAAAACCACAAAAACTAACTTTAATTAAATACGCTGCCCTGGGTGGCAAACCATCATTATGAAGGTCCAATCAAGACAAAAATAAGTGTAGAAGAATAAAAATATTTCAATGCATTGGCTGCATGACAGCTTACTTAATATCTAGATGGAAACAAAAGGTTGTGAGGCATGAAAAAATAAATTACTTTTTAAATACATTACTGGAATGCCAGTCAAAATCAAGTGTAAGAAAAACCAGAAGCACTCAACTCAAACCACTTCTCCTTGCACTGCAGTTCTAATTATAATATATTCAGCTTTATTAAAGTACCAAGTAACATGTTGAAAGTAGAAATCTCTGTGATGCCCCCACTTGTAAAAATGTTTCTTATCCAAAAAAGACCTGCTGCCTGACAACTTGTTTCATGGGGAAAACATGATCAAAGTAAAAAATGAAAAGCAAACAAGAAACAAGCTCAAGATACATTGCTTAAAGGATAAAGTCTGTAAAGATGACTGGAAGTCTCCAACAAGTGTAATGAGCTTTTTAAAATAATGGAATCCTGTCCTTTAATACCCAAGGCTTATACATTATCTAGTCAAGTATTCTCTGCATGGCAACAACAGAAAGGCTTTCAATGTTGGCAATTCTTTAACAGTATGCTTATTAAAGCTTACTTGCATCTTACGATCTCAGACAAGCTTACCTTATGGTCATTAAAGCATTGCTACTTAAACACAGAGCAACAGGCACTTTGAGTAATAAGCATAAATCTGAGTAATAAGCATAAATCAACAGTACAAAAATATGACAGAAACCAGACCATTCTGCAAAATCAAGGACAGATGAAAAGCCATTGTAGTACTTATGCAGTGTGTCCTCCCCATCCAAGGTAGATACAACTACTCCTTGCCTTGCTTGGACACTTCCATAGTCACTACATGGGGGAGTAGGGTACAGCAAGTATGTCACAATTTGAAATGTCTCTGGCTGACTGTGATGGCCCTGACACATTTGTCATACCTCTCAACCTCAAGAGCAAGAAATCTGGACAAAGCCATACACAGAAGTGGGACAAAGGCCCAAAATAAGGACAATTTTTAAATATTGCTCTAATAAACTTAGAAAGATAATAGAATAGGTCTTGCATTAGTATGAATTTTCTGAAGGGTATAAAATCTGAAACTCAAATGTCTGTCATTTTCTAACTTCAGTCTTTAGTGATTTGTCACTAATTTGCCAAAAAACACAATTTTATGAAAAATGGACCAAAAATGTGATGCAAAAATATAAAATAGACACACAATACAGCTGGGAACCTGTCAAAGAAGGGACACTTTAATATTAGTACTGCTACCTTGAGCAGCCGACAAAATAAAAGAATCTACATGCATCGCAAGTAATCTATAACTTTGATTATTGCAGTTATTTCTTAATTGTAAACCCTCCATGTTTTCTTCCAAAATTGCTATTTTGCGGAGGGATTATTAGGGGGAAGAGCAACATTTTGAGCCAAAAATCGGGGACAGTTGAGAGGTTGGCTATGCCTAATTCTATAAAGCAATTTATTTGCATGTACCTCTCAACCTGTTAATGCAGTAAATCTGAACAAGGCCAAATATATTGGGGGCACATATAAACAGTACTAAAAATTGCTCTTGTATAAATTAAGACAGTTGATAGAACAGCTCTTACTTTAACATGCATTTTTCTGAAGGTTATGAAGTCTGAAACTCAGTGTATCATTATTTAGTGACTTAATTCCTAAATGATTTGCCAGAAAACTACAAATTTTATGAAGAACAAACCAAAAATAAGAAGCAAAAACCTATTAATTCTTTGAAAATCTGGACAGTTGGGAGGTATAGTTCAACTGGGCCTGTCTGAGTTTGCTGCCCTTCCCCCCTGACAAAATCATGGTTGAATGGAGCCTCTGCAGCCATTCCAATGAACCATTACTTGGTTATTTCATTCAATTTACCATAAACACTAATGTGCATACTGCTTTACTTCTGTGATGAGTTGGACTTCATTTGAAAGTTTTATTTTGTATTTTACAGCACAAACGTCATCTGCTAAACAAAGCAATGCAGTCTCCCAATGAAAACTTAGCGTTAAAACTTTTCTGCCCTTGAAACTCACATTCATTGAAACAGCATTGAAACCCACATTCAAAGAAAATACATTTTGCCAGTGGCAGATAAAGATTAATTTTGGGCTGTTTTCAAATCATAGGCCCCTTGCATATGAAACATACATGTGCTCTTTGATACACCTTCCTCATTGTACTAAAATTATATTCCTTGTAGAATACAGTACAGTTGTTAGAGGGTGTTTTAAATTTGTTTTGAACATTTTTCCAGTAAGCAATGAAACAAAACGTATGCACCCATAATGGCAAAACTGCCCAGTTGAGAACATTTATCATACAAAAGTCAACTCAGACTTCCACAGTCCACCATTATTAGTAAATATACACAATTCTACAGTCCACCATTATTAGTAAATATGCACAATTCTACAGTCCACCATTATCAGTAAATATGCACAATTCTACAGTCCATCGTTATCAGTAAATATGCACAATTCTACAGTCCACCATTATCAGTAAATATGCACAATTCTACAGTCCACCATTATCAGTAAATATGCACAATTCTACAGTCCACCATTATCAGTAAATATGCACAATTCTACAGTCCATTATCAGTAAATATGCACAATCTCTGAAGTAAAAGTCATCTAAATTTTTCCACATTAAAGAAATCTGTAACTAATGAAGAGGTTGCTGCTAGCAATCACCTTTATATTTCATGGTTTCATCGAAAAATAAAGTGCCTGGTGCCCCTCCGGAATAAATTGCCTATATTACATAAAAAAATGATAAGCTAGTAATATTGCAAGAGGAAATGGATGGCAAACTGATAACAAACTCATAGTTAGTATCTTCACCAAGGTGAACATTCTCGGTATGGCAGCATCCACCCCTTCTGGGAGTAGAACCCACAGCCTTCTGCATCAAAAGCAAGTACACAACCTGTTGTGCTATATTATTAACAAGGAAAAACAATAAGCTTCTGTTCCCCTGCAGCTCCCAGCTCCTTGTAAAATTGACTCAATACTCAACTGCATCTCAACTTCGCAGCTCAAGAAAACTGGAAAAAGCCAAAATGTATTTGGGGGGGGGGGGGTCAAAAGCCCAAAAACCAGGGACACATTAAACATTGCTTGTATAATCTTGGAAAGTTGCTAGAATAAAATATTGTGTTGCCACCATACATTTTACTGCCAAGGTCCCTGAGCAAAACAGTCAGAGTAACATACCACTATGCCACATCAGCTGCTTTGTAAAAGAGAGGAAGACTGAAACTTAAATGGCTATCATTGAGTGAATTCAGTTCTCACCATAGCTGTCAACCTCTTAGTACAAAACACCTGGACAAACCCAGTAATGATGGAATACAGCCCTCAAACATATTCAGTGAATTCAGTTCTTGCCATAGCTGTCAACCTTAGCACAAAAACCTGGACGAAGCCAATAATGGGGGAATACAGTCCCAAAAATAGGGACAAATTTGAAATATATTCATCTTATAAACTTAGAAAATTGGTAGAAAAAAAAGGTTGTGTTACTATGTGCAACTACTAAGGGAACTTAGAAATTATTTTTGTCCTAAATTTTCAGGGTTGTTGTCATTGTTCGTGTTTTACCCACAGGACAAAGCTGCACAAATAACTACTGTCCTGCATAAAGGGAAAAAGGTGGTAGCTCAACTTTCGAATAGACATCAAACTGGAAATAGACCGAAGTCAAAGCAAGTCTATTCAGCATTTACTACAAAAGCAATGTTGCTGCAAAAATCAGAGTTATGGTGCTGTGAACTTCGGGGCATTGTGTGGTTGTGTGCCCTGCTCTAAGAGACACAACTCACAAAAGCTTGCCTTTAACCTCTATATCCTTTTACTATCTGATAGACAACATTGGTAACAACAACCTCAAACATAAATGCACTTTTGTTTGCAAGAATGCCTCCTTTTGAGTGAGTAGTCAGTTGAAGCATTAGCATTTTTTATGTTTACTGATAAAATTAGTGAATTTAATTTTAAACCAGTCGAGAGGTTGAAAGAATATTGTGTGTAGATAAACCTTCTCCATAACCCCAGGGGACCCCATATACAATGTGCAGATGATGAATAGGAGCGAAGAGAGCCTAGGAGATCGATCCCTGCTCCGCACTCACTCTACTCTCTTCTACAAAACTATAGGGCATTAATTGTGGCTTGTCCCCTTATCCTTCATCTCCTTGTGGCACTTATCGACGGAGATTACTGCTGATGGACCATTTTATCACCTTAAATAAACAGTCGCCACCTTTTTTAACCTCAATCTAATATACAGCTCTACACTCCCAGGTCTAGGGTGCATATAGACTTGAAAATCTAATAGGAAAGTGTACAGTACAAGTATAGACACACTAGACTACAAGTATGCAAAAATGTCAGCATATGGGAAAAAAGCCTACCTATTTCTAAATACAAACTAATAAACATGTCTTTCTGTCTCAGTTTTTGGGTGAATGTACTTGCAAGTTATAAAGCAGAAATGAAAAAAAATGCAGTTCAGATTCTGAACAAATTCTGCTCACTGAGTTCTACCCCTGTAGCATGTAACACACATTGAAGGCAGTATTTAAGAGTTTCTGAATTATTTTTATAGTGAGATAAATCAAAAGCAGGCATACTTCTGCTTTAGTTTAGTCGCTCTGCAGAAAAACATTTTTTTTGCCACTCTTCCTCGACTTGAATCAGGCAAAGAGTTGTCTCTGGTTCTTCAGGTGCATATATATTTCTAAATACAAATAGAGATGTTACAGTTAACATAATTACTTACTTAATTCTGCACCCATCCTTCACTCTGTACTTTTCTTCTTCTTCTTTCTTCTGTTCTTCTACAGATGCTGTCAAAATCCACCCCCAAAAAAACCCCGATTCCAATCAGAAATCAAATGCAAAAAAAAAAAAAAAGTAAAATGAATGATCATGAAACGAAATAATCACAATTACAAAGCAAAGCTGAAGCTGGATTCTGAAGCTAACTGAACTGACTGATTCTCGCTCTTTTCCCAGCACATAAAGCCCGGGAAAAGAGCGACAACCAATCAGCAGCATTTGCCCAGCAAGCACGTCATGACGTGCCTGCGGACGTTGCAGTCTGAGCCCCTTCCATATCTATGCGGTTTGTGTCTCAACCGCATAGACTTCTGGGAAGTTCTGGGCATCACAATGATGCCTTCTTTGCTCCTCCGGGCTGCAATGAAAACTTTGCAGCAAGAATTTAGAAAAAAAAAAAACGCTGTTGTGATTGAAGTGCGCAATGCACATGCATGTAATTTCGAGTCGCGGACTCGAAATTTAAAGTACATAAACAGATTTTTTTTTTTTTTTTTTTACATAAAAAAAAACAAAACAAACTACTCAGCTCTCTAGCTGAGGGGGCTGCAGTCCAGCAGCCCGATGCCACGAGCCACCCCTGTTTAATCAGCTTTCTGCTCCCACTAGAGTGCATACAAATTATCTTAATGTAAAACAAACTGGCTTTGAGCTCAAGTGCAGTAACAAATGCTTTACAACCAAAGTCAGAAGTCCTGAAATATCAGGAATCCTTGTAAATAAGTTACCAAATCCTGGGAAATGTTCACAAATATTGAAAAAAAATATGTGAATGTAAGAGAACTTTTACAAAACATAGAAAATCTTTGCAAAACATTGAAATATTTTGAGACAGAGCAAGTGCAAAAAAAAAAAAAAAAAAAAACTTTATCAGCTTTGTAGGCCCAATGATCATTTCAGGAGCAACCCAACATTTTGTAGTCACAGGTGGCCAAGCCAGGCAGAGGGAAGCTCTGAACAAACATGCAAGGCTTTTATACCAGATGTTTACACAGTTAAACCCCCAGGCCTCTCAGATAAACTTACAGTAAGCCTTCCACCAGCAATTCCAAACTCAAGTGGGTTAAATCAATATTCTGCTTCCACTAGATTACAGAAAAATCCTCTTAATATAAAACAAACTGGTTTTGAGCTCAAGTGCAGTAACAAATGCTTTACAATAAAAGGCAGAACTTCTGCAGTATCTGGAGTCCTTGATGATACGTTCATAAATTTTAAAGCAAAGAGTGAGAAGGTCACACAGAAAAAAACAATTAGTAAAAACTAAATGAAAACTCCAGCCAAGCTAGAACTTCCACTGAGTGACCTCTCAAAGCCCTTGTATCAGAGGCACATTGGATTTATGCAAATGACCCTTGTGAACATCCGTTGTGTCAGCTATATGGCAATTCTGAATGCCCATGACTTATTTCTTTTTAAGTAATTTCAATGGACAATTTCAGGCCAATAAAGCCAAACCCTACTAGCTGTGGATATGCATATTTCAGTCATGGGCATTCAGAATCGCCATATAGCTGAAACGCCTGATGTTCACAAGGGTCATTTGCATATATACCATGTGCCTCTGATACAAGAGATTTGAGAGGTCACTCAGTGGAAGTTCATAAGCCTTGAGAAATGTTACCAAATACAGAAATACCAGCAGGATGAAAGACTTTTGCACAGTTAAGCCCTCAGGCCAATCAGATAAACATGCAATATGCCTTCCACCAGTAGATCCCAACTTGGATGGATTGAATCAGCCCTCTGCTCCCACCAGAGTACAAAATAACTCTCTTTGTAATGCAAAATGGACTAGTTTTGAGTTCAGGTGCAGTAACAAATGCTTTCCACAAAAGGCAGAACTCCTGCAGTATAAGGAATCCTTAGAAATAAGTTCACAAATCCTGGGAAATGCTCACATATAATAAAAAAAGTGTGCAGATGTAAAAGAACTTCTACATATAAATGGAAGCTTTATTTAAAATCCATTGTCTAGTTGGGGGCAGTACTTGACATATGGTAGTTTGAAAATAAATGTGTTCAGGAGCAGGTTAGCCCTTGTTTTCATGGTGAGCCAGTCTTCCTTTCTAATATACAAGCAGTGGTGTTCTAGTGAATTATGGATGGCTGTGATGGTGCAGTGGTTAGCATTGCTGCCTCACAGCAAGAGGTTCTCCAGTTCGATTCTCGGCTGGTGTGCCTTCTGTGCGGAGTCTGCATGCCCTCCCTGTGGTTGCGTAGGTTTCCTCCAGGTGCTCCAGTTTCCTCCCACAACCCAAAGACATGCTGTAGGTGGATTGGACACTCTAAATTGGCCCTAGGCATGAGTGCATGTGTGTGTGGCTTCTGTGGAAGATTGGGCGCCAGGCTGGCAACTTGACACCATAAAAACTCCGCTGTCAGTCATGAGCAGACAAGGTAATCTGCTGTGGTGACCCCTAACCGGGAAAAGCTGGAAGAAGAAGAAGAAGAAGAAGAAGAAGCAGAGGTGTTCTAGTGAATTATGCAGACAAAAAGGTAATAGTATTCCAGCAAGGATGTTCAGGTGATTTAAGCAGATAGAGATGTACTGGTCTTCTAGCAAATTAAGTACATCAAGAGGCAGTGGTGTCCTAGCGAATTGGATAGGTAATGAAATAAAAACTCTTCTCTTGGCTGTCTGAAGGACTGAGGTGTTATGGAATGTGCTGACTGGTACAATATGCATTTTCATGACTGGGTATTAGAACATTTTGTCTAATACAGTCCTAGCTTCCATTATTAGCTTTCTAGAAATATTTTAGTGATACCAGATTTTTCAAAGTGGCAGTGGAAGAGCAAGCATTGGTCTACTTCATACATCTCAACTACCTAGAATTTTGTAGCTATTCCAGATTTTTGTCAGAAATGGTTTGTTCCTCATAAATATTTTCTGCAGAAGAATGAATAAGGACTTAAGTGATTATATAATGATAAACATTTCATCCATCCATCCATCCATTCATCCATCCATCCATCCATCCATCCATCCATCCATCCATCCATCCATCCATCCATTCATCCATCCATCCATCCATCCATAACCCTTTTTTCCATTTATGCACAGAAAATTAATGCTGATGCAAAACTTTATTCTAGCAGCTTGCAACATTTATAAAAGCAATGCTTACATTTCTCCCTGATTTTGGCCTTTGTCATTCTTTTAAAGTCAGTCCCTGATTTTGGCCTTTGTCATTCTTTTAAAGTCAGTCCCTGATTTTGGCCTTTGTCATTCTTTTAAAGTCAGTCCCTCATTTTGGCCTTTGTCATTCTTTTAAAGTCAGTCCCTGATTTTGGCCTTTGTCATTCTTTTAAAGTCAGTCCCTGATTTTGGCCTTTGTCATTCTTTTAAAGTCAGTCCCTGATTTTGGCCTTTGTCATTCTTTTAAAGTCAGTCCCTGATTTTGGCCTTTGTCATCCCATTATTTTGACTTTGTGTACAGTTCTTGTGCTAGCACGTTGATAGGTATAGTCTACCCATGAACTGAAATAGTTTTGCCTAATAACTTGAGGTAGTGTGTTTCTTACCAGTCTAAAGACTGACATAGTTTGATTCTTGCTAGATATTGAAGTGTTCTAATCACCATTACTATGTATTTTGAGAAGAGGATAAATTGCATGAAAGTACTGAGTTGCATAAGCGGCTGAATGTGTTTGTTAGGGTAAGTTGCAAGCCATTTGTAGTTTTCTGACTTTGATGAAAATGTCACTAATATACAACTGATTCATTGAAGCTGGGTAATTGCACCGGTGAACTGAATAATTAAAACAAAAGTGAAGGAGTTTGAGGAGATTAGGCTTCCTAGTTTTAAGAAAAAGTGATGATAGAGAAACTAATTTTAAAAATAATGGATTGGACCTCCTTATACTGGATAAATTTGAAGTAGAAGTGAAGATAATGTAATATTTTGTAAAGGGAAGATTTGGAGAACAGTTGAGGTATACTAGTAAAGTTTGCTATTGTTTTTTTTTTTTTTGTCCTGAAGAAACTAATTGTTTAATTCTTTCTGAGGTTTGATTTTCTGTTCAGTTCTTGCATTTTTGACTTGAGGAAATGTTCATATTTTTTATTGTTTTCCATAATAGCATTGCTTGAGGTGAAGCAGCTTTTTACATTCGGCAAAATATAAGCAGAAAAGTACAGCTAGGTTATTTATTTCTATTACTAAGGAGCCACTGTGCAGAGATGTTTTAGCGGCAGCTGTCTGATAGTTACCAAACAAAGAAAGATTAAAAAGCTTTACTTTTTTTCTACTAGCTATAGACTGATGAGGGGAGACATTGAGGGACTTCATAAAGGTTGAACACATGGAGCATCGAATGTGCCCACTTAGGATGAGTAGTCTGTAGTACTTTAACCTCCAGGGAATCCTGTGGCAAAGCTACAAAAGAGGAATACATTAAAAAGTGCAAACAGTCATGCAGACAACTAGTGTGGCTGGGCTGCTCAGGTCACTTTATGACTCCTACCATGCCTAGTTTGAGCATTGTTTGAATGTCATCCTTTACCGGCTGTTTCTGTGGCCGTATAACATATTGTGTCCATCTAATCTTCACTCCAGGTGTTGTCTCTATTATGTTCTATCAGTTTTCTTCTCAAATACATTTATGAAAATGCTCCTTTATTTCTTAATATGAACCAACTCACTTCCTGCTTGCATGTTTTTGGCAATGAATCCTCCAACCACACTTCAGGTAGATACTTTTTGGTCTCTTCTATAGGAATTTAATTTTACAAGCTCTCTGCAGAATTCTCTAATTCCTTCAACTTCACGTTAATGTGATAGATTTGCATCGTGTTTTTCTTTACTTGCTATCTAACCTTATAGTTACTGCATTTATTTGTTTAATCACCTTCATGCTCTCTGCCATTTGACCAGAAATGTGTTTGTTGTAGATGGTACTTGCATTAAAATCGGAACTTCAGGGTTAAATTCTCTTATTCAGACATTATTTTAAATTCCTTATTTCATTTCCTTGGATTTCTGCATGCACTCCCTTATTGCTGTCCTGTGAAATAATGTAAATTCTATCTCACTTTCAAATGGCATCTTTTCTTTTTCCCAAATTTCCTTAGTAATATCATGCAGCCCACTGAGATGCCCACATTTCAAAAGTTCATATCGGCTAAACCCATAGGATGCTTGCAATACTTCTCTCATTGCATGCAGTGAAGAGGGATAACATTGGTCCTAGACTTCCTATCTGTATTTATAACTTTTCTTAGCATGGATTTCAGCATTTTATCAAATGTCTGTACTAATGCAGCATTCTCTGGCTGATAGGTTGACATCTTCAATACTCTTTAGAACACTGACATAACTGATGCAGTACTTTTGGCATAAAAGGAATGCCTTAGTAAGTATCTCTGAATGGATACCCATGCTGGAGAATAACAGTATTAGTTCTCTGGCAATAGCATTTACATTGGGTTTGTGTAGTAACACTTTCTCTAGAAATTTGGTAGCATAATGCATTATAACTAGTATATATTGATAGCCATTGCTAGATTTTTATCAGGGGTCCATAATGTACATTGCAATACATTCAAATGATATTTCTATAATAAACATTGGAATGAAAGGGTGGTTCTATATTATAACATCGAAGTCTTAAAACTTCGAATGTTATAATATCGACCCCAGTTCAGCGAACGCTTGAAATAACGAAGCTGCAGAACACTGAATATTTTCCTAGGGAAAGTATTTGGTGGGCCGTTTCTGCGGCTTCACTATTTCCTTGACTGTGTTGCGAAGGTGACGGACTGGGTTAAGGTAAGTGTGCGAATGGACTGAGGTAACATGAGTGTTTGATAGTTAGGGACCTTAGGGATAGGGAGTGGGTAAGGTGAGTATGCGATAGTGAGGGACCTTAGTGTTAGGGAGTGGGTAAGGTGAGTGTGCATTAGTTAGGGACCTTAGGGTTAGGGAGCAGGTAAGGTGAGTGTGCATTAGTTAGGGACCTTAGGGTTAGGGAGCGGGTAAGGTGAGTGTGCGTTAGTTAAGGACCTTAGGGTTAGGGAGGGGGTAAGGTGAGTGTACGTTAGTTAGGGACCTTAGGGTTAGGGTTGGGTTAAGGTAAGTGGATAGCTAGTAGTGTATGTATAGTTTAGCGTAGGGTTCTGTGAAGTGTGTATGTGTGGATTATGTATTTTGGTGTGCTTGTGCTGTGTGTGTGTGTATTGTTGGAACAGCAAATTTTTTCCCTTGGAAAAAATTTGCTGTTCCTGAGCGTTCGATTATATCACATTTCGAGATTCCAAGGTCAAGCTTATGGTGTTCAACATTTTAGAATTTTGATAATGTGATATAGACCCTTGTCTGGCATACTGAAATAGAAGCATGGACATGTTCTGGTCCAGTCATTATACCTGGCCTGGCCATAGTTTTGCCCATCCCCCATTGTGTTCCTAACACAGGGATGTTGGCATGCTTCACTACAATAGTCATTAGTTTTGACACTAATAATTGATGTAAAGCTTTCTTCACTTTGTTCCCCATTTAAAAGATTATATTTTAACTTAAAGTAGAGCCAAGAAGAAATGGGAGCATCTTATTCACATTATTCCCTTACCTTAGTTAAGTTCTCTTTTGAATTGCTTGAAGTACTTCCAGCACTATGTGCCTTTTTAATGTTTACATGGCCTACTTGTAAGTCCACTGACTCATAAGTACTTTTTTCTTCAGTAATTGGCTTCAAGGTAGAAGATGGAGCTTCTCCCTCCAAAACATTAACACTACAGCTTCTTCTGCATCTTTCCATGCAAAGTGTAGCTCCAAGCAAAAACTGTCATTGTTTTTTTATTATTAATTTTGCCATCAATATAGACATCTTGGGCATTCAAGGTTCATTTAGGTTATTTTCTCTCTCTCTGCCCCTCCATCTACCTCAGTGTGAGTAGATAACACCCTCTCATTTTCTCTCCTTTATTTATTTATTGCTGCCCCCACCCCAACTACAAAGGCATATTAAGACACAATATGTCATCAGGTTTACTTGTTTCTTGGTTTACAGATTCCTGTTGCGTAGAAGTCACCTGCACTTGCATTCTCTAAGTTATATTACATAAATAGGCTCCGAACTCTACATTCACCAACATAGCTCACTTTTCGCAGTCACTTTGTTCTGAGGTTTTTCTCCCAAGTGAGTTTCTTTTTCTGTTCTCTTTATATGCTAACACTTCTTGTAGCTTTCTATTTATACTTCTATCTTGAACTGACTGACTTTAGACTTTTCTACCAGTTCACATTTGTTTGACTCTGTCATTGTTTTATTCACCTTTCCTATAGCAAACGAGTGTATCAAGGCTCTCTTCCACTTCTTTCTTATTGAGTGTATCAGCCAGCCATACTGTATTTATAGATTCTGCTTCTTCCCACATTTCCAATATTGCTTTAAAATTGGGAGAATATTTTCCTAATATTACACAATGAGTCAAATAAGGGTTCATAGCACTAGGATACAACCATTTTCCTAAAATGTCTCTATTTCTAGATGTGTAAGGTGATGTTGTTTTCTATAACTATGAATGTATATTACCTTCACATCTGGGTTCTTACTAGGCTTATGCTGACAATCCAGGGGATATTTGACAAGGGAAACTTAACTCTCTTTCTAATGCAACCCAGTACATCTTACTAGCATAGTTGCAACACACTTGCAAACCATCTATCCCCCAATACCTCTAATCTGCCTACTCCCACTACCATCCCACTCCATTTAGAACCAGTACCCACAAGCTACATCTGCTCCCTACTCCAAATGCTAAAACTTACCACCCCTCAGCTGACAAACTCCCAGCAGAATTCCTGCAAAAAGGAGCTAAAGCTATTGCTTATCCCATATCCATACTGATAAATAGAACCTTAAAGGAAGGCACTATCCCATCTATCTGGAAAATTTCTCATATCATCACACTACATAAAGGTGGGAACTCCAATGACTTTTCCAACTTCCGTCCCATAGCTCGACTCTCACCACTTGCAAAAATAATGGAGAAGTGCATTCACAAACAACTACTTAACCACCTTCTCCTTCACAACCTACTAGCTAACTGTCAACATGGTTTCCAACCTTTCCACAGCACCACCACTGCCCTGCTATTCTTCACAAACTGCATGAACAACAACCACAACAAAAATATTTTTTCCTCTGCAGTCTTTGTTGATTTATTTAAAGCTTTCAACATGGTTAATCACCAACTCCTTCTACACATACTGAAGTCCCTTTCACTTGGCCCTCTATCTATGAATTGCTTTACATCTTACCTTGAAAACAGACAACAGGCTGTACTTTGGCAAAATAGACTATCGAATCACCTTCCTATCTCACTAGGTGTTCCACAGGGCTCCATACTAGGCCCACTCCTGTTCTCCATTTATATCAACAACCTTCATGTAGCCATTCCACTCTCCAACTGCATTCAATATGCAGATGACTCCACTATAATCTGTTCAGCCACTTCCCAGGCCGAACTTCAGTCTCTTACACAAAAAGCTTTCAACACTGTAGAACAATCGTTCACTAACTGCTGCCTCCTCCTCAACCCCAAAATAACTAAACTATTACTCTTCACACCAACACAAAAGTCCACCCCTCTACATTTCACTCTCACATCCAATAATGGTACTCTTATTTCTCCTGGCCCAGCCATCAAACTCTTTGGAATTACAATTGACAATAACCTAAACTTTGATACTCACATAAACACCACTATAAAATTATTTAACAGAAAACTAGGATTCCTTTAGAGAATCAAACCCTTTCTTACACCAGAAGCTAGGACCGCTATAGCCAGAACTCACTTAATCTGAAACCTATTCTCTGCTTCCCCCATATACACCAACCTCTCTAAAAACAACCTCAACAAACTAGCTATATCATATAATAATATTGCTAGATTTACTACCGGCTCTCCTTTTAGAACTCATCACTGTCTGAATGTAAAACAACTAGGCTGGCTAGAATTTTTTAACCAGCTTCAATTTCACCAAATTACAATAGCCCATAAAACCCTGTATCAAGCTAGCAACACTCCTGTACTCTCTAGCCTCATTTTACCATATAATAACCTCAAGAACCTACGCTCCTCAAACAAATTGTTGATTAATACTACCAAATCAGAAAACACAGCAGGCGACTCCTTGTTCTCTAACTCTGTCGGAAAAGTATGGAATCAACTACCACCTGACCTTACATCTCAGACCTCACTCCCACTTTTTAAAAGGAATCCAAAACTATTTCTCAATAACACTGGTTATGCTCCTGTACCAACCCTGACTAACATTTTTCCTTTACTCTTATTTTCAGCCTACATCCACTACAGTCTTCCTTACAATACCTCTATATACTATGTTCTGCATGCAAATATATCTTTATATGTATATTATTGTTATTGTTTACTTTGAGTAGTATAACTATGTACAACTATTGAAAAAAACATTTATTTCATTAATTATTATTTTGTTATAATGTTTATGTAACAAAGGTTGCTTCTTACTTTGTAAAGCTTATTAATTTTTTGTATGTTTTCCTGGAGCCTTTTTCCCCGGGCCTCTACTGAAAATGGACATGTATCCAGTTAGACTAGCCCGGTCAACAAATGTAAAATAAATAAAATAAACACAATTGCATAAATTACATAAAGCAAACTAAATTAGTTTAGCTGTAGTGTTTTCACACATCAAAGGAGTGACTATATTTACAATATGCAAAACATGTTCCACATTTCTATCAGTAGCATTCTCTTCAGTGTTAGCAGCTCACATCTTAGCAATATGGCCTCCCAGTTTTGTAATAAATTAACTCCATTATGTGCTGTCATATTTACAAAACATGGTACATGTCTTGCTGCAGTTCTAGCCTTTGAAACAAAAAACTCATTATCACTTCAGCATTTTACTAAGTTTACAAGCTTACCAGTGTTCCTGGGGTCACTTTGCAATACCTAGTTGTCTTAGTTTACCACACATGCTTGTCTATGCCTTCCTACTACTATATTTTTATAATTTTCAGTTAATTATTGCTATCAGGTTAAAGTCAAAGCTTTACATATGCTTTAATAATACATCATTACACTTGGAAGTTTACACATATTGCAACTCTAGTGATGGCATTGTATTACTAGTACTTTAAGTGTTATACAAGTCCTGACCAAAAGTTCTTTCTTAAAGATTTTTTATAGTCTGCATAATCACATTTTCACATCCATGTGTATTTTAGTCCCTCACCTATCAGCTGGGATGACAGTATTTTTATCCAGTCACCTTAGTTCCGGTTCTCAGTTGTGACATAGTGCTTAAATTCCACCAGGTAGGACTCTAGCTCATTATTCCTGTTTAGTTTCTTCATCAGCAACACAGCGTTGTGTTTGGCAGCTGTCCTGACCAAGAATGTTAGCTGTTACTTTTGTTGTACTAACCTTTGATACATCCCCAACTATGATTTCACAAATGACTCTAATAAGTTTTTCATGGTTGGGGTCATTAGGAAACCATTCTGTATAGTAATCAGAGCACTGTATGAAATCCATAGCTGGATATGTGGCTATGATTTGCAATTGACAGCAGACATTCTGGAAGTATATGACTATTCCCAAGTTGCTGGCCATTTGCCAGCAGTCTCCACTACTGTAGGTTCAATGTGATATTGGATAAATGGCATATATAAAAATATAGGTTTATTCAGTAATTCCTGATAGACTGCTAAAACAAAAAGAACTGCCCTCTGGTCTTCCAGTCTTAAAAGAAAATAACAGCTGTATCTGCATCCAATTAGAAATAGACAAGCACAGTAGCTTTAGTTACTTAACAGCGAGTAGTCTACACAGCTCTTTCTCGATACATTTTTTCTTTTGAAAAAACAATAAATTCCAAGGTTGTAGGCCTCTGCAGCCCATCTGCCAGTAGTACTGGTTGGAATTTCCACAAAGAGCACCCTTCAGGCTAGGCCCAACTGAGCTGTCCTATCTCCCGCTACTAGGGTCTTCTTTCAGATGATTCTTTATGTGAGGAACTAGAACTGGGTAGGTTTGGCATAATGTTAGTCTTCACATCATAGATTTAAGGTATTAGGTTAGATTCCGACTTAAGGCATACCTCTCAAGGAATGTACCTCATTTGGGGTCTTAAAAAGTTCATTTTCCTCAAAGTTCCTCAAAGTTCCACATTGAAAGAGTCTGTCACACATTCAGTGTTAGGAATTTTTTTAAGTGAAATCTATAGTAAATAGAAATTAATCATATTAATTCATTAAAGGATCTTCTTTATAAGTAAAACCAGCATATTTTAACCATCCTATGACCTTCCTAGTTGAAGTTATTAGCAAGCCATTAGTATGTGTTCCACATTTTGCCCATTTGTTCCACATTATGAAGGCGAGTGTTCCTCATTTTGGGGATGGAAGGTTGAGAGCTATGACTTAATGTTATTGGCTAGGCTTAAAATGGCCCTTCTGGATAGTTGTCCTAGGAATGAACTATGAACTGACAACTTAGATTGCTGATTTCACAACATTTGTTGACAATTAATACCCTGTCATCTAGCTAAATGCTTTGAAAATATTATTGTGTTCCATTCTGCTTTTAAAGACATAATGCACCTTTACTGCTTTCAAACAAAAGCACTGTGAAGGTATCACCACAAAATTACTGGTGACACAAATAAAAGATTAAAAACTTTTAATATGCAAAATAAAACAAGTAAACAGCATAAAATGCTTTAACTATATCACCACATTTTTCATCATGCACATTTAGCAGTCAACAGTTTGTAAAACACACAAATATATGTAGGGGTATATAAGTGAATGTCTGTCAGTCTCTATGCTTGTGTGTATGTATTTTAGAATTCACATTATAGATCTAACTGTAGAGAATACTACAGCCATAACTTGCTACAGTATTTAATCATAGCTAAAAGTCCAAATTAAAATTATAATTTTTATGTAATGTAATATAATTAAAACAATAATTTTTAGTAGTTTTGCTTACACCCTAAAATCCAAAAGTTATTATGACAAAATCTGAAAATGTTTTCAATGTGGGGAAGAGGAAACACCTGTATTCCTTTTTCCCGTGGTTTCACAGTATCAGAGTTGTAGTGGTTGGGTTTGGGGTGAAGTCAATGTCTTCCACTTGGGAAATAAACATGGTTTGCTTTTTATCCAAAAACATTTTTTGTACATCTTAAGGATCTGGAGTATAAAGACAGGCTACTTACTTTCTCTTTCATAGTTCCATATTGTTGAAACTACTAGTGTCTTTACAGTGGTGTTACTATTGTTAGATGTGAAGAGTTGTGATACACATTGAATCTACTAGTGTCTTTACATCAGTGTTACTGTTGTTAGATCTGAAGAGTTATGATGCACAAGATCAGCTTATCATATCACCAATGTACTCATTACCCCACAGTCATCAGTTTCATCTCAACCTGTAATCCGAACAGATACAAAATGATAGTCCCAGTGCTTGTAATACTCATTCTTTTCATTTCAACTCTGCTTATAAACTACCACATCACCCACTGTACTTTGCCCTTCTGCACTAAATCTACAACTACTGATAAATCCTTTCTCACCTATTCTTACTCTGGTATCAGTCCACAACTTCATCCTATCAGTTTCCTTCTTCCCTCACAGGATCATAGGATTATAGGAGGTTACTAGTTATTGGCCCTAGGGCCTTTACAAGCCTAGCCATATTATACTCTTTTTCGCTTACAGACCAAGATATATGGTCTATATTTGCAATGCAAATATAAGATCAGCACCCGTTGCAAATTTGAGATCAGCACTGGCTGCTCCTGTCCAAGAGGGCTTTGGTAAAGCCCCCAGGGTAATTTTTTGGTTTCCCATCCATTTGTGCAAGTTATGCTTAAACAGAGTCATTGAGAAGCTCTGTTTTATGTGAATTGGGAGTTTGTTTCAGAGGATTGGCAACCTCTGGGAGACATATCTGTTTCTGCAGTATGTCCTGTTAATGTCGCAAGCTAGGTTTACGGTCCCTAGATTGAGTGACTCTTGTTCCATTTGAATTGTGGATATGCAGCATGTGCATTAAGGCAGGTTTGAGACTGCCCTGTAGCCCAGACACAAGTCACCTCTAAGCAGTCTATATGATACAGAGTACAGTGACGGGACCTTCAGTCTGTCCATGTAGGTCATGTGTTGTAGGCCTTGAATTTTCTTTGTGAGAAACCTCTGACATCTCTCTGGCTGCTACAGATGTCTTGCAAGGTACATACAGAAGGGATCATTGTATTTTATTATTGGTTTGATGAGGGAGAAGTACAGGGGAGCGATCAACCTGCGTTCCCAATCTCTTATCACTGTGTTTGGACTTGGGGGTATTATTAATATTGTAATTTGCAGGATCTTCTCCTTTGCTGAAGGGGACAACAATACATTTTTTTGCACTGAGTTTAAGTTTGTGCTCTGGCACCAGTCATTTATCTGTGTGAGCCCATATTGTAGAATGTTGACATCGTTGGTGGATTCTATGATTGCATCCAGTTTGCAATCATCAGCAAACTTGGTAAGCCACAGGCCATCTACTTTTACCTGGATTTCTGAAAAACAGATTCCAAACAGTTGGGTGCCCAGCACAGAATCTTGTGGAATACCACTGATAGCATGTGTGCTTGTAGAGGTGGAATCTCTGATTTTGATTGCATGTGTTTTGCCAGTGAGCCAGTTGGCTCCCCATCTAATGATGTATGGGTTAATCTCCAGCTGGGTGAGTTTATCAATGATGCCTGACTTGAGGACTGTATCAAAGGCCTTGGCCAAGTTGAGCTAGGCAGTATGTACTGTTTTGCCTTCATCTAGGGCTTTGGTACACTCTTGAAGAAGTCCACCATGTTTAACAGGGATGATCTGCCCTTAACAAAACCAAACTGAGTAAGGTCAAGAGTTTAAAGGTCTCCTGTATCCTTGTTGATGAGATTCATGATGATTTTCCTCCATAGCCTTACAAATAGGGCTGGTTAGGCTTATGGATCTATAGTTCCTAAGATCAGTTGAGGGACCCCCTTTGTGCAAGGGAATTACAACTGCTGTTTTCCTCTCTACTGGGACAAAGCTAGTACTTAGGCTGTGTTTGAAGAGAGTGCCCAGTAGTTCTGCTAACTCCTGTTTTTGACTATTTAGTAAGCAGCCTGGGATGTTATCCAGTCCCAAAGATGCTGTGCTTTTGGTTTTAGAGAGTGTGATTATGACCTGGTCTTTGGAGACACTGGATAGAGGACTGGTGACAGGTATGATTTGGGGTATGATTGGTGGGGGCAGGGTGGGGAAATTTTCACCAAACCTGTCTGCTAACAGTTTGGTGATGTCCTCAGATTCAGTATGAGTGATACCTTTTACTACTAATTTGGCACAAAGCTGGGCCTTCATTTTTAGATTTCAGGCATACCAAAAAATGCCTTGTGATTATCCTTAGCTGAGAACGCTAATTTAGTTTCATAATTAGTTTTAGAGGACTTAACAAGATGTCTAATGTGCTTGTTCAAGCTGTGGAGGGCATTCTTCTTCTGCTGGGACCATCCCCTCTTATTATTTGGCACCAGTTTCTTTCTTTTGTTTTATAACCTATTTATGCTATATATCCACCAGGGTGGCTTGATTTTTGTGAGGACCTTGTTTTGATCTGTTCAGGTATGGCTGAGTCTATATATTTGCATAAGTGTTTATACAAGGCATTTGTGAACACCTCAGGATCTCAGTATAGAAGTCATTGCTGTCAGGATAGCAGGGGGTTGAAACTGTTTATACCATCACTTTGGAAGTTATAGTTTGCTTTGGAGAAAATGTTCAACCTTTCTGCTCTTGAGGGGTAGTCAGGTACAATCGTTACTTTGAACAAAACTGATTTATGATTGGACATACCAGGGATAGTCCCACACATAGGGTGGTTCAGCAATCCTCCATGTTGATGAGTGAGTACTAGGTGAAGGGCATTAGAACCCCTATTGGGTGCACAGACTACCTGTTCCAGAGCATTTGTGTTAATAATTTCCAAGAACCTTAGGACGAACGTGTCTGTGCTCATATATGTTTCACAATCATTGGAAGGATAGTTAAAGTCACCCAAGACCAGGGTGTTTGGCTGTATTGTAAGTGACTCAAGTACATCCAGGTAGGCAGTGGGTTTCATGGTTCATGGTGGGGGTCCTATAGCTAGCAATGACATAGAGGGAGGGTCTTTCATATAGTTAGTTGGACTTGGAGTAACTCTAGGGAGTTGTACTGTTTAACTAGTCTTGAAGTGTATTTGTCTTTAACGAAGATGGATATACCTTCTTCTTTGGTTCTTTCACATTCATTTTGCGATCTGAATGTCTGGGAGGCATTGGATCCTTCATATCCTAACACCTTACTCTCTTCCCTAATATTACTAACCTCTCAAGCTAACCAGCTGTTGTCAAACTACTAAACTACACAAATCATTCATAGTTATCTTTCCTTCAACTTTCAAGTCTATGAAGTGGGGACACCCACAAAAACCCAGGGTCCCCCATCTTTCCAACCATCAACACCTCACACAAACACTCATCCAACATAAATACACTGAAACCCTTTCATCTATATACCAAGAGCATATATAATAAAATCTCCTGCCTGCACTTATGGATTGAATCAAAGAATCCTAACATTCTAGCCATAACTGAGATATGGTTAAAACCCACTATAGTCTCTGAAGAGATTTTGCTACCAGTTACAGCTTACAATGCTCTAACTACAAAAACAAAATAGGGAATGGCATTGCATTCCTGAGCTAAAATAATCTCTAGCTTTCTCTTTACCATAAAACACTTGCATATTTGTCAAAAGCAGAAATTCTGAACTCTCCAAAAAAATAACAATGCCACATCTATTTCCATAACAGGCCTCTATATTGCGCCGTCTAGTGGCTGAAATTGTTGCATATTGGAAGACATTTTCTTATCATCCTAAGCAATGTAAGCCTATATAAACCTTTTTCAATTTCCCTCAATCAATATTACTACTACTACAATGCATCCACAGGCTCATCAACCATAATAGATTGGATCCTAACTAATAATCCAAATGGCATCAGTCATGCAGGAGTTCTACCCGATGCCCTAAATGACCACCATACAGCATTTGCTCTAAACTTCCTACCCAAACACAGCTAGTCAGCAATCTACAAACCTGTCTGGAATCTTTGTAATTTCAACAAAAATCCATTCCTTGCATTACTTCAAGCTTACAACTGGAGCACACTAAAGCTCCTGCCACTAGATGAAGAAGGGGTCCAGGGAAGTAAATACGGTGGGAAGAAGTAGCCAGGGAATTGTTATGGCTAGGCTTGCATAGGCCCTAGGGCTGATAGCCTAGTACCAGCCTATGAACCTCTGATCACCACTTTTAAATACTATTTAAAACATCCTAAATTGTCATGCCCTACTCAAAGCACAAAATAGTCAAATCTACCTCACCCCCGGCTCACTCTGTCTACCAAACAACTCATGTGTATAAGAGGTAATGTATGGAACACCTAACAAAAAGATAAAACCACAAACTACCAGCATTGCTGTCACCTTAGTAGTAATGCCAAAGCTCAAATAAATTCAGACAAAAACATTTATTTCCTCTTCCATCACAACAAATCCCCCAAAGTGTTCTAGTCTACCATTTCCAAACTTTTAAACCCAGGCAAACCCTCACAAGCTAATTACCTACTGAATCTGACATCAGTAGAGTTTCTTCTGTCAACAGATACTTTATTGATACTAATATCTCTTTTTCTCAAACCTTAACTACAGTACAGACTCAGAACCAGCTCCCACATGCCATACTGAAAATACTATTTCCTTTGAATCAGTTTCCACCAAAATCCTCTAACAGTATCTAAAAAAAAAAAAAAAAAAAAAACTAAAAGTAACCATTACAGCCCAAGATATTCTTCCCAGAGAATACCTAAAACTAGCAACAGAATACTTACCCTGCCCTGTCAATGTCTTAATTAACAGATCAATCCAGAAAACATACCTCTCCATTTGGAAAAACTTCATCCTCCCACTACACAAAGGTGGCCCATTCACTAATGTTTCTAACTTCAGATCAGTAGCTATTCTATCAATCCTCTCAAAAATCTTAGAAAAATGCATTGACTCCCAACTGCTAGTTGTTCTCCTCAACCACAGTCTTATCTCACCATGCCAACATGGCTTCTGGCCCTCTCTCAGCACTGCCACACATCTTCTCTCATTTATGTGCACTGTAAATAGCCTTCCGAATAGAAATCTCCTAGTCTCCTAGTTTTGTCAGTATTCCTCAACCTCTCTAAAGCCTTTGATATTGTCTCATGCTCCTTCCTCCTTCATAGACTCTCTAAGATAGGCTTATCAGACAAAGCCGTCCTGTAGATCAAAACTTACTTTCATCATAGAACTCAGAGTATAAAATGGCTACACGCCTCTTCCATATTCCTCCCTATTTCTCTTCAATAGTATTGTCAATAATCTGCCCACAGCATTAACCAGCTCCACTCTGATTCAGTGCAGAGATAACTGTGCCATCCCTCTGTCTCTGAACTTCAAAACGTTTGCCAGCATTCCCTCACATCTGCGGAAACCTGGTTTCTGGAATCTAATCTAGTCCTAAATTCCCCAAAACAAAACCTATGCTCTTTGCACCTAAACTAGTATCAGCACCACTCATTCCACTTACCCTTCAATCATCCTATGACACATTAGTTGAACTAGCTCACTTCACTGAACTACTTGGAATCACTATTGATGAACACTTAAAATTTGATTTATAATTTCACCAAGTCACCCACAAAACCAATCAAATATTAGGTATTGTCTAGCAATCAAAAAAATGTTTGTCTGATCTAGCACAAAAGGCTACTGCTGCCTACCTTTTCCCTTCCCTGACCTACACCTTAGCAATCCTTATCAATCTACAATCATAGGATCATAGGATCATAGAAGGTTGCTAGGCTAATGGCTGTGGGGCCGTTACAAGCCTAGTCAAGAGTTTATCCCCAAAAAGAAACCTCAGTCAGCACCTGTCACCCCTGTCATTGAGGGACACAGGTGGAACCCCTGGGACAGATTTATGGTTTCCCATCCACTCATCAAGGTTGCGCTTGAAGAGGGTCAGTGAGGTGCTCTGCTTGACGTGTATGGGAAGTCTATTCCAGAGATGGGGCAGCCTCTGGGAGGCAAACCTGACTCAGCAATAGGTTTTGTTGATGTTGCATATTAAATTCAGGCCTTTTGAGCAAGTAGTGCATGAGGAGTTAGACTTATGGATATGGAGCATCTCTAGCAGGGCAGGGTCCAAGATTGCCTTATATGTGGGACACAGAACACCCCTGAGCAATCTGTATGATACTGAGTAGAGTGATAGTGATTTGATCCTGTCTGCATAAGACAGGCCATGGATTCTCTTTGTGAGGTATTTCAGTTGCCTTTCCAGTTGGTACAGATATTTGGAGAGGTACATCCCAAATGGGGCATTGTACAGAGAGGTAATAGCCTCCTTTTTCTCTGGATGCAATCCCTTTACTTATGAGATGAACCACTGCTGCTACATGATGGTCGAATGTGAGGTTGTTATCAGCCTGAGTGCCCTGGTCTCTCACCCCAGGTTGTGTGCTTAGGGGGTTGCCATTGATGTGGTAATCAGTAGGGGTCATGCTTTTGCCAAATGGTATGATGATACATTTTTTTGCATTTAGCTTGAGGCCAAGACTTTAGCACCAGTCACCTGTCATTAGTCACTGTGAGACCCTCTAGTAGTATGTTAATATCATTTGGAGAGTCAATGACAGCACCCAACTTACAGTCATCCGCAAAATTTGGTCAGCCACAGGCCTTTTGTCTTTGACTGGACCTCTGAGAAATAGATGCCAAACCATTGGAGTCCCAGAACAGATCCCTGGGGAACTCCACTAATGCTATCGGAGGTGGAGGTGTCTATTTTGACTTTGAGGGTCCTGTCGGTGAGCCAGTTGGCCACCCACCTGGTGAGATAGGGTTTTACACCAAGTTTTGTTAGCTTTTTGATGATGCCTGAGTGGGGGATTGTGTCAAAGGTCTTGGCCAAGTCAAGGTAAGCTGTATGAGCTGACTTTCCCTCATCCAGGGCCTTGGTGGCAATCTCAAAGAAGTCAACCAGCTTCAACAGGCAAGATCTGCTTTTGATGAATCTAAACAGGGTGGGGTCAAGTGCTTGAAGATTGGCTATGTCCTTGTTTATGAGATCCATAACAATACGCTCCATGGCTTTACAGATCAGACTTGTCAAGCTAATGGGGTGATAATTTCCAGGGTTAATAGTGGCACCACATTTGTGCAAGGGGATGACAATAGCAGTTCTCTACTCTGCTGGAATGAAGCCTGTACTTAGGCTGTGGTTGAATAGGGTGCTCAGTAGTGAAGCCAGTTCTTGCTGGAGATGGTGCAGAATACAGCCTGGGATACTATAATTTCCCATGGAAGCTGTGTTCTTTGCCTTGGATAGGGCCTTTAACACTTGATCTACAGAGATGTGAGGTGCAGGACAAGTATCAGGGATATCAAAAGGGCCTTGGGTGGACAGGGGGGTAAAGTGTGCACTGAACCTATCTACTAGCAGGTTGGCTAAGTCAACAGGATCAGTGTACGTGATGCTGTTAAATACTAATTTGGAACAAACCTGGGCATTGCCATGAAGGTTCCTGATATATTGGAAGAAGACTTTATGGTTTCCCTTTGTTTAGGAGGCTAGTTTCAATTCATAATTGGCCTTGGATATTTTCACTTGTGATCTAATTTGCTTGGTGAGGCTAAGGAGGGAGTTTTTCCAATTTGGAATTTGTTCATTTTTAACCTTGGACAACAGTTTCTTCCTTTTGTTGTAAAGCCTGTTGATAGAGGATGCACACCAAACAGGTTTCTGTTTCCTTGAGGAGCAGGTTTTTTGTTGTATTGGGTATGGCTGAGTCCATGCAGTTGTACAGGTGCTTGTATACTGTATTGCCATACTATTCAGTATAGTTGTCTGCATCCTCTGAGGAGGGCGGTGGTGTGAAGCTACAGATACCCTTCCTTAGGAGGTTGTAGTCAGTTTTTGAGAAGTTTTCTAGCTTGATTAAGACTGGGGGGTGGGGGTTGGGATGGCTAGAAACTACAAATGAGACAGTCTGTGATCTGATCTCACCAGGGAATAACATACTATTGGAATGATGCAGTGTTCACCCATGTTGGTGAGAGCCAAGTGCAGAATGTTATCTCCCCTTGTGGGGATGGGATGCACTGGTCTAGTGCATTAGAGCTGATAAAGTCAAGGGATCATTGAGAGAGTGCATTAGTGCAAGAATAGTTCACCCAGTGTATGGTGGGGTAGTTGAAGTCACCAAGGGTCAGGGTGTTAGGGGGTAGATGGAATCAAGTAGATCCAGGTAAGAGGAGTGGGTGTCCTGAGTCATGAATGAGAGTCTATAGTTAGCTATAACTTGGATGGTTGTCTTGCCAACTGTCCGTTGCAACTGGAGTAGTTCCAGCATGTCATGCTGGCAAACCAGTGTGGAGGTGTGCCTGTCCTTAATGAAGATAGAGATGCCACCACCCTCAGTCTTCCCGACCTCATTTTGGATTTGAAATGTATAGAATGAAGTATAGCCTCATAAGGCAGGGGTGCTCTCTGCAGCCCTGAACCAAGTTTCTGTGACCGCACAGTCACTGGCATCTTCCAGTGCAAGGAGAGCCTCCAGTGAGTCCATTTTCAGGTTAAGGCTCCTAGCGTTAAGCAGCATGACCTTCAATTTGCTTTTTGACAGATCTTTTATGTTAAGGTTTGTCTTTGGCAATCACTTCAACTAATAAAATATGTGCAATTGTACAATCAGATTGTAAAGTTTGCCACCAACCTTCCTAAAAGAACATTTCACAGTGTAGCTCTGTAATAGTTAAACTGACTCAGCTTACCTAGCCTCCTCATTCTGAGCCAGTTAAAAATAGCACAACAAATCCTCCAAAACCAGTTAAAAATAGCACAACAAATCCTCCAACAGCCACACACATAATGCTACCACCAACTACACTACACCGTCATGTGTTATATATCATGTACATGTCTTCTAAAGTAACCAGGATCCTTAATGCTTTCCTTATATAGTGTTCACCTTCTCAAGGTCTGCATGTACTTCTTATCCCAGACCATAGCCCTCTGATTACCACATGCCTCCCTTTGCATATCTTCTGATATATATTCCTCACTAACTCATCACTCACAGAACTTTATGTCACATTAGCTTTTTCTCTATCCCAGTTCTAGGCTCCCCATTCTAAAACACAAGAATATATCACTTGCTCCCTTCATTCTTTCACACTTGTGTTAGCCCAACCTGGGCACCAAACAGCCATTCCACCCTCTCTGAGTGCCACAGTTTGTCCATTACTGTCTCTAAATAAAAATATCCTTTAAAATATTAGTATTGTACAGTGTAACCACCAAATCTGTCTTTGTATTATTTTTTTTAAAGATTCACTTTAATGTATGTGCACTAAATTGCTACAACTAAAGTTGTCTTTGTATAACTTTTGTAAAACATTTACTTTAATGTACACGTATTGCACATTGCAGTTAATTCATTGTTGAACTCTTGATATGTCTCTATTATAACCTTTTAAATACTTTTACTTTAATAAGTGTTTTGCAAATTGTCATAATAACTTCTGCTCAACAGTGGCACAGGAAAATAACTTTCTTTTGTGGCGAAAGCCAGGGAACCTTGTTGGCTAGACTTACATAGGCCCTTGGGCTGATAACCTAGTACCTAACTATGAACCTATGTAATTATGGAGTGTTTCTTCCCAAGCCTCTGCTGAAAAGTGGTTTTTAATTCCCCAGTCAAATTTTCCCGGTAAACACATGCAAATAAATAAATAAATCATTTTGTGGGGAGGGGGTAAAGTCTTATATATTTATATTTTCCTCTACTTTTGTATCTTCTAGTCTAAACATCCATTGCATTTTCAGCCCTTTTTACCATGAAAGTGGCCTTCCACATTGATATATTTATAGTGATATACAGGGTTCAAATTCTTACATTTTTGTTTATACATTCCATTGCTTTATGTAATCATTTTGTAAACATAATGACAGAAAAGTGATCTATGGTCCCTATACATTCTGTACATATTGTTCTAATGGGATAGTGTCTTACATAGCACTTACAAGTCAGGCATGCAAAAGGCAGTCTTTCCATTGCAACGTTCCCAGTCAGCATGGTGCGCCATTTCACCCACCCCTTGCATTGCATTGACTGCTTCATTACTGCATGTGATCTGCACTGATGTCGTGTTTTTGTTTCCTGTATTTCAGATGAGAATGACCAGATGGAAAATACTGAACTATTTGCGACCAGGCGAGACTGTCTGCATCAGCAGGGTGGTGAGTGACAACACATTCCCTATGTATTGCATATACTTCAAGAGCACTGCCTAAATGAGTGAGCCAGGTGTCCATTAATGAAGGAAGTAGCACTGCATAGGATGGTTATAAACAAAGTCTCAAGTGCATTGTAAAGATTAGGGCAGTTCTTGCCAGGTTCAGTATTCCTGCTACAAAGTTTTGCTATAAAATAACAGATATAGAAAGGTCACAATCAAGTCATGAGTGCATTATATGTATTGTACATTTTGTATATGTTTGGGCATTTTTGTCTGTATGTGTATGTGTGTAGTTGTATGAGAACTGAACAAATGTAAGAATTGGCACATATACTCTACTCTTGTTTTGTTTGAATGCTTACTGCTGAAATTATAAGAGTGGAGATTAACCAATGAGGAAAAAGCATGTACAATCAGATTACATAACCGGTGCACTAAAGGTGCACGTTCACTTATTGCAAGGTGAACATCAATATGGTATTGCTGCTGGTGTTTGTCGGCTGTCCAAGCGACCTATCAGTCCATGTAGGGGATGTAGTGTGCTGGCAAAAGGCAGAGAATGTGATTGGAATACTCTCTTCATAGGTTTTACAGCTAGTGATAAAGCCCAGCACACTGACTCATACCAGACCAAAGGCAGGACACAGAAACAACACAATCTACCTACATACATAAACACACACACACACACACACACACACACACACACACACACACACACACACACACACACACACACACACACACACACACACACTCCTCACAGTCGACCAAAATGCTATAAATGTGGTAGACTACAACTGCTAAAATCCAAGCTATGAAAGGCTCTGCCTACAATACCTATCTTGACTGTACATAGTAACTATTTGGATAATGCCTCTTGGGCTAGCTATGTATCACTGACAGATAAAATAACAGATAAATTCATACTTATATTTCTTGTACTGAAAACATGACAGAAAGTCTGAAAATTAATATCAGCAATGTGTCAGATTCTATGCATCAGTGTTCTTTCAACTCCTTTTCATATATTTAAAGGGTGTCATCTCAATAAGCATCTTTGTGATTCTTGCCATGATAATAGAGCAGACATTTGCAGTGTGTACTGACCAAACTTTTTAGTCACATTTAAAGTAAGTTTTTATATATGTGATCATTATAACAGCATTGAGATGGCATATGCATTACTTAGGTATTCATTCATTTAAGGCATTATTTATTCTCTTCTCCCATTGACAGTGTCAATAATTATCCCTCCTGCATCATTCATGAAGCCATCAGGGATTTTCTGATGATGGACTAACTCCCTGTTTCTTGTGGCTTACATGAACCATTACAGGCATGAGGGTCTGCAGTGTCTGCCTCCTTTCTACCAAGGGGGCATGCACACCTCTCTGCACACATACCTTCCCAAAAGGTTACAGCTCCTAGAAAAACTACTGCTTTATGCAGTTTAATAGATAGAAGTGCACCTCCTTGAGCAATATGCTATTTTCTCATTGTCAGAGTTCAAAGTATTCCCCAAAAATGGTCTAGTATGAGTATCCCTTAGGGATATAGCTTCCTTCTGTGTGAGTGAAATCTCAGTGTCATTGTAACGTCTTCTACTATAATTATCAGCCATCAGATCAAAAGAAGCATATATATCACTATCTCTTCTATGTAGCCATGCTGCTTTAAAAAACTGACCTTCTGTAACCTTACGTTTAACATGTCTTGGGCGCATGTTCTTGGCATGAATTACATTATTGGTTTTACATGGTTTTCTATATATCTTAATGTCTATACCCCTGGTGTTTTAATCACAATGATATCCAAAACACATGTCTGTTCATATGAATGCTCAAATGTAAAGTGAGGAAACTCAGTAGTACTGTTTACATACTGTACAAATTCACATAGAGTTTCATAGGTATTTTCCCACACAAAAAATACATCATCTACAAATCAACCATAGTGTACGATAAACCTAGAAAAGGTGTTACTAGTATTAAAGATATGTTGAGATTCCCATTCTGCCAAGACCATGTTCGCATAACTTTTTGCGCATTCCGTACCCATGGAAACTCCTGTGTACTGTAGATAGAACTTATCTGTAAATACAGACACATTGTGCTCTGAGATAATTTCCAAGAGTACAAATCAGATAAACCTTACTGTTGTCATAATCAGAATGTTGACTCAAAAAGACACTCACATAGTCAACTCCTATTGCATTTGGAATACAGCTAAAAAGTGATGTAACATCCATCGCCACCAGTATGACTTCATTATCATAATGTATTTCAGACCATTCACTTAACCTACACAATAAATACTTGGTATCTCTTAAAATAGTATCAACATTGTCTAGTACAGGGCAAAGTTGTTTCTCAACGTACACTAACAAGAGCTCAGTAGCCCATCCTTTGCCTGATACTATGGGCCGAATTGGTGGATCAGTGGGGTTCTTATGAATTTTTGGAAGCCCATATATTTGGGGTATAACAGGATTTTCTACTAGAAAGTAGTCATAAAGTGATTTACCTATCACATCTTCCATTAACAAATTCTCAATATGGGAGTGTATACTATTAATCAAATTCAATGCCTGTAGTTTGGTATATTTCAAATACGTACTACAATCTCCCAGCATAGTTTCCATAACTTCAATATAGCATATGGAGTCTGGTATAACTATCCCACCTCCTTTATCAGCTGGATGGAAAAATATATCATCACGTGCTATCAGTTCTAACAAAGCAGAATACTCTTCACAGCTCAAATTCTGAAAACTATTTTTGTTTCCATTTCTAAAGTACTCATACATGTCGTCTTCACATAATCTGAAAAGCCCCTCAACTAGAGGTGGGTTGATAGGTGTATACACACTGGGTTTCCTGAAAACAGAAACAGCTGAGTTAACACTGCCAAACTGCAACCTTAAAGACAAATTATGTATAAACAGTCTTAGATCATTAAGAACATCCGTTAAGGATGAATGTCCTGCAGGAATAAAATTTAGCCCATAATTGAGTACCTTGGTATGTTGAAAACTTAAAACAACTTTGGAGAGATTGAAGATTATGTTCTCCAACTGTTGCTGTGGACTACAGATCCTGTTCCTTGTTGATCGATCCCCTCTTGTCTTTTTCTCATATTCCGGTTGCGGCTTAAGGAACGCCCCCTTGCTTTCAGCTGTAACAGTTCTGGTAAGCTGAGCTGTAAAAAAGGCTGGTTGGTGACAGTCAAACCGCTGCCACTATGTTCTAAAAGGTCAGTTTTTAGATCAGCACGGCTGCATACAAGAAATAGTGATATGTATGCATCTTTTGATCTGATGGCTGATAATTATGGTAGAAGAGGTTATAACGACACTGAGATTTCACTGGCACAGAATGAAGCTATATCCCTAAGGAATACTTGTACTAGACCACTTTTTGGGAATACTTTGAATTCTGACAGTGAGAAAAATAGCACTTCCTCTCAATATCTGAGAATGTGCCTTACTTACTCAAAATATACTAGTTCTATCTGTGATATTATTAAGAAACATTGGAAGATTCTTTTGTCTGATTAGAAGTGCAAAGAGACCTTAGGCTTGTTATCCTCCTTCTGTTTTAAAAATCATTGCTCTATTAAGAAGATGTTATATTATAAATCACTAACACTTCTGTTTTAAAAATCATTGCTCTATTAAGAAGGTGTTATGTTATAAATCACTAACACGATCAGGGCCTAATTTTAATACTAATAAGATTGGTACTTTTCCTGGTCACCACTGTAATAGGTGCAGCTATATTCGGACTGATGATATATTTATCCATCCTGACACTGAAAGCACTTATGAGATTAAAGTTTATGCATGGTTTCAGTAAGCTCCAGAGCAAACGTAGATGATATGCAACACATGGCAAGCAGAAACAGCCCTAAGCAAAGGACAGCCACAGGGTTTCCAAAGAAGGTACAAAACTTTCCAGAAAGTTCCAGGAAAAGTACAAGCTCCACTGCCAACCCCAACACAAATGTGAGTCTGCAAAACCTAAGTCTAGCTTTATTGTTAACTGTCGCAATTGTGGTGCAAATCATGAGTCTAAGAGAGAGAAGTGTTTAGCATATGGTCAGCAATGCAACAAGTGTAAGAAATGGAACCACTTTCAAAAGTTTTGCAAATCAAGTAAGCCTTACTCAGCTGTAAAGAAAGGTTGTACAAAAAAGCAAGTTGATCAAGTAGAGCCCAAACAGGCAGCTTTCTATGTGGATGGTGTATCAGTACTTGGAGAAAGAGTTGATGCAGTAAATGTATTAACAAAGAGTGAAGTTTTTTGTACAGTTCGGATCAATGGGAAATCCACAGAGCTCAATGTAGACACTGGATCAAAGTGCAATGTTATATCAGCAGACGCATTTGCAAAAGTGAGAATTAATGAACAACTCAATGTAACCAGCAGTGCGAGACTTGTTGCATATGGAGGTGAAGTAATTAAAACTGAGTGTTCAGTAATACTTTCATGTTATTTTGCTGAGAACTGTTAAAACTTATTATTTAATGTAGTCCAACTACTAGTCCAATCTTTACTGGATCTCAAAGATAGTTTGAGAATAAATCTGCTTTCTTTTGCTAAAGAAGTTCATCATGTGAGTGCAGTTCCAATTTTAAGTTTTCTGAAGCCATTTTCTCAAAGTATGCTGATGTTTCCGATAACAAATTGGGTAAAGTCTGGTTGTGTATTCTATAAAGTTAGATCCTGAGGTCACTCCAGTAGTTAGGCCAGCAAGAAGAGTTCCACTAGCAATGCAAAATAAAGTCAAAGCTCAGTTGGATACGGTGGTGCAGCAAGGTGTGATTTGTCCAGTCACAGAACCAACTGACTAGGTGTTGTCCATGTTAGCCTCTCATAAGAAAGGCTCAGACGAAATCAGAATATGCATTGATCCTAGAGATTTGAACAAAGCATTAAAAAGGCCATATCATCCAATGCGCACAGTTGAGGAAGTTGCAGATCTAATACGAAATGCCACTGTATTTTCTGTTTTGGACGCAAAGAGTTTATTTTGGCAAGTGATGCTTGATCGCAAATCCTCATTTCTAACTACTTTTGGTACTCTGTGTGGCAGATATAGACTCCTAAGGATGTAATTTGAATAAATTCTGCAAGTGAAGTCTTTCAGCATGCAATGGAACAAATTTTTTTCAGGTTATCCTTGTGCCATAATAGTGGATGATCTATTAGTTGGAGGCCAAGGTGAAACAGAGCATGACAGAAACCTCAAAAAAGTTCAAGACAGAGCACATGAAACTTGAAGCTCAATCTTCTGAAGTGCAATTTTAGACACCTAGAGGTAACCTACATAGGACATTTGTTTGCAAGTACAGGCTTAAGACATGACCCAACCAAACAAAGATATTTTAAAGATGTCAGCACCAGATAATGTGCAAGGTTTACAGTGTGTTTTGGGCATGGTCAACTACATAGGCAAGTTTATATAAGATTTCAGTGAGCTGACAGCACCTTTGGGAAAGTGAACATGCAAAAATGTTGTGTGGTCATGGTTGCAACAACATCAGAAGGCATTTGATGACCTTAAGCAGAAAATCTCCTTCCCACCTACGTTAAGATGCTATGATATGAGCAAACCAGTTGTTCTATCATGTGATGCTTTAAATTTTGGTCTTGGTGCAGTTATTCTTAAAGAGGGCATAGCAGTAGCTTATGCATCTAGGACAGTTACTCAAACTGAGATGCATTATGCTCAAATTGAGAAAGAGCTTTTGGCGATAGTTTTCGCATGTTCCAAGTTTCATGATATTTATGGTCGAGCTATCCAGAAAACTGATCATCAGCCTCTAGCTGCCATTCTAAAGAAGCCAATGCATTCAGCTCTGGTGAGATTACAAAGAATGATGCTCAAATTGCAAAAGTACAATTTTAAAATGGTCTATACTAAGGGTGAATTGCACTATCTGGCTAATACCTTATCCAGATTGCCTAGAAGTACAGCAGAACAGCTTGATACTGAAACTTTTGACTTTGATGTAATGTCAGTGCATAATTTTTCCAGCACTAGACTTGATGAGTTGAGAGATCACACTATGACTGATCTAATTTCACAAAAGCTTAATCATTACATCAATGTCAGATGGCCGTCAAAGCAATCTAGTGTATCACCTGAAGTGCAATTGTATTTTCTTTACCAAGATGAAGTGCTGATGGAAGATGGCATTATTTTCAAAGGTCCTAAAATTGTTGTTCCTGTTTCTTTACAGCAAGAATATATCCAGATTTTGCATCGTGGTCACCCAGGTTTATTATCCACTAAGAGAAGGGCAAGAGAACTAGTATTTTGGCCTTCATTATTAAACAAAATTGATAGAGTTCTTTCTTCTTGTTCAGTATGTAATAGTACCAGAGTGCATTTGCAAAGAGAACTGCTTCAGCTAAATCCAATACCTGGACTACCTTGGTCTACTGTAGCATCTGATATCTTTTTGTGGAACAATCAACACTATTTAGTTTTAGTAGACACTTACTCGGATTGGTTTGAGATTGATCTGCTACCAAATTTAACCTCAACAGCTGTTATCACTAAGCTAAAATGTCATTTCTCAGTTCATGGTAGTCCACACAAACTTTATTCTGACAATGGTACTCAATTTACTAGACAGTTGTTTCAGAAATTTGCAAAAAGAATGGGACTTTATACATCACTAGTAGTCCTGAATATCCTCAGTCTAATGGTCTAGCTGAATCAGCAGTATAGAGTGCAAAGCAGTTGCTTGAAAGGTCAAAGCCTGACAATACAGATGTATTCCTGAATTTACTTAATCTTAGAAACATACCTCGTGATGATATTCTTGGCTCACCTGCTCAAAGACTACTTTCCAGACAAACTAGAACTATGCTACCTATTTCATCAAGTTTGTTGCAGCCTAACTCAAAGAACAATAAAACCATGCTATAATCAACCCTCAGATATCTGATCCCAGACCTCTCCCCCACTTTTTAGACCCATCTACACAGTACTTCTTTAAAAAGGCTGTGTCCTAATAACTCTACAGGTGACTGCCTATTCTCAAACTCTGTTGGAAACATAACGAGACTTACTCTGTTCTCCTTTTTTCTTTACTTTCCTTCTTCCCTATTTTTTTCTCTCTCTACACTCCTTTCAGCTTTTCTTTACCTCTCATTACACTTCAGCATTCCTCTTATAAAATTTATGTATTAATTTTTTGTATTGTAATGTTCTTTGTGAAGCACCTTACATAGGTTGTAGTTTATGTATTTTTTGGTTCTCAGATTGTAATATGCAATCTCCTGATTAAAAAAAAAAAAAAATTTCATTTACTAGTTGTTTACTGTTAGTTTTATACTTGTTATTACTTCTTTTGTAACACCTTCTGAAACCATGTAATACTCATTGGAGCTTTTCTCCCCGGGCCTCTACTGAAAATGGACATATATCCAGATAGACTAGCCCGGTCAACAAATGTAAAATAAAATAAAATAAAAATCAAGGCTAGATTGTTGAAGAAGCGTAATATCCAAAAATCTAGTTACAACAAAATGAGCAGATTACTTTGTTTGTTGAGAGAAGGAGAGACAGTATGAATTCAGACAATGAAAGGCTTTGATTGAATAGGACAGATTACAGGCATCTTTTCTGAGCCAAGATCCTATTGGGTAAGCTCTGAGGGTGTGAAGTATAGGAGGAATCACAGACATCTTCTTCCTGTACCAGAATCATCATCATTGCAATCCCAACATTGCATCTGTGATGCCAACTCTAAATCAAAGAATGAGTCAGACATTGTTTCCAGACCAGAATGTGTTCAAAAGTCTGATTCTGTTCCAGAAAGTAATTTGAACATTTCACAGGTCAACCACTTTGCAGAGACTGTTGCAGCTGCTAAATCTGATTCCCAGTTTTATGTCACATGATATGGATGAGTTTCTAAGCCTAGTGTGAAATACACAGCAACATGGACTTGATTGTATATATCTGTGTACTTAGTATTGTATAATGCATGTCTTTAGATTATCTGTGATTTCTGCATGCTAAATAATCTCATGACAAATTGCATGATCTATTTCTCAAAGATGGAGGATGTAGATCAGAGTGTAATGTGTGTGTGCTATGTCTTTAAGAGACATACAAGGCTATGCGTGCATGTATAAATTCCAGACACATGCTATTCCTTGTGCCATTTTGTAGAAGTAGCCGTTGAGTGAGCATGTATGATTGCAGCAGTAACTTTGTATATAAGTTACTTAAGTCATAGTCCTTAAGTCTCTACAGCGATGTATTTGTATAGAATAAAGTGGCTGAAACAGAACCCACAAAGACTCGTTTATTAATGTATCAACACAAAAGCGACAAGCCTTTTCTCTTTAAGATTTTAATATAGTCAAAAATGCTTTGTTATTATGTTTGACAGTAGATTCAAATGATAATCTGATCTGTATGATATGATTATGCAATAACCAACAATTGTGCATGGTATATCAGGATTTACTGCCTATTGGTGTGGATTGATCATGATAGTGAAGCCAACTTTGAGTATATACCCATAAACAGCAGAGGATTATTGCTTTTATAAAATAGCATTATTTAAGAAAGAAATCACTTACCTTTCCTAAATAATGCAGTTGTATAAGGTGACATCCACCTTCTTCTGCATTGTCTTTGATATTCTGATCTACTGCACAAGCATATGGGACTAACATTCCCATGCTTGCACATACATCAGTGCAGGAAAAGTTTTTTTTTTTTACTGTTAAAAAACAGGTATTTACAGGGAGAGTGCAAAAATATGAAGAAAATCAGGTATGTTTCTATATCAGTTTTGAAAAACTTAGCTAATGTTTGTCCTATTTTGGTGTGCTCTCCAGTATATGCCAGTAGAAGACCTGGTACTTCAGTGACCATACTTTTTTCTTTTGGTATATGCTCAATTTACAATGGGCACGCTGCTTGGGCTGTCCAATCACCATGCTTGTTTTTGAATAGTAGTGAGCCTGAGCCATTATTGTATAATAAGGTTTATATTCATTTGATGTTCATTATTTAGACTGAATTTATTTTGCATGGAATGGTAATTTCCAAAAGCTGTTTATTACCTTAATATAATAAAAATTAATAAAAGTAATTTGTTGCAACCAGTTATTTTTTTATGTTGATCATACAGGTTAGTGTACACGTTTATTTTTAAATGTATTTTATGTATTGCTGTATACTTTTCACTGAAAACAGACTAGCATGTTGATTCATTTTTGACAGACGGTCTTCCTATGCTTAAGTTTCAGTCAGTTTTGTAATATATACAGCATGCAGATTTTGCTATGAATCTAAGAAAAAAACTGTTGTAGCAAAGTTCATATGCAAGCACCCTGTGGTAAGAAGCTAATTTTAGCCAGGCCTTTACTTATAAACCTCATACTTAGCAAGTCTTGAGCTGCCATGAAGACAGCAGTCTCCACAGTACTGTATCAGAAACACAGTTTTGAAGAGTGTTACATACTGTCTCTCTCTCTCTCTCTCTCTCACACACACACACACACACACACACACACACACACACACACACACACACGCACACGCACGCGCATGCACGCACGCGCACGCACACACACACACACACACACACACACACACACACACACACACACACACACACACAAAGGGTGTAGCAGAGCAAAGTGTCTAACAGCTTTCAGAGCAGTCAGTTGATTAGAGGTACATTTTGCTTTTGGACATCATTTATGTGACAGTATGAGATGTGTTTAAAGCTGTTAAGATAGTTTATGCTCCTAAACTTGCTTTTTAAACTTATAATCCAGTGCAGCAGCTAAAACTCTCCTTGTATTACAAAGATTTATATTTGGGTCCCTGAGCATATTTTTTTTTATGATTTCTTGAAACACAAATGAAAGTTATGGTTAGTGTTGTGTCAAATGAATAAATTCAAAAGCTGATTTAACACAATATAACTTTCTGACTTCAGAAGTTTGTCAGAATTTTGTGAGATGCACTTTAAACTATTTCTACTATAATTCATAAGAAAATGATCAATACAAGTTTTTTTTTCTTTGGTTCAAAATATGTTTGCTGCAACTCTTTGATTGAATAATGCCATAAAGTGAATAGTAATAATATTGAATGGTATGAAAATGTTGATGCCATAGTATTATCACTGTAGCTTTTAGCAACTTTGACATTTTACAA